>NC_039365.1:47980165-48309905 GCF_003573695.1 Papaver somniferum
CTCGTTCTTGTACCTTTGCCAATTTTATTGAAAAAAAGGGGGGAGAATGAATATGTAGTTCATACTACAAATACATATGGTTTTCAGATCATTATGTAAGGGGGAGTGGTTTCCATGTGAGATGGAGTATTGACTAAGGGGAGTGATACATATCACCATAGTATTATTGTTGAAGTTATGATACAATTGAACTTTGACGTTGTGTAATAATACTATGACACTGTATAACAATGATCGAGACCGATGCTTTCTCATTGTTATAGCTACGGATCTTCAACAACGGTGATGCTAAACTTACAACCTTTGGGATCATTGGAGTACTTGGAAATGACGAAGATTTCAACGAATGTTGAAGATTAGACTATGGAATAGAATCCACTAAAGTTTCTTTATCTTTTTTGTATTCCATATGTATTGATAGTTTTGTCACTAAAATTGACAAAGGGGGAGATTGTTAGAGCATTGCTCGGTCGACCTAACATGCGTTGCTATCTCAAACATTTTATCAATGTTAGTGATCAAAACTATAAGTCTTGATTTCTAGTCTATTATAGCTAAGTCTCGGACTAGGATAGAAAGTATAGTTGAGCTCAAGGACTTCATGGCGATTCATCATACAAGAAGAAGAACTACTCAAAGGAACCGGTGGAGCTTCTCGACAAAAAGGTATGTGAAGACTTGAACTTATCTATCACTCAAAAGTCTATCTACTCTATCTCCTACTCTTTGAGACAAGAAGTCGTATGCTATATATATAGACTTGGATTATACAAATTTGGTATTTCGAGCCGAGTATATCTCGCCTATCTATATCTCGAAATATGTGTTGGTAAGATTTTCGCTTCGATCAAGTTTATCTTTCCCTAGTGATGAAAGTCATGATATGTTTAATCATCTTGAAAATTGCTTTGACGAGAAATGGTGTAACAACTGTATAACGTCCTCTAAGAATGTTTCAGTGATTGAAATGAAAGTTTAGATTACATAACAATGGTGGACATAAACATTGTTGTGGAAACACATTTATGTATAAGTCCTATTCCTTGAACCAAAGTTTGCGAACTTTGTTGATCAAGAGAAATCATAAGTATGGAAAGTGCCAATTCTGCGAACTACCGAAGTTCTCAAACTCGAGAATTTATACTAGTGTTGATAAACTACTTGCGTGAGACAAGTTCGCGAACCCAATCCACGAACCGGCGAAGTTCTCATACCCGAGAATTTCTGTTGGAATTTGTGAACTATGTCCGATTACTTAAGTCCGCGAACCTAGTCTGCGAACTTGAGAAGGTTATATATCTGAAGATGATTTCTGAACTTAAACTTATAAAAACTAAGGAATTCAGTTTGCAAACCGTGGCTATAAAGTTCATGAACCGATTCAAGTGAATCAAATCATCTTTGCTTCAATTGTGTCTTGTGTAGTACATAAGATTTCCTTGCAATTGAACAACTCTCTAACTAGTTCATTTGAGTCATTTGAACTAGTTATGGTGAAGAAGAACATGGTTGATATGAAACGCTCATATGGCTAACCATTTGGTTGACTATTGTTGAACCAACAAGTGCATACGTTTGGGTACGGTTAACAAACCTAGAAGCGTACATTTTCAAGTGTGTATAACAAGCTAAGTTTTCGATCTAACGTTTGAGAAATATTAGCTTGAATCTAAATCAGGTTTTCATCTAACAGTGGATATTGTTGCTTTGTTACGAAGGCAAAACCCTGATTTGAAAGACTATATAAAGGAGACATCTAGTATTGTTCAAAACTAATCCCCACACCTTGCGTGTGATATTGTGAAGCCAGACCGATACTACTTTTATCGTAGTTGTGTGATCTGATCTTGCGTCTTCTATCGTACGAGTACAATCAGATTGATTGGCTTGAGATTTGATATCTCCGATAGGTAAGATATAAAAAGTAATCACAAACATCTTCGTCTCATAGTTTGTGATTCCACAACATCTTGTTTCTCTACCATACGATTAAGATTGTTGTGAGGTGATTGATTAATCTAGGCTGTTCTTCGGGAATATAAGACCAGATTATCAATTGGATCCTGTTCACCTTGATTAATATCAAAAGACGGAACAAAACCTTTAGTTTTTATCTGTGGGAGACAGATTGATCCTTTGATAGACTTGTCTGTGTGAGACATATTTGTTTATTGTCAAAGCCTGCGATTTTGGATCGTAGCAACTCTTAGTTGTGGGTGAGATCATCTAAGGGAATAAAGTGTGCAGTATCCTGCTGGGATCAGAGGCGTATGAGCATAACTGTACCTTGGATCAGTGGGAGATTGATTGGGGTTCAACTACAGTCCAGTCCGAAGTTAGCTTGGAGTAGGCTAGAGTCTGTAGCGGCTTAATACAATGTGTGTTCAATCAGGACTAGGTCCCGGGATTTTTATGCACTTGCGGTTTCCTCGTTAACAAAATTTCTGGTGTATGTGTTATTTCAGTTTCCACATTATATTGTTTTATCTTTATAATTGAAATAATACAGGTTGCGTGTTAGATCAATCAATTGGAGAGTACGACCTAACGGTTGTTGATTGATATTGATTGATCCTTGGATATTGGTCTTTGGTACCATCCGAGTTATCTCTCTTTAATTGAGACTCCAAGTTTTCTTGAGTAAGATTAAATCGAGAGATTGAGATATTAACTCCTTTAGATACTTTTATCTAGATTGAGTTTGACTGTCTAGTTGATTCTCTAGAAAGTATTTCAGAAGTTAGTCCATACAGATTGCTAAACGAAATATTGGGTGGTGTTGCTAGACCCCCGCTTTTCATATAGGGTTCTCCATGATTAAGTTCATCTGTCGGATATAATATTGTCACCATTAGATCTCTTTAGATATTTGATATGTAGAGTGCGCGTATAATGAGGTACTGGTAAGTAGACCTGGCAGTTAGGGTCAGAACCCGCGGGTTGGACCTAACCCGACCCGTGTAAACCCGGGCCTAACCTGGCTTGTTGGTTACTAGGATCGAGCTAGAGTCGAGCTTTTAGGACCCGCGGGTCAAACGGGTTGACTCGTCTAACCCGCGGGTTAACCCGCCAACCCGTATAATTCCCTAGTTCTGTGCATTCGAGGTCTTGAGCTGTAAAATTAAGCCCCAATCATCTGTATTAGGTTCCAAATTAAGTAATCATTGTGTTTAATTAGAGCAAATCTTATTAAAAATTTCAGACATAAACAAAAGGGAAACAAAAGAAAAAACTAAACAGTCTTGAATCTCTTGATTACATAACATCAACCAAAATTCCAAATAACACTTCACAATCCTAAATTGTTTAGATTCAAAAATTATGAACACCCATATCCACAGAAAAACGAAAGATCAAAGCATAAATATCAATCTATCGATTTTTTATCACCCTAGAATACAAACCGTTACTATAGAAATAGACAGTTGAGATTTGTGAGAAAATGGAAGAAAAATATGGATGTGGAGGAATCAGGAGGATCCCTGAATCCTTGAAAAATTAACAGTAAGATGATGGAGCTTGGTTGTTTACAGAGAATCATACGAAGAGTGAGACAGCGCTGTCAAAAGGATAAGAAGTTAAAAGACTAATGGGAAATATATAAAGGAGTCTAAGGTTTCCCGAGTAGGGACTTCATATTTGGGCATTAACGTAGTAGACTTACTTAAATAACGCAGCCTGGTGGATATCGAGTTTCGCGGGTGATCCAACTGTCCAAGGTTCAAATCCCTTAACCCCCCATGTTTAATTTACCTTTTTTTAACAAAGGGACACTGGAACAATTTAACTAGTAGGAATTACTATTTAGTCCAATTTTTCATGACCCAGTTAATGGCTAGTCCACCCACGAAAAACATTTACTCGTTAGTCCAAAAACATTTACTCGTTATTTACTCGCTAGTCCAAAAATTTTGTGGAGATTATAAAGTGTATTTTCTAAATGCCTAAAACACCCTTACAAATCTAATTAATATCAACACATTTAATATTACTAGTAATATGTTACTACATACTAATAGTATCAATATGGTCATACTACATATCAATATGTACTATATTAATAGTAAAAAGAATATGTTACTCGTAAATTAAGTAACTACTCTACTATACTAGTAGTAACATGTGTACTAGTAGACTAGTTTACTAGTAGTAACTAGTACTATACTAGTATACTAGTAGTACTAATAGTAACTAGTATTATACTAGTAAACTAGTATACTAGTAACATATTAATATGTAATATCAATATATAACATACTACATACTAATATGACACTACATACTAATATGACACTACATATTAATATGACACTACATATTACATATGTTACTAGTTATTACATATTACTAGTTACATATGTTACTACATATTACATATGTATACTAGTTACATATGTTACTACATATTACATATGTATACTAGTATACTAGTAAACTAGTATTAAGTAACTACTCTACTATACTAGTAGTAACATGTGTACTAGTAGACTAGTTTACTAGTAGTAACTAGTACTATACTAGTATACTAGTAGTACTAATAGTAACTAGTATACTAGTAACATATTAATATGTGGTATGTTATATATAACATACTACATACTAATATGACACTACATATTAATATGTAGTGTCAATATATAACATACTACATATTAATATGTAGTATCAATATTAATATGTAATATCAATATATAACATACCACATATTAATAATGTTACTACATATTAATATGTAGTGCCAATGTATAACATACTACATATTAATATGTAGTATCAGTATATAACATATTGATACTAGTAACATATGTTACTACATACTACATTTGTTCTATATATGTTACTACATATTTTACTACATACTACATATTAATACTAGTATACTAGTAGTTACTAGTATACTAGTATACTACTAGTTATTAGTTACTACATATTACATATGTTACTAGTTACTACATATTACTAGTTACATATGTTACTACATATTACAAGTTACATATGTTACTACATATTACATATGTATACTAGTATACTAGTAAACTAGTATTAATACTAGTATATATGTTACTACATATTATATATGTTACTAACATACATAGTATATTATATGTTAGGGTTAGTAGAGTAATTTTACTCTTTTCAAATCTTTTTTGGACTAGGGAGTAAATGTTGTTTCCCGCTGGACTAGCCACTAATCCGGATCGGGTTTAGTGGACTAAACAGGAAATCTCTCATTTAACTAGCTTATTAAACGGGTTAACCCGCCGAGCTACCCGTCTAGAGTTAGGGTTGGGTAAGTTAAACCCGTTGACTGAAACGGTCCGAGCTAGGGTTGGGTATGGCGAACCCGCAACCCGCCTAACTCGCCACGAGCTGACCCTAATCCGGCCCGCTTCCAGGTCTACTGGTAAGGTACTTATCATTTATTACTTCGAGGCCGGAAACCTCACGGTGCTTTAATGATCATTGAAGATTCCACAACAATCATGCTTTGCTACTCCGAAGGAAGACGTCGCTCAACTATTATTTCTGTTGTGAATATTTGTTGAATGATTGGTTGGTAGAACTTTGTATTTCAGTACAACTATTATCTTAATATGCTTTATCTATTTCTCCTTGTTTTATCAGTTTTTCTACAAAACCTGCATTGTCTTTAAATTGTTAAGTGCATATTTTGCATATATTTAGTGTCGATTCCATGCTAGTATTTGTTATTTTCTTGTAAATTATTTGTATATTACGTTTGTTTTTTTCTATTTGTGTTTTTCTAGGTGAATCATCCAAAAGAAGCGAATTGGCATTTATTGTTCAAACAAAAGAAGTTAGCTACAAACGTAGAAGGGCCAAAGACCAAGTGGAACTCGTTGAAATCTAAGAGTTCTTGCTATCATCTTGAAAATGGCAAAAAGATGAAGCCAACAACGAAAGAATGGAGTCATTCCGACATCGTACGAAGAATCTAGAAGCATTTGAAGCAAGCCAAAGTTGTCGAAACATAGAGAACTTACAAGACTGAACTGTCAGCCCTGCAAAACTGACAGTTGTAGGGCGATTTCTAAAGGCACCCAGTCTTATTTCTCACGGCACCACCATCTTCTTCATGTATTATCGCAATTCAGGAAATTCAAGTAGGAAGTCAGGAACAGATGTTGTGTATCACCGGGAGTGAAGCTGAAGATGTAGATGGACTGACAAGGAGATGACGAGTTTGGTCGACGGAAGAGTATCTCGATAATTGAATGGAGTTGGACTGATGGAGAAAGTTTCAATAGTGACGCTGTTTTGGTGCTGTGTACAATGATGATTGCCACTGATGATGGAAGGCAACGATGATGCTCGGTAATGGTGTTGGAAGTTTCTTCTGCTAGTACCGATGAGTGGAGTGCAATGGTTGCTGTTATTGGAGACTTGAGGATGAGAAATAAGGGGTGCTGCTGTTATTAATGACAGCTAGGAGCTCGGAAGTTCAGGGAAAGTATGATGTAGGTGCTGTTACCGATAGAGAAGTCTATGGTCAATGGAGATGGTTGCTGTTACTCTCCATTGTGATTGAGGAACGAGTGCTCGAGTTTGCTGTGAAATGGAACTTGGATTCTGCTGAGAAGACGAGAAAGGAAGATGAAAAGAGAGGTCGTTGACTCGTTGTTACCAATGATAAAAACTAAGTTTGCTGTCAGTGGAGCTAGCTCGAGAATGAAGTGTGATGCTATTAACAGATGGAAGTGACGGTAACTGGTAGAGAAGATTGATGTTGGCAGCGATGTATGAATGATGGTGATGGATGCTATTACTATGTCGCTGGAGCAGTTTATGATGAGTTCGAGTAGTTCAGGGAAAGGTCAGGGAAGAGCATGATGCAATGTTGACGAGATAGTTCCATGAAACTTTGGTTGCTGCCAGTGAGAAAGGATGAGCTCGAGCTGTGTATAGACGAGTATAAGAACGAAACAGAGAAGAGAGTTTTCCGTGGCTATGGAGAAGGAAAATAGGGAGTTGCCGGAAAGAAAAGACTCAAAGATACAGGAGAGTTTTCAGCTGGAAAGTTTCAGCCGTAAAACTGTTGAAAAAAATAGCAAAACATCCGGGAGAGATTACGTCTAGGAAGTCGACCTAGCCGTATAAGAGGAGAAGGAATACACTGTCAGTTCCGTGGAACTGACAGACCAATGGTCGCAAGCCAGAGAACAACTGGGCTGGGCTTTACTGTTCCTGACCAATCCCATAAAGGCTGTTGGACGTGTGGTTTGCTACGTTACACGATTTTGGCTAGGTTTTGGTGGAATTTTGGCAGGATTGGCATGCTACTTCGACTGGGATTCGAGCACGGGCACTTCTACAACTTGGGTACTATATAAGAGATTTTTCTGATATTTTTGAGGGACATCTTAGAATCTTTAATCAAGCCATTGGAGAAGAGAACTGAAGAGAAGAAAAGCTAGGGTTTGGAGCTATTTTCATCACCGTAACTATTTCTTTACCATTTTATCATATGAAACTCATGAGTTTTGTTAGTACCATGAGTAGCTAAACTTCTTAGTGATTGGGTATGAATTCTAAGTTCTAAACATGATTTGGGTTATTATATAAATCTATTTTGAAGTTCTTCACATGATTATTGATTGTTTATACTAATTAGATACTTATGATTGATTGATAGATTGTTTAGGTGGACAACTGAATTAATTTGTTGATTCAATCAAATGCTAGTATTGAGTTAGGAGATAAGTAATAGTCGAATAACTCATACAAAAGTAGAGAACACAAGACCTTGCAGAGGGATTCTGTGTAGCGATTGTGTGTATAAACAACACTAGAAAGTGGACCTTGAGGTAAAAGTCTAATTACTAGGATCAATCTATAATTCACAAAAGATAAAGCATTCAGAAGAATTACACCTTGAGTGAGCTACTACTAGGTGGTTTAGACGAATAGAATCTGGTATTGGAGAGGTCCTGTACTCAGTGATATAAGGAATTTAGGGGATAGCACTGAGCTAGTTGTTATTCCACGGTTGGTAATAATCTGTGGTTAATTGTATTAATGGATGAGTATAATAACTTGATGACGGTTTAGTAACGAAGAATGATTCCCTGATCATATTTCTCTCCATTGCTTGCAACTTTATTATTTTTAATTGCTTTGATTTTTCTTTAATCCAAGCCAAAAACCCCCATTGTGACAATTTTGACAACTAAAACTCCCTGCTCTTTGTGGGAACGAACCTTATTTACTGCTATATTATTCATTAGTAAAGTAGAATATAAGTGAGTTAATTTGAGCACCTACGACGTGCATCATAAATCATTCTAGTGATTACTTGAAAGTTAGTTATTATTTCTACTGGGCACCCCTTTTAGAAATGATGTGCTCACTCAATTCCCACTTTCATTTTCAGACACAAATCAAGATATGCACGTGGCAGTGAAAGCTACGAGGAGTCGGTTTCACTAATTGGTTAGCTTCCGCTATATTTATTTTGTGTTTATATTTTATTTGTAAACCAACTCACTACTGAATATGTATCATTAGACATGAGTTCTTGTATTTATTTTAGAGAGGGTTTATATTCGGGTTAATCTTTGTTTACAACTTCTTTCTTAGTGTTTAATTAAATATTTTAGATCCTTAGTGCCTCTTTCTATAGTTAATCTCCTGGATTAGTCAGCTGCTAGCTTAGGGGGTGATACAATGTTGGTATCAGAGCTCACCATTAGATCTTACTTGGGAAACAATAGATAATAGCCAGTGCCAGTTAGTAAATTAGATTAGTTTAAAACTGGGTTGGGCTTGTGAGATAAATCTTACTCACTAAAAACAATTAAGAACTAAAAGATTTTTGAATGGAATTGATTGATTGATTTGGTTGCTTGCTTGCTTGCTTCTTGTTTGTGTATATATATTTATGAAGTAAAAATTTCAGGATGAAACCAATTGTAGTATAAGTTATAAATTTCAATAGGGAATTAGAGATTAATTAGTCTTAATTATTTAACACTTAAATAATCTAGCACTGGAGAATAGTGAGGTTTGTAATTCTTGTGTGTTTGTGTTATCTTTGTTTGTAGGAAAACCATTGCCAGGTCTGATCAGCCTAGACAGGGCAACTTGCGTTCATGGATTACCATTCATTAAAGGAGGACTTGCTTCTATTAGTGAACTGATAGATCTCAATTCTACTTAGAAACTGGTAGAATATTTTTGTCGTAATTAGAACCATTAATCTATTAAATTAGAAATGAAGTTAAATTGTAAGTAGTTAAGACAATAATTCGACCATTAATGTTATTAATAACAATGATAATAATTTCATTAATAATCATAACAAAAGTAATATTAACACTTATCAAATAGTATTTTATTGAACTTCATCTAATTAAAATCTTATTAGTAAATATGTAATGATAAAAGTAATGATTAGGATCAAATTAATACCAAACCTATGAGTAATCATCTACAGTCAGATTTTGTGAATTAAGTAAAAGTTAAAAATATATTTTGTACTTTGAAACCAGACTTATTAGGTTAAAGACTTAAAAACGTGCGGATATATTGTATAAAATAAAAGGACTAAATTTCTTAGAAATTTTACACCCAAATTTTCTTTAGTCCAATAACTGATTTAATAAATCATTGAATTTAAAACACACATGAAGATATAATAATATTTGGATGCTTAACACAATATTGGATTTAAAGGAGAATAAATTGTATATGAATAAGACACTTTATATTAATAGCAAAAAAAATCTAAGGACTACTAAAATATATTAAAATTTTATGCAGACTCAAATTGAAATAATATAAAATTACCAACACTAATATTTAACAAGAATTATAGTATATGGACTCGATATGAATGAATAAAATCAATTATATCAACCTTTACGTGAATGTGGAGTTATGTTTAGAAAACTAAGACTTAGTGTAACAACTGGACTATCAATAAACCAATAATGATAATAATAAAGATAGTGAGAATATTCACACAACTGATAATAATATTTCAATAATTACGTTAATAGCAAATTTAAAATAGATAATAATATTTAGAAAATTTATACATTGTATAACAGTAAAGTTAAAATATCATATATTATAAATTTGCACGAAATAAAGCTTAGTTTGTATATGGATAAATATATAACAAATATGGAACTTCACCAAATTAATATAGATTTTAGCGCGAAGAACTTAGACATATATATCTGATAGAACACAAATTATAGTAGTTGAACTTAGAGCTATAAATTATAGATTTTTAGTTGTAGAAAGCTATATAGGTTTGTGTTTCTTTTGTTTTTGCTGTGAACTCATTCAAAATGAGTTGAGTTTCGCACGGTTGTAAGTATGAGCAGTACTTGCATTTAGTCGAGAGATAGTATATGTCTATAAGGTGGGGAGTCTTGAAGACCAGAAGGACGGTTCGATTTTTGAGGACTAAAATGTTATAAGGTGGGGAGAATGTAATGACCCTCAAGTATGTCAACGCTATTAGACCAGTCAAGAGACGTATTAACCGCTAATGACGTAATTAATTAAATATGAACGGAAATTAATAAAACTTAATAAAATAATAATTTGGAAATGAAACTAGTATCACTAGATATATAACGAAAATTTATGCGGAATGAACTACAAGAACGCGCAAATCGGATACCGGTAGAAGAAGATATCACACTCGTAATTTTGGACGGTGTAGTTTTACTTAAAGTCAACCGGAGTTGACTTCTCCGTTGACCGTTTTACCGTTTCCGTTGGCCGGTGTTTTGACCATTGACTAATGTTGATGGACCTTTAATTAGAATGGACCTTTCATTAGTAATGGTTATCCCTTAGCATTTCTCTAACATTGGATAGCAACACCTATATAATTTTAAAAACCATTTTGCTGTGAAGATTATCTCTTCATATTTTGTTCTCCTGTTTCATATAGTTTTTAATTATGAAAGAGGGATATATTGACAAAGAGCTGGTGAGAGTGTGACGAAAACAAAAAGATATTTATTAGTGATGGCGATGGGATGTACATGAATGAGAGATATATTGGTGATAGGTTATAAGGTTGTGATGTTAATGAGATGATGCATTATATTTCTTTTTAGTGAATGATATGTGAGTTAGAACTTGAAAGTAAATCAGTAGTATAGATGATTGATACTATAAAGAGAATCATTTAGAGAATTAAGTGTTGAGAAGGGTTAGTTATGTTTATGAGGTTGTTGTGGATGAAAAGAGAATGATGGTGATGATGGAGACATGGAGTCATTGGAGATTAGGATATAATCAACTAATATACCAAGGTAACTATTTAAAATGATTATAGTATGTTTTAATGAATGGGGTTGTTGTTATATTTGAAAAACATAGCTTAGAATCATTAACAAATAGAACTTGAAAATCATAAATTTATGTGAGTTGGTGTTTCACTACCTTAGGTTTGAGCATGAATTGGTGGTATTCAAATTATGATTTAGTCTTGATACAGGAATGGAACTTATATATGAGTATCTCATTTTCACTTTGAACTTGGGTTTGCTCAATTTTAATTTTTAGGGAATTAATAATGATTTTTCAAAGTTTACTCGTTGTGACTGGAAATCTGGAAATTCTTGTAACTGCAATAAGTAGGCATCTTCATGGATGTTTATAGGTATGTTAGAGATTGATTTAGTTCTTCATGCCTGAAAGGAAGTTGTAGAAGAGGATCCCTTCTTTCTAAAGAGCTATTAGGTGTTCATTTTGGACGAGAATTGAGAGACTTAGGGACCCCGAAACTTTGACCCTTGTGTTGTGTACAAGTAGAATGATACTTAAAAACGTATGCAAGGTGTTTGATTAATTGACTGAGTTGACTCGGTGAGTAAGGCCAATTCGGATCTTGGAACGGGTTTATGGGTCGGGTCGTGGGTTGACCCGATGGATTAGTAAAGTTGTAGGGCTTTTCGATGATATCCAATTTGACCCTATTTGGATAAGTAGATATTGTTTTATACAAAAATTACTAATTACTAAGTTATATAACCGTTAACTATTAGTCTATATTAACAACGATCGATTCAGAGGATGAACCAGTGGATTATGGATCTCAAGGTATGCGAGGCATGTCATCATAAGAGGTGGGAATCGATAACGAACTCTCTTGTATTCATTAACGTTTTACAAATCTATACTTTTTGAAATGCATGCATATCTTTGTTACTATATGATATGTGCATGCATGTATTATATGTGTAATACAAACTAGTTTTCTTTTATATTTTGGGATGGGATTGGATCTTTAGAAGTATCTAATATCTGTGTTTTGGGAGTATTTACTTATCTTCAAAAAGTGATTCTTTCCATTCACTGGAAAGTGGTTACATTATTTACTTATTGTTAGCATGAAATGAAGAAGGTTTCCTTTTGATTGGTGTGAGATATGTGTACCAAACTTTATAGCTATTTTAAGCACATCTATAGGCTTGAGATGGGGGCACACTATAAGCTCGGGATGGGGCACACTATTATTCCCTATTTATGTACGGGCAACTTGTGTCTCATACATGGATGTTTATTGTTTCTTTTAAGTTACTTTCAAAAGATATTATATTATGTTTTGGTATTTGGAGAGGATGATGTTGAGAATCTTATATATGATTGTTGAACTTGTCTTGCGAGTGGTATAGGGTTCTCCATGATTATGTTCATCTGCCGGGTATAATATTGTCACAATTAGATCTCTTTAGATACTTGATATGTAGAATGCGTGTAAAATGAGGTACTGTTGTTGATGGTGGATTTTAGTTTATGGCTAAAATTGTAAAACCGGTATTTTATGCGCTGTCACCTCGCAAGGGAAAAGCCGTTTAAGAAGTGATGAGTGCCGAAACCTCTTCACTGTATTTGAAACAATTTAATAAATACACGAAATTTACCCAGAATGGTGCGTGCAACAGCAATCCCAAATATTTTGTGAATTTATTAGTATTATTGATTAATAAATTATTTGCCTAGTATTTTCCGTGCTATGTTCTCAGCCGAACTCTCATTATTGACATGACATGACGAGTGAGTGTTCACTCTCAGCAGAGTAGCATGAATCTCCCGAAATGCCAATATAGAGATGTGCATGAAATACCCACACATGCTACATCACTCTCCGACAGAGAGAGTATCGTTTCGACGCGCTTTGGTTAGCCTGATCGAGCATGCTTAATTTCCTTAAGGGATATCTAGATTGTCCATATCAGTCTCAGAAACGATCGCGGCCACATAAGTTGGCCGCACAATTTAACAAGCCTAGCTAAACACTGGCAGGAATAGACAATCGTAGTGATGATCAACGGTGGGACCACTAATGCCCTAACCGACTGAATATTACCCATGCATCTTCCAGCACTGTCAAACGCCAACCCTAAGTAGGGTGGTCGCGCTGTTTGCGAGAAGCTCGATCGAGCATGGACTATCCAAGATGGTCTTAAAATCATCACACCCGTCCAACTTTGCCAGTCTAGTTGGACGGATTAGATCATCCCACGAATGATTGGGAAAGCGCTAACACACACGTTAGCGGGCCCACTTTGCCCTTACCTGATCGGTTTGCTCACGACATGTTCATGGAGCAATGAACTTTTGCTCAAAACATGGAAAGCGTGATGCTTTCAAGGTTCGCGGAAGTCCACTAGCGTCTCAAATCGATCACACCCATCCAACTTAGCTAGCCTATTTGGATGGCTTAGATCGTATCTAGGACCATCAAGAAGGTGCACATATGTTCATCGTCAGCCCAACGTGGGCCCCACACAATCGGTCTTCCCAAAGGAGAAGCACAAGTCACCAAATCGTTTGGCCAAAGTCATGTGTTCATTACTATTTCAAACCCCTAATTAGGGTTTGCGACAGTGCATATCTGTCGTAGTTCGATCACGTCCATCAATCTTTGCCAGCCCAAACGGAGGGTGTAGATATAGGCTCAAGAAGTCCCAAGGATGTTGACGTGATCACTATGGGCCCACCTGTGCGTGTAACCGGCCGGCCTAAGCAGACAATGGCCAGGAGCCTCGAAACGCGCGCCCAAAGATGGCATGTCGCGGGGCTTTTAATACTTTGCGGCAATGAATTTCTGTCGCAAATCGATCACGTCCACTCATCTTCGCCGGTCAAATTGAGTGGCCTAGATAAAACCTTCATGGGACCGAGAGGTGTAGAGATGCAAAGCAATGGTCCGTATCCACGCATGACCAGTAGGTCCCACCAAAACAAGCGCGCATGCTTGAATTCGATCGATCCAAAGGGGATGTTGCACACCTCTTTAAAACCCTAAAAATCTATCAACGACAGCAAACATGCTTCGTAAATCATCTCGTCCGTCCAACTTTGCCAGCTTGGACGGACAGCTTAGATTTAAAGTTAGGCGACCAATGAAGCGCCTCAGTAATCACCGTCCGCCACTCTATGACAGTGAGTGATCGACCAGATGGTGGCCTTCCCATACGGCCTCCAAACGATCACTTGAAGATGGTTGGACATGCTACCATTTTAAGACGCTTAACCCGCGACTTATTCATTTAAGCTTTTAAACAGCGATGCTTCATGCATATTGATTGTTTTCGATGCATTACATGCATCAAGCATACACGATATTTCATGAATATCAATTCTTTAAATAACTTAGTTTTTTAACTTAATAGCACCGTATGATATTTCCTGCGGTGGGTCCCACGACTCGATCCGCTCATTCGATACATCAAACATGTCACAAACTGGGGGATACTTACTGGGTATTGGTCTGGCGGTTTACAGCGTGCAACGCGCCATTACGAGAACGTGTCAGGAAAAGGTGGACGGTTAACAGTGATGAGGGAGGTGGGCAAAGATGTGATCGTTTGACAATCATTATCCATACACGACCCCTCTACTCCATCACTTCACCTCCTCCACTTCCTACGAGATGAGGGCTGCGCTCAATGACTTGTATAAATAGGTCCTTCACTTATTTCCAAGCAACACATAAAAACCAAGTTGTTAACACCGTATCCAGAAACGCCCAGAAATGATAGCTTACATTATGCAAGCCAGTTCAACATTCTGATATAAGTCATAAACAGCCAACACCTTCACAATCTCAACACCTTCTTCGATTCCCTCCATAAGATCAACCCCATCTCCTTCACTTTGTGACCAAAGCAAGTCTGGAACGACCATTTCTTGGTTTAGGCAAGAGCTGTACAGATTGATCTCTCGAATCTCAAGTACTCCCGTGCAGTGTATTTGTTTAGGGTTTAGATTCATTTCTCATCCACACACACCAAAATTTACCAAAACCAACAGAATCAGTTTTTACCTATAAACAATTGGCGACCATAGTGGGAGACTAATCTCTCGGTCACAAGACCAATTTTCAAATTTCATTCCAATTTTTCTCTAATTCAAGATGGTGGATCTTAGGTCTGGATCAGCGAAAAATCCCGATGTTACTGGCGCTAACAACACCCCTGGTGTTCACATTTCTGCCGGTGACACCAATGTACCGCCTACCAGAACGATCAACGTATCTCGCGGTACTACATCCTCAACCACCAACACCAGCGGCACAGAAGACACTCCCTTAGGCGTGACACCTCCAATCACAAGATCCAGAGATGCTTCCGCCAGACTCAATGTTCCTTCGAGCGTAACACCCCCGGTTGTTACTAGATCTACTGGCACTCCCCATCAGGACGAGAGACTGGATGAGCCATAGGAGTCCAACCCCCTATTACCATTTTCGATTTGATGGAAAGACAAGAAATTCCCTCTAAGGCTCAGACGTACATGGCTATAACTCAGAAAGAGGTACTCACTTTCCTTAAGACGTTAATGGAGCGACTATTATAAGAGTCGCGCAGCCCATAGATCCAATGAGGAGTACTTTCAACACTTTCGGCTCAAACACTTCAACATGGCGTGCATTTATAGATGAAGAAGTTCGTGTTTCTCCTGATCGTTCAAGGGAAAGGAATCAGTCGTCCAATTTCATCACGCATGAGGATCTGAAACGACTTCTCCAGCATCGAGGCAAGGAAAACCCGGTAGACCTATACCAGCATCAGCCTCCTTATCCTCCTGATGTGCAAAGAGTTTCTCTTCCGAGAGGATATTCCTATCCTCAATTTCCCCTTTATAACGGAACTGGTAATGCCTGTGAATACGTCTCTCGTTTTCCGGAGTCATTAGGATATCACGAATACAATCATGTCCTCCACTTGAAAGAGTTCTCAAAGTAACTTACCGGGAGAGCGTACACCCGGTACAACAACATTTCACCAAACAGCGTATCCAACTGGTGTGAGATGGTAACCGCTTTCTACAAGAAGTATTTCTTCGTATCCGAGAAAATCACCTTCTTAGATTTGGGGAGGATGTTCCAAAAAAACAATGAGCATCCAAATGATGATGTCAAGAGGTTCAAATCCAAGCACCGGATTGTCACGATCCAAACATGATTGAACAACGATTGATAGAATTATGCATTAATAGGATGGTACCCATCTATCGTGTTATGCTGGAGAATATGCAATTTCAGACATCCTCTGAACTTTGTGAAGCTGTTAAACGCTCGGCTACAACAACACCTGCCCTGCTAGAAAGAACCAGGCCTGCCAGGAATGAAGAGACTCATGATATTCGTGGAAGCATACATCTCACCGAAAGGAAATACAACCTTTTGTCTTCTGTAAACATCTTCACTGAAGCAGCAAGAGTTAAACTACCGAGATACAACATCCTACACATCCAAAAACGCCAACTCCAACCTCAGTACCACATGCACGACTTCCAAGATATACCATATCTGGCTTGACGACAACAAAATCGGTGAGAGACGCTTTCAGGGTTTCGTCTCCCGTAGAAGAAGTAGTTGCATTACCGAAGGAGTTCGCACCCGAGACTTAAGAGGTACATATAACTCTCCATGTCAAGAGCTTCTTCATATTTGCACAACCTGTTAGTTACGTCATCCGCATGAGGGAACTTCCCTACTCCCAAAGACACGATCCAAAGATGATAAAGGCAAAGGAGTGCGGATGGGGACTGCTCAACACTACCCATCTCAAGGATGCAAGAAAATTATCATTATGATGATTCCAATATGTCCAAAAACGAGGACATACTCAAGAGAGCAGACGTATTATCAAAGACTAGCGATATGCCTGGACGTCTATAAAACGTAACGAAGACGCAAAGATGGTATCATGATCAGCAACTCGTACGATCTTCATCAACGTTGGGTTCAACTCCAACTCTCTTCCAAATTATTTCTTCAGAAACCCAACGCATCTATCAAGGTGAAAGATCAATAGATACTCGTGGGCGGGGGACTGTCTCCCTCTTCTCCATTCCATGAGGAAACATCAAGGAAGCTATCGATTCCATCATCAACTTCTCCCTCTAATAACGAGACGATCCCTACCATTATATGAAGACTTCCAAGTTCGTGCAAGTAGCTACCACGCCTCTCCCCCCGCCGGTCTCTTCTGATCACAGCTGCTGCCAAGAATCGTTGTTGCTCGCCAGAGCTTCACCATGGAAAAAAACACTACGGAAAGAGATAGATCCATGTAACTCACGCTTGGGGACTGAGGAAATTCCTTCACCGTCATTCAAGGTCTTCTTCAACACAAGAGATACGGTCAATCAAGAAGAATGTAATTTGCAAGGAAAAATCAAACTGAAGGAGAAGACGCTTCAACACACGACCTCTCCAGAAGAAGCCGCTTCAACGCTCTCTCCAGAAGAAGCCGCTTCAACACACGCCCTCTCCAGAAGAAGCCGCTTCAACGCTCTCTCCAGAAGAAGCCGCTTCAACGCACTCTTTCTCGAAGACACTTCAGCGCTCTCTTCAGAGGTCGAAGCCGCTTCAACACCTTACCAGCAAATGCAATGGAAGTACGTCTTTCAAGAAAAAATAAGCTCGGGATAATCACACCTGGGGACTGTCAGCATAGGATGCCTTCAAGTCCCTAAATCGGTTTGTTTCTAATACCAGCAACCATCACTGTTGAAGCTTTACGAGCCGCATAAAATTCTCAACATGAAGACATACATGTGCATCAAAGACTCCAAAGTACAAATTAGAGATGTTTTCACATGTCCATCCACGCCATCGATTCTGAAGTCTAATTGGGGACTGCTCATCGCATACCATTCCATATAACCATCCAAGATTCAGAAGACGGTCCAAATGATGTTGCTTGAAACGAAGTTCTTGAAGACTTATAGCGGCACGTTGACAACGAAACACCTCTCAGCTTGTTTACTTCACTTAACGGCTCTGCAGGATTGTGCCCATACAAGCATCCCCATCATATCATCATCGCAATCAGAAAGAGCAACATGACTGAAAGAAATCATCAAGCAGCCAGTACATACTTCTTAGGGAAAGTGTCATTCGTACCCTGAAGTGCAGCCGCTTCAATGACGAAGCAACCTCTCAATCACCATCTCATTGTGCCTAGATCCCAGAAAGAGGTTTCGCCATCTGTAATTTTCATATTTTGGAAAATCCCTTCACGAAACCAGGAAGCAGTGAGCTAGCGTTGTACTCCCAGATTGCAATTACTTCTTCAGACGTGGCCAATCACATCACACGCGCTATTAATTGGAGACAGAGCCTTCGAACCTAAAAATATGACTCTTGGATATCCTGCTAATAGAAGCACAACACACTGATGTAACCAATGGAAGTTACAACATGAATGAGGGATTATTATTCGATCAAGCCCTGGCTCCAGCCGCATGAAACAAAGACTACTAAACATCAAAGAAGTGTCATCAACACCCGAGCCAATGCTGCCTTCACTAGAGTCCTATCCAGGAGCTGCTTCAACATCCTCTCTTGAAGCCGCTTCGACACCTTTCTCGGAAGCTGCATCAACGTTGGGAGCTTCTTCAACATCTTTTTCAGAAATTGCTTCAACATCCTTTTAAGGATATTCCTCATGCCGGGAAGGAAACCTTTCATCCCTAGCACTTGTTAGCTGAAATGCTTCATCGCGCCTCCGCTTTTCCTCCATACTAACCGAAGCCAGGAAAGATTGGACACGCTCTCGAACGATACTCAGATGTACAAGGGACTTGGAATGCAGTTTGAGATCCCAACCAACAGTATGCCTAATCTACCTGAGGCCAACCGACAACATGCTAGGGGAACGCTTACCTGGACGCCTCTTGAACATGACATGTTCCAAGGACAAGCCGATCCATCTCTCCTGGTAACATCTAACTTTGTCTCATAAGTTTTATCTTTATTTGTCACCATATAATGCCTACCCCACAATAGTGCAACCATTGCGTGCTAAGCATGGGACTTAATGTTGATGGTGGATTTTAGTTCAGGGATAAAATTGTAAAACCAGTATTTTATGCGCTGTCACCCTGCAAGGGAAAAACCGTTTAAGAAGTGATGAGTGCAGAAAACCTCTTCGCTGTATCTGAAACAATTTAATAAATACACGAAATTCACCCAGAATGGTGCGTGCAACAGCAATCCCAAATATTCTGTGAATTTTATTAGCATTATTGATTAATACATTATTTGCCTAGTATTTTCCGTGCTATGTTCTCAGCCGAACTCTCATTATTGAAATGACATGACAATTGAGTGTTCACTCTCAACAGAGTAGCATGAATCTCCCGAAATGCCAATATAGAGATTTGCATGAAATACTCACACAGGCTACATCACTCTCTGACAGAGAGAGAGTCTCGCATCGACGCGCTTTGGTTAGCCTGATCGAGCATGCTTAATTTCCTTAAGGGAAATCTAGACTGTCCATATCAGTCTCAGAAACGATCGCGGCCACATAAGTTGGCCGCACAATTTAACAAGCCTAGCCAAACACTGCCAGGAATAGAAAATCATCGTGATGACCAACGGTGGGACCACTAATGCCCTAACCGACCGAACATTACCCATGCATCTTCCAGCGCTGTCAAACGCCAACCCTAAGTAGGGTGCGAGAAGCTCGATCGAGCATGGACTGTCCAAGACGGTCTAAATCATCACAACCATCCAACTTTGCCAGCCTGGTTGGACGGATTAGATCATCCCATGAATGATTGGGGAAGCGCTAACACACACGTTAGCGGGCCCACTCTTCCCTTACCTGATCGGTTTTCTCACGACATGTTCATGGAGTAATGAAAGTTTGCTCAAAACATGGCGAGCGTGATGCTTTCAAGGGTCGCGGAAGTCCACTAGCGTCTCAAATCGATCACAACCATACAACTTATCCAACCTATTTGGATGGCTTAGATTACATTTAAGACCATCAGGAAGGTGCACATATGTTCACCGTCATCCCAACGTGGGCGCCACACGGTCGATCTTCCCAAAGGAGAAGCACAGCTCACCAAACTGTTTGGACAAATTCACGTGTGCATGACTATTTCAAAACCCAAATTAGGGTTTGCGGCAGTGCATATCTGTCGTAGTTCGATCACGTCCATCCATCTTCGCCAGCCTAAACAGAGGGTGTAGATATAAGCTCAAGAAGTCCCAAGGATGTTGACGTGATCACTATGGGCCCACATGTGTGTGTAACCGGCCGGCCTAGGCAGACTATGGCCAGGAGCCTCGAAACGCGCGCCTAAAGATGGCATGTCGCGCGGCCTTTAATCCTTTGTGGCAATGGATTTCTGTCGCAAATCGATCACGACCACTCATCTTTTCCGGTCAAATTGAGTAGCCTAGATCGAACCTTCGTGGTACCGAGAGGTATAGACATGCACAACAATAGGCCGTCTCCATGCATGACCGGTCGGTCCCACCAAAACAACTGCCCATGCTTGAATTCGATCAAGCCAAACGGGATACACACCTCTTTAAAACCCTAAAATACATCAACGGCAGCAAACATGCACTGTAAATCATCTCGTCCGTCCAACTTTGCCAGCTTGGACGGACGACTTAGATTTAAATTTAGCCGACCAATGAAACGCCTTAGTGATCACCGTCCGCCACTCTACCACAGTGAGTAATCGACCATATGGTGGCCTGCCCATGCGTCCTCCAAACGATCACTCGAAGATGGTTGGACATGCTACAACGTGCAGCGTGCAACGCGCCATTACGAGAACGTGTCGGGAAAAGAAGGACGGTTAACAGTGATGAGGGAAGTGGGAAAAGATGTGATCGTGTGACAATCACTATCCATACACGACCCCTCTAATCCACCAATTCACCTCCTCCACTTCCTACGAGATGAGGGTTGCGCTCAATGACTTGTATAAATAGGTCATTCACCTATTTCCAAACAACACATAAAAACCAAGTTGTTGTTAACACCGTATCCAGAAAACGCCCAGAACTGATAGCTTACATTATGCAAGCCAGTTCAACTTTCTGATACAAGTCTGTTGATGGTGGTTTTTAGCTTAGGGTTAAAATTGTAAAACCTTACATCTGACATGACGACACTACAACCACTAGTGCGTTTATTGAATCATTCAACATACCTAAGTAAGAATTACCAGGGTACCTTTTTTTTATACATGTGTCATTTTCCACGGCAAAACCCTTAACATTGAACGACATCATCTGTGCCAAACCCTAATTCTCATGCTACCGCGCCAAGGCATGCCAACCATGCCAGCCGCACCACTGTGCCAATGGCAAACCATGCCAGCCACATCTCCGCGCCAAGGCATGCCAACCATGCCATCCGCACCACTGTGCCAATGGAAAACCATGCCAGCCACATCTCCGCGCCAAGGCATGCCAACCATGCCAGCTTCACCACTGTGCCAATAGAAAACCATGCCAGCCACATCTCCACGCCAAGGCATGCCAACCATGCCAGCCGCACCACTGTGCCAATGGCAAACCATGCCAGCCACATCTCCGCGCCAAGGCATGCCAACCATGCTAGCCGCACCATGCGCCAATGGAATACCAAACCCTTGGCCCCGTCATGACAATCCAACCGCACCTTGCCTTGGCCCCAACCATGCTAGCCGCACCATGTGCCAATGTCATGCCAAACCCTTGGCCCCACCATGCGAAGCCAACCGCGCCTTGCATTGGCCCCAACCATGCTAGACGCACCATGCGCCAATGGCATGCCAAACCCTTGGCCCCGGCATGCCAAGCCAACCGCACCTTGCCTTGGCCTCACCATGCCAAGCCGTCCGTACCAAACCCTTGGCCCCACTATACCAAGCCATCCGCGTCATTGGCCTTGGCCCCACCATGCCGACCTTCCCCATGCGGCTACCAAAATGAAGGCGTGCGACGATCAACAGCCACCCTTCCATCCTGGATGCAAATCCTAGCCGTCAAAGGTCGCCAAAAAAGGCATGGTAACCTTTGTCCGAAAACCCTAGTTTTGGCCACGCCAAACCGCGCCAAGGCATGCCATGCCACATGTGCCAATGACATGCCAACCACCTTGCTGCGCCACACCATGCCGGACTTCCTTATGCGGCTACCAAAACGAAAGCGTGCGACGATCACCGACCACCCTTCCATCCTAGATGCAAATCCTAGCCGTCCAAGGTCGCCAAACAACGCATGGTAACCTTTGGCCCAAAACCCTAGTTTTGGCCACGCCAAACCGCTCCAAGGCATGCCATGCCACATGTGCCAAATGGCATGCCAATCACCTTGCCGCGCCATACCATGTCGGCCTTCCCTATGCGGCTACCAAAACGAAGGACTGCAACAATCAACAACCACTTTTTCATCTAAGATGCAGATCTTAGCCGTCCAAGGTTACCAGCTAACGCATGAAAACCTTGGCCCTAGTTTGGTCGCGCTTAAACAAAGCCAAAACCCTAACTTTTGGCCGCGCCTAAACTGGGCCACATTAAAGCCATACTGATCATACTTTCATGCCACTAGCTACCAAACGAAAGGTTGCAATAATCAACGACTACCTTCCTCTTAAGATGCAAAATCTCGACCGTTGAAGGTCACCAACGAGCCGGCAAGTCTCCCAAGATCAACTTGCCAGACAACAACACATGGTACATGTTTTCCACGAAAACACTCGAGAAATCAACACATGTCACAAACTGGGGGATGCTTATTGGGTATTTGTGGGTATTGATTTGGCGGTTTACAGCGTGCGGCGTACACTACGCTCGTTATAAGAAAGTGTCATAAGGATAAGGCGGTTAGTAAATACAGGGAGTAATGGTGAAACGCTTTCTTTTATGGAACATCAATTCCAAGCGTTACCGGTTACCTGGGACACACTGGTCGACACCCATTTGTCGAGCCTCCATGTCGATGTTATATTCTTCTACCCGAAATTCTCCATGCATTACTGATACTAGGTGACCAGGAGTGCAACTCAATACAAAAGATCTCTCTCCGTCATTCAAATCAGTACCAGTTTTCAACATGACGTTTTCATCAGCAGTATTGAAAGTGATCAATTGCGAGAAAAGAGAAAGGACCAACACCCAGGGGCGAATGTTGAACTCTGATTCGATGTCTAAAATGTCAGTGATGCATATCTTGTATTGCGGCTGCTTTGTAGACCAACGCATGATCTTGGCGTTGTCTTTCTCTAGGAAAGCATGGCGAGTGTCAATATTGGGTCCTTGTAAAAACCTACGAGGAATTGGAGCATATTTCTCGAGATGCTCCCACATCAAATCTTGGAGGAACATAGTATTAACATATGTTTCGATTTTCATGAAACCATTGGAGACGCTGGAGTCTATAACCAAAGAATCTAAATTGGCAAACAACGAACCCAAAAATAGACTACCAATCAGAAGTTTTTCACCTTTGGCCATCTTTATGGCGAATGGAATCACAAACAGCTGCAACAAATGTCCACTATCTTCAAGAACATCTCTGGAGAGACACAAGCATAAGAAAGCAGCAATGGACAAGGCCCCATCAACGGTTTCTTCAGGAGCTCCATCTCTCGGACACCAGTATCTCATCCATTGAGCATAGAAAAATTTGGGAGACTCGTTTAAATCATGCATTTTAGCTTCCAAAGCGCCAGATATCAACTTCTCTTCTGCTGAGAGTTCTTCAGGGAAATTGCCAGTGACTGGAAGATGCAACAAAGCGACTACATCTTCTAAAGTAACAGTGAACTCTCCCCATATGCATATAAAGGTGTGAGTAGTAATGCACCAACGAGAAAGTAAAGACACGATACCTGGTATGTCATGATTAATGATTCAATCCCCAGCAGCTTAAATGGCTCGTGTTATTTGTGCACGGTCTAGCATAGTCATTACACGGCTGTGACCTAGCATATGCCTCTCCCACCCAGAGAAATGTGCCAGCGGCTTCCGAGAAAGTTTGAGTTCCACATGTGAAGCCAAAAAATGTCTCCCTTCCAAACAAAACCGAGTTATTGCTGAAGGAGATACCTGTTTGTTCTGAGTAGTGCTTCTGGGATTGATAAGCAGTCGAAATGAGGAACCTAAAGGACGCTTTTCGGGCCTATACAGATACTCAAAAAATCTATCCTCAGTGTTTGGAATATTCTTAGTTTTGGGAGTTTCCTCTTTATCCTGAGAAGTCCCAGAATCACCATTTCTGGAGTAATCATCATCTCTGGAAGACGCGCCTGTAGAAACATCCTCTCTAGAAACGTCATCTTCAGAAGCATTACCACGGGATTGACTCATTTTGAAAAGTTGATACAAATTTCGTCAGCACGATGGAGTTAAAGCAATTGAATAATTACGACGCTCACATCAACGTCTACAAAAATGGTTATCCTCAACTCTTACCTATTTACGGTTTCACGAACTTAGTGATGACAACGTAAAACTCTAAAAAACTTTCTTACTCTTTCGAACCTGCAAAAGTGAGCAAAAAGCTTATCATTCAAGAGTCAACACTGACTTTTCACGAAACTATAAACAATTCACATAAACTCTTCATGTGAACATCCCACGATTTTATACCGTAAGCACACATCATAAAATCATGAAATATAATTGTTTATCTCCAACAAGTACTCAAACTTGATGTTTGATTTTTATTCAAAAAATAAAAACTCACGTGTGTAAAAAAAAAAGAAAAAACCTTTTTTACGCGAGTTAGTCAAAAATTATTATTTTTGCTCAATCGAGCATTCGTCTATGAAACGAGGGTATTTTCTATTTTGCAAAGGTCCACATGTTCCAAATAAAACTTTGAGAGTTCATAAATAAATTTTATCATGAACTACAGGTCTTTACAAAATTCCTTTAACTCTAAGGATTATGGTTTACTACTTTTTTTACGAACAAACCTACGTTCCTAAAAGTATTTTTAAAATTCATGGTTTGAAAACAAATTGGGGTTTTCATGAAACCTCATAAACAAAATTTTCCCTACTGCAACTAGACCATGTCTATTCAAAATTTTATGTATCTCTTCATATTAAGGATTTTTTGCTCGATTCCTAAACTAACGTACAATCGGGCATAAATACGTTTTCTGAAACAAATTCTCCATAAATCCTATGCATGCATGAAACTATGGGATTTTTGTTTTATGAGCAACCCATGAAATGATAAAACACTCAACAAAAAAAATCGCACTTACCTGTCGACGCCGGCCGAAACTTGGTCGAACGGTGATCGACGACGGGCGACGGTGTTGGAATCCGGCGAAATTCTCCTGTTGTTGCTCGTGTGAGGGTGATGAAGAGAGGGAGAGTTGGTCGGTCAATGAAATAAATTATTAGGGTTACTTACCATTTATACTAATTTTATTTCCAAAACCCAACAAACATGGGTTTCCCCTTTTTGGTTTTGGGCCCGCGAATGCTAAACCGACCAAAACTGGGCTTTTAACTGACCAAATTAGCAGCACCTCACCTCTCCGTGTTCATAAAATAACGCTCTATCATGCTATTAGGATCCTCACTTGAACATTTGCTCGTATGTGACACCATTGCAGCAAATCGTGGAATCTGAAAAAATCTTTGTACAAGTGAGTTCAACTACTGATCTCGTCGGCTGAAAATCACCATTCAATGCTTACCGCGGAATATGACTGTTCCCCACTGAGCAGGGGAATTAATGTAGATGGTAGATTTTTAACAAAGGACAAAACCGTAAAATCATGATATTGCATGTTTCTGACACGACTTTCATGTATGTGATGATTATGATCCATGATGAATATGTTTCTCGAAAATCCTCCACTAGCCGAGCGTTCGATCCCTAGCATTTCATCATGCCCTCTATGTAGAATAACATAATTGGGCGGTTCTCCATATGATTTAGATCATTAACGCCTTCAGGACGTCGGTGACACTCATTGTTCCCTGACTATGTAGAGAGACCGTGTATAGACTCAGGTGGTTCTCCGTAAGATTGAGAGCATTAACGCCTTCAGGTTGCCAGTAATATTCGTTGCTCTCTGACTATGCACCTTTCCAAATACATGTGACGCTTTAACGGGCTAATACCCTTTCTGCGATAGATTAATTCTGCCATGATATTCATTACTGAATTCTCAGAAGATAATCTATTTTTATTGCTCCAATTTCATGATCGAATCCACGACTTGATCTCATGGAATGGTGATAAACAAACTATCTTATCTCATTACTCCGATTTCATGATCGAATCCACGGCTGATCTCATGAAATGGTAATAGATAATTTTATTATTCCGAATTCATGGTCGAATCCACGGCTGATCCTATGAATTGATAATAAACAACTACTCATCTTTATTTCTCAGTTTCATGAATTATTTTCCACTGAATTTCATAAACTAGTAGCGAATACTCAACAACTGGGCATCTGGACCATCACTGAGTAAGCCCCAATGGTGCAAGTGTACTCGACAATGATGCACGACTGAGCATCCGAATGCACAAATGAGCATTCAAAAAAAATGGATTAATGAGGAATCATACACAAAACAGGGGAAAAACAATAATAATAAAATAATAAAAGAGGCGTCCATGGGTCGGGCCCACCGGCTAGCCGGCTGTGCCCTAGCCGTGGCCGGTCCCATGCCTCTCCCATTATTTTTCTTTATTTGTTATTTTCATGAACTCATGAAAACTCCTTCATTCTAGCAACTTTCCTTGTTTGAGCAAAACTCACGGTTTCTCCATATTTTCATGGTTTCATGAAAAGTAATAATATAAATTAGGGAAAGGTGTTGCGGGACCGGGTAATTAGCCGGCCGGCCATGCCCTAGATGTTTCGGTCCCACACCTTGCAATCTCTAGCCTTTTATAATTATTATTTCCCTAATCTCATGAAACTCCTCCGTTTCAACAAAATTCATGGTTTCTCCATAGTTTCACGGTTTCATAAAAAAATATATAAAATAGGAAAAGGTGTAGCGGGACCGGGCAACATAGACGGCCGGCCATTCCCTAGCCTTGGCCGGTCCCACACCTCGCAATCCCTAGCCTTTTATAGTTATTATTTCCTCATCTCATGAAACTCCTCAATTTGAGCAAAAATCATGGTTTCTTCATATTTTCTCAAATATTGCTCAAATCATGAAAAAGCCAAAATCCAACATGGTCACACAACCGGCTAGCCTCTCACGGCAATATTAAATTTTAAAATACTCTTATTTTAATATTTACAAAATATTGATCAATTGAGCATACATGCTCATTCCAGCAAAAATCAAGAATTTCAGTCAAGATCAAACTCTTCTGAAAATCCCACATGTTGCTCAAACGCATACCAGAAAATATTGAAACTCTTAGGATTGAGATACGGTCATTATGGTGACACGGGCATGCACTCTTGACCGACTAAGGGCGGCTCTAAGTCTTGCAAAAATCCGGTCCCACACACTTTCATAATTTTGACCTAATTTGCTCAATTGCTAATACTAGGCCCAAACTCTTTTCAACCAACCTGGAGTTTGCTCAAATGACCACCAGCTGGTCCCACGACCACCTAAATCCGGTTTCATGACCCCTTAGTCGGTCCCCCACTTTTTCATAATTAGGATTTATCACCTAATGCTGAATCGAGCAATATTTCAATAAATGATGAAACCGTCATTTAATCATCATTCTTCTACCAACCGGATAACTAAAGACCCTGGTGCAGGCTCACTCGAGCACTTGGGAGTCATATGGACATCCATCACTCCATATGGTCGGTCCCTTTATCACTCATAACTTATTTTTCAGCGATTCATCAATTGACGAAAAATTGATTAAAAATTAGGGTTTCGAATAAACGCTCCACGAATCATCATTCTGAGCAAAGATTCAAACACTAATAAATTTATGTTGATTCAGCAATCAAAAATCTGGATTAATCATATAATATTTGGTAGTCTACCAGTGTTTTAATTAATATTTTATTGGGTCACGACATCCATAAATAGTTTGTCGAATTCAGCAATACTTGCTCAATCCATCAATATTCAGTAAATTATCAGTAATTTACTAAAATGAGCAATACTTGCTCAGTTGCTCAAATATTGATCCAGCTATCAATATTATCAGTAGTCCATTATCAAATTCACAATTTTTGCTAACACATGCAATATCAACATCATTCAAAGAACTACGCATGTTCAATCCATGAATCACTGAATATTCATCACCCATGCTCAATTCAACAAAATCTAGGCTCATTGTATAATAGTCAACAACTGACTAATTAATACACGTCTGTCATACAGACTCCACGATTCGTGATCCATCAATCACGTTACATTGGGGGATATCAATTAGGGTTTTGGTTTGGCGGCCTACAACACGTGGATTCATCCACACTGAGAAATGTGAGTAAGTCATGTAAACGATTGAAGGATTTAGCAAAGTATTGGGTGGATGGTTAACCGAGTCTCCACACGACCTGGAATTGGTTTTACCACGACTTCCTACTTCCCCACTCTTTCACTCAAGAAACCGTCACACTTAAAGGGATCAAGGTCTTTACGCAATATAAATAAGTCTCTGAATCCATGATTGAGGGCAACGAATGATCACCAGCAATTAAAAATTATCTACACAGAATTTCTCGAGTAACTATTCTCAAGAATTCATCAATCTATCAGAACTTATTCGAACTCATCAGTTCACCAGAATTTGCAGAAACCTTCAACACACCCACAATCCTTTATCATTACTGATCCCACACAATTTTCAGCTTCCCTCATACAGATCAACCCATCTCCCTCTTTGCGACCGAATTGACTCTGGAACGGCCATTGACTTGGTTTAGGCCGGAGTATTACAGATTTATCTCTCGAATCTAAGCACTCTCTTTGCAGTGCTGTGAGGTTAAGAAGTTTTGATCGGTTGAGGAGTCTCGACAACACGCTCGCCTCTTCACTTCTCTAAAAAACCAGTGAACCGTTTTTCCCCATCTACATTGTGCTAGATTTCAGGATAACCCAAAGGAATCTCATCTTGCAGCTTCAAAAAGGATCATATGATATGTGAATCACACGGTCGGGTATGGTCTATCTTACACTTTTAATACTAACACTGATCTTTCTGCTTATTCAGATGCTGATTGGACAGAGTGTGTAGAAGACATAAAAAGTACACCAGGGGGTTTCTACTACGTAGGACTGAATCTTGTGGCTTGGCATAGAAAGAAACAAAATTCAGAATCCATGTCCACATGTGAAGCAGAATATATTGTTGCCGGCTCATGTTGTACTCAACATCTCTGGATGAAACAAATGTTGGCTGATTATGGAATTGATACTGGAATAATAAAAATCTTTTGTGATAACTCCAGCGCGATTCGAATCATTGAGAATCTCGTTGAGCACTCAAGAACAAAGCACATTGATATAAGGTACCATTTTATTTGGTATCTCTACGAAAATGATATCATAAATATGGAATTTGTGCCTTCCGAATAACAGTTGGCTGATATTCTTACCAAACCATTAGACACTGCTACATTTCAACACTTACGACAGTCTATTGGTGTTGTTTTGGTTCATCAGTTATTTCTAAAACTCTTTCCCCTTGTGCTTATCTCGGTCTTATGGGCAATTGAGTTTGGAACTCCAATAAGTGTTTACTTCAACTCTGCATTTGTTTCAGTAAGTTGATTTTCTGTCCGGTTTCTTAGTGTAATTTTCAAAAAAAAAATACTTATTTTTTTGTGAAAGTAAGGTCGCTCTTTTTGTTCTTTCGGGAATGAAATTTTATGGGGAAAGCTCTTAATTTAACTTGTGCTTAATTGCCAAATCTTTGTGGGGAGTGCGGCTGTGGAATATGGTAGGAGTTATCTTGTATCTTTATAAACTCCTTGATGAATGCATTTAGTTTCGGCTATATGATTGCATCTAAAAAGTTGTTATGTGCTTTCTTATGGTCATGAAATGTCTCTATGGAAATTTCGTTAGGATCCCACTAGTTTTCCTACCTTTGCCAATTTTATTGACAAAAAAGGGGAGAATTAATGTGAAGTTCACACTACAAATACATATGGTTTTCGGATCATTATGTAAAGGGGTGATTTCCATGTGAGATGGAGTATTGACTAAGGGGGAGTGGTACATATCACCATAGTATTGTTATCAAAGTTTTGATACAATAGAACTTTGATGATGATACTATGACACTGTGTAACAATGATTGACATATTTTTTTTCTCATTGTTATGGCTACGGATCTTCAACAACGATGATGCTGCATTGAATAAATTTGGAATCATTGGAGTACTTGGAAGTGACGAAGATTTCGAGTAATGTTAAAGAACCAAGGAGATCGTGCATGTGGAAGAGAAGCTGCAAAGTTTATTATTTTTTATTTCATATGTATTGGTAGTTTAATCACTAAAATTGACAAAGTGGGAGATTGTTAGAGCACTGCTCGGTCGAACTCACAAGCATTTCTATCTCAAGCTTTTTTGTCAAGTTTAGTTGCCAAAACTATAAGTCTTGATTTATTGTCTACTTATAGCTAAGTCTCGGACTAGGATAGAAAGTGTAGTTGAGCTCTAGACTCCACGACGTTTATCATGCAAAGACGAAGAACTACTCAAGGAACTGGTGAAACTTCATCGACTAAAAGGTATGTGGAGACTTGAACTTATTTATCACTCAAAAGTCTATCTACTCTATATCCTATCTTGAGATAAAAGTTGTGTTACTATATAAACTTCGATTATACACATTTTCTATTTTGAGCCGAGTTTATCTCGCTTATGTAATTCTCGAAATATGTGTTGGTAAGCTTTCGCTTTGGCCAAGTTCATCTTACAAGTGACGAAAGTCATGTTGAATATTTCAATTTCTTGAAAATCGCTTTGATGAAAAATGAGTGTGAATAACTTCTATATAACATCCTCTAAGAATGTTTCAATGATTGAAATGAGAGTTTAGAATATGTAACCATCTTTGGATATAAGCATATAGTGTGTTCGACATTAGTGTATAAGTCCAAAACCGGGAACCAAATGTATGCATACTTGTGTGTGTACTAAATGGTTGATGGAGAATGGGTAAGTATGCGTACCCGTAAACATACTGGCGGAAGTTCACGACCGTGAATTTCTGCTGAGTTTGGAAATCAAAACCGACTCAATCTGGTTACCTAAGTATGCGTACCCTTACGCATACTGGCGGAAAGTTCACGTCCGTGAATTTCTGCTGAGTTTGAAAACCAAAACAAACTCAAATCCGGTTACTTAAGTACGCATACCCGTACTCATACTTAAGTTTGTTACTTTCTAAAATTGGTTTGTTCATGAACTAAAACATTTATATAATAAGGAATGCAATTTGAAAATTGTGGCTATAATGTTCATGAAACGATTCGAGTGAATCAAAACCAATTTTGCTTCGATTGTGTCTTATATACTTCTATAAGATCTAAGCAATTGAACACCTCTCTAACTAGTTATTTTGAGTCATTTTAACTAGTAATGGTGAAGATGAATATGGTTGATATGAAAGTGCTCATATGGCTAACCATTTGGTTAACCACTGTTGAACCAACTAGGTGTACACATTTAGGTACGGTTACACAAATCTAAATGAACGTGCATTTCATTTGTGTATATCAAGCTAAGATTCGATCTAACGGTTGAAAGATATTAGCTTGAATCTAATCAGGTTTTCATCTAACGGTGAATATTGAATGCTTTGTTACCAAGGTAGCGTTGATTGCAAACCCTGATTTGAAGACTATATAAAGGAGAACTCTAGCAACTGGGAAACCTAATCCCCACACCTTATGTGTGATACTAGTTGTATAAGCTAGAGTCGATTCTCCTTTAACCTCAGGTTTCTATCGAGCCCCTGTAAGTTAACGACTTGAAGACCTCATTGGGATTGTGAAGCCAGACCCAACTATTTTCTCTGTAGTTGCGTGATTTGATCTTGTTGTTTCTATCGTATTGAGTACAATTGTAAAATTGGCTCGAGATTAATTTTTCTGATAGATAAGATAGAAAAGAAGTCACAAACATCTTCATCTCATCGTTTGTGATTCCACAATATCTTGTTTCGCTAGTCGATTAAGATTATTGTGAGGTGATTGATATTTCTAGGTTGTTCTTTGGGAATATAAGTCCGGTATATCAATTGGTTCATGTTCACCTTGATTTATCAAAAGACAGAACAAAACTCGTAGGTATTTCTGTGGGAGAACGATATATCTATTCCTGTATACTTTTATGTGTGATACAGATTTGTTTATTAAAGTCTTCGACTTTGGGTCATAGAAACTCTTAGTTGTGGGTGAGATCAGCTAAGGGAATCAAGTGTGTAGTATCCTGCTGGGATCAGAGACGTAAGGATCGCAACTGTACCTTGGATCAGTGTGACATTGATTGGGGTTCAACTACAGTCCAGACCGAAGTTAGTTTGTAGTAGGCTAGTTCTGTAGCGGCTTAATACAGTGTGTGTTCAATCTGGAATAGGTCCCGGGGTTTTTCTGCATTTGCGGTTTCCTCGTTAACAAAACTTCTGGTGTTTGTGTTGTTTATTTTCCGCATTATATTTTGTTATTTAATTGAAATATCACAGGTTGTGCGTTGAATCGGTCAATTGGTAAATCCAACCTTTGGTTGTTGATTGAAATTGATTGATACTTGAACATTGGTATTTGGTACCATTCAAGTGATTTCTCTTATATTTAATTAGACTCGCATATTGCTATTTGCTTGAGTAAGTACTGAATCGAGAAATTGAGATATAACTCCTTGATTGGGTGACTCGTTTTTGTCATAATAGGTGAAGCCCCTCTATTGAAATGTGAAGCCCCTGTAATAGGTTTCTTTTAACTAAGAAAGTAATCACCTGATATTCAAAAGTTTTTCCTTAGCTATACAGAGAAGCTAAGAATGTTGTAACATACTCCGTATCATATTTTCGTCTACCAATCCAAGAAACGAAAAGTTGAAGGAACCCAATTTAGAATACTAAAACAAAAAGTAGCATTTTAGTTCGGATAAAATAAGTTGCATGTGGATCATGGATACCCATTGCAGTTGAAACTTGATTTCTTCTTGTTACACCTGTCAACTTATTTCCAAGCCAGACTCCAAAGATATTACCTACCTACCATGAAATAGATATCGACAATGCTGCTGTCGTCAAATGAATTAACACTGAAGTTTATTCCATAGAAAATACGAAGGTGCTATCTTGAAACTGGGATCGAGTCGGCATAGACTCACCCAGGTGGGTTTTAAAACTAATAAGACTTGGGCCAAAACACTAAATCATTCCAGGAAAATTTCAAAATGAAAATTTTAGGCAGTGGATCTGAAGGGCTCGCCTTGTCTTAAGCCTAAGCCGGGTCGTATAGCTCTTCCCAAGAGCTTCCCAAGAATCCCAACTACCTTTCCGCCTCAGTTTTGGAAGAGGCTGGCCTTAGCGGTCATTCCCTATTTACATGGCGAATGTATAATGATCATCCATTTTAGTCAGAAAAACGGCCAATGGGTCCACTTATTCAAAGTCATACGAGTTGTAACCAAAATCCTATTTAGTTACCCAATTTTTAACCAAAAACGGCTAATGATTATCCGGTTTCAACTAAGATATACGACTTTTACGTAAAAAATCCACTTGACCCCACCAAGTTACAAGGTTTTTAATTTTGAAACGGTTGATAGCTATCCGCTTTTCACTTTTTGAGAACGGCTAATGGTTAACCGTATTCGGAATCTTCCCGCTGGGATTCCCACACACGGGAAGGCTTGCGGGAAGAGGAGCTTTTAACAACGTTTTTGGGGGATGGGAAGAGTTTGGGTAGCTCCATGAGACCCAGTCTAAGTTATCCCTTTTAATATAGGTTGTACGACAGCGCCACAGCCATTAACTGTATTCCAAATAAAATACTTACATTATCAGGTTTTGGATAGAACGCGCGACTGGGATACTTATATTAATTGGGGGATATAAATTACTTTCCTCAACCAATAGTGTTTTCTAAGGGGTGTTTTTGGGGGGCAAAATCCTAAAATACCCTTCCCTCAAAATAAAAATCTAAAAACTTAAAATAAAAAAGCAAAATCATATCCCCCATTTCCATCTTTACTGCCGGCATTCTCGTTACAGTTAGGGCTTTGAAACATAAATATTTCCTACTTTGAAAAAGATTTTTTTTTTACGTTCGGAAGTGATGAAGACCATGCTGGAAATGATGAAGACCGTGTCGGAAATAAATTTTTTTACATCGCCTGAAGTGATGAAGACCATGCCGGAATTGATGAAGACCATGCCGAAAAATGGTGCATGCATGCTTGGTAACTAACATTCAATGTCGTAACTAAATGCCGCTCGATTATAGGTGATGGTGCTAATACTTCCTTATTCTTTGATAATTGGTGTGGGGATTTTTCGATTGCGAAGAGGATTGGAATCACTTCCAAAGGCCCTAATGATTTTAAGGCTAAGGTTAGTGATATTATTGTTGATGGCGCTTGGGCCATACCTCGGAGAACAAGAGATTTGATGTTACGCTACAACATTTGACAATTTGCCTCTTATTGTTGATGGTAAAGATTACAAAATTTGGGACTTGGATAGTAAAGGCGTTTTTCGGTCAAGTCTGCTAAAGCTGCCATTAAAGCGCCTTCTGAAGTTCTCCCTAGTGCGGCTCTATTCACTAGGCAGGTTGTGCACCCTACTTTGAGTGTGCAATACTGGAAGATTTGGGCAAAGCAATGTTGTGCTAGTGAAGACAACATTATTAAGAAGACTGGCAGGAGCATGCCAACTATGTGTCGCTTGTGCAGGAAGAGTTGCGAAACTATTAGCCATATCATTTGGCAGTGCAGAGTTTCTAGGAGAATTTGGGCTTGGGCGGATGGAATTTTTAATCTGCACCCTAATGAAGATCTGGTGGCCTTTTACAAGGCTGCTAAGGGGCATAGCAGGATGATTAAGGACCTTTGACTTGTTGCAAATCTTGCAATTGTAACAGAATTATGGAAGCTGCGCAACAAGGCTTATTTTGAAGATAAGGAAGTTCAATGGCTTGGTTTTAAAGAGAGGGTTTATCAGGTAATTCGTGATAAGTCAATTAGAATGAAGGGCCATATGTATAACAATGTTGAAGAATTACGCATCTTGAATTATTTCAAGGTGCGGCATAGATCGTGCAGAGTTACTACTCCAAAAGAGGTTAGTTGGTCTCCTCCTGATCCTGGTGAAATTTTGATTTGATGTGATGCTGCTTCTCGTGGTAATCCAGGCCAAGCTGGTGCTGGTGTTACTTTTAGAGATGCTAATGCAGTTGTGCTTGGAGTTTTTTCGGTTGGCCTTGGCTGGCAAACTAATTATTATGTGGAAGTTTGTGCTATTATTTATGGTGTGATGCTAGCCAAGAGGTGGAATGTTAAAAATATTTGCATTCGTTCAGATTCGATGAGTTGCACACAATCTTTTCAGAAGAGTGAGTTTCCATGGATGTTAATGCAGAAGTGGAAGATTGCGAAGAATTTTTACAATAATATCCGCTATGTTCATAGCTATAGAGAAGTTAATTTTTCCGCTGATGCTTTGGCAAAGCAAGCTTGTTTGCTGACCGAAGATATTTTTGAGTTTTATGAGGGTATGCCAGGTTTTATTCTATCTGTAGAATGGCCTGGAGAGGTTTATTTTCGTTTCAAATAGGTTAGCCTGGTGGATGGCCTTACGGCTAGTTACTAGTCTCTCCTAGTCCCTGTACAGTTTTCAATTTTTTAATATTATTGACCGAGTAAAAAAAAGCTGTAACTAAATGCTGGCATGCTCGATAGAAATCTTTCAATGCCGATAGTCAAGTGAAAAAAAAAATCAATTTTCTGGATACTTTACATCACGTGCCGACAAAGAAATTTAAGCAACATATTATGTCGTTAGCTTTACCGACATGGTCGAGAATTAACTGCCTGTGCCGGCAGTGGACCGAGCGAAATTAATGCTCGAGAATTTCACAAAAAAAAAGAAACTAGACATGAGATACTACACTAGACTTTGCATTCACACCTGAATTTTCTCAGCCACTTTTACTTTTTTGGATGAAATTACTTCACTCCAGCAAAACCAACATTCTTTTTGTCACCTGATATGCTCGTTTGTGGATACGATTTGGTTTCCTAATAATGTAATTTTGTAGTGGTAAGTAAAGTGTTCGTTTCTCGGACTTGTTGAGACTGATTTCATATTCAAAAATAGAAAAATAATAAAAATAAAGAAAATATATACACAAGGTTTTTCACAATGTCGAGAGATTACTGAGACTCAGGATTCCACCAAACCTCATATCATGTGGTTCAAAAATTAATTCTTAGACAATTATAGCTCTTGTTTATTGACTCTAATTCTTTGCCAGGGTAGATTTTAAAAAGATTAACTGTCAATCACTAGCATGATGCATCAAAAGCACTTAGACCAAGCATACATCATCATGCGACTTCACAACTAATTAAGAAAAATCATAAAACGATTAAATTAATGCAAAAAGTCATAAAAATAATTAAATATAATTACCACATGTATCAAATATGGCTTTCTCCGTCATCCCAGTGTTGGGGTTTAGCTCCTCATATTAATCACTTGCTCAAAATACATGTTTGTTGCTCAAAAGATGATTAAAAGAGTGAAAAGTAATAACACAGACTGTTTGCAACAGTGTATCGGAGTTACAAAACAGCGGTTACCATGGAACTGTTATGGAAAATTGTTGTAAATACTGTTGCTTTGTCGCTGATTTTAAGACCCCAGAAACGACTGTCTTCAATGGCCTTTTGTTCTTCGTGTTCTTCCTTTTGCACCAGCAGAAAAAATTTCCTGCAACTCTAGATTTCGTTCTCTGTTCTTCTCTAAACTTCCCCCAACTCTCGACTTCCCTTCTATATGACCCAAACAATCTATTTATATCAAAAATACCGATTAAGTCTCTCCCAAATCTTCCAAAATCTCTTCCCCTCTCTTCACGGCCAACTTGCGGCAATTTCTTGTTTTATAATTTCTACACGTTTCTGAGCTTTCCTTTTTATTCTAAACTCTTCCTTAGATAGATACAAATCTTTGGGAAGGTTCATAGCACTTTAATCTCTCTAAAACTCCCTAAAACAGGTCACACACGTGACTTTCCATATATTTCTGTTGTGATAAAAATCCGTCGATTGAGCCCAGTCTAATCGATTTCAACACCCATATCAGATTCCTAGACCCATAAGGAGTTTATCCTATGAAAATCAGAGGTTTAATCGACCTTAAACTCCTCCAAATCACGATTTCCAAAACTGCCAGAGATTGCACCTACTTTCCCGCCATTTTTGAATTTCAAACGGAGAAGATGGTGTGCCCCTTATCCCCTGATGGGGTGTGAATAGTAGTTTCCCTGAGTTGGCCCTTATCAACTGGGTACCCCTTAGTAATTGAGGTGCCCCTTATCCAAATGAGGGGTTTCTTTAGTAATTTTCTCCCACGAGCGAAAAAACCACTTTTCGAGCCAATTTCACCGCAAAATCTTATTTTTCCAAAAACACCTACAAAGACATAAAAAGCCAAAATAAATACAAAATCGAGCACTAACAATATACATAATTGAGAACAAAATAGACAAATAAATGCGTCTATCAAATACCCCCAAACTTATTATTTGCTAGTCCTCGAGCAAATCAAATCCAGAAAATAAAATCCTAACACACTATCGCAGACATCGTCGATTGCATTTAGCGTATGCAATAAGCCTTTAAACCCCTAGGTGTCCCTAGTGGCGGAGTGTTGTCTCCGGAGGGCTTACTAGAGGTATACCCACAAAACCTTTATACTCCAGACCTTAGCTATCTACACAGAACCTTGGAAGGCACTAAAGAATCTCCTTGGTTGGCATACTTATTGACTACAGGAGGAAGTACCCTGGTGCGAAATTCCAATTGTTACACGAGTTCACTCAAGCATACTAAAATTCATATAAGTGACAGAGCTCTACTCAGATAGTCGCACTATGGACATCAATATCCGGAGTCAAAACTAATCACATGGATAGATCAAGAAGATGGATATAGAGAAAAACATAGATGGTTTTGATGTTTACTAGGTGAACGGTGTTTCTCATATCTGTCTGAAGGCCTCCGCCAAAATGAACCTATCCTAATGGACTGAGATACTAGTCTGACTAATATCAACACACTGGCATATACAAGGGTACCAGTGGTCGATAATCCTAACTCTAGGTCAACATAACTGGCATATACAAGGGCTCCAGTGGTCGACTTTATTGAATTTATTCCAGTTGGTCTGATGGTATGGTCTCAATTTCTCTCTTTTTTTTCTTTTCTTTTTTTTTTCAACTCTTTTTATTTTTTTCTAATTTCAATCACTCTAATTCACCCTAGCATTGGTAATAACTTGAATCGTGAGCCCCACCTAATCACTTAGAGAAACATAGTTTAAAAACAAAACAAAATAAAAACATAAGTGAAAAGGACTCAACGAGATATGGTGAAACTATCATGTTATTTGTAACACCTGAGCTCTGTGCTTTTATGAATACTCTTTAGATGTTGCCATCTAGTCAGATTGGTTCCTCAACTCCTACAACTAAAATGCTTCCATCCACTTAGATTGGTTAGTGCCATCCTTAATAGGCATAAATTTTTAGGCTCTGGAGTTTAATTTTGCAACTAAAAAGTTTCTCCTATACCCCCAAACTTAAATCTAACATTGTCCTCAATGTTCTAAAGATCAAATTAAAAGCATGAACAAGGAGAAATTGTTACAATTTGAAGCAAAAGAGATAAGGAAAGATATTACCGTGTTGCATGAGAATGGGTTACCTCCCAAGAAGTGCTAAGTTTAATGTCTTCAGCCAGACTAAGAAAGGATTAGTCACCTTATAAAATCATAAAGTAATAGCCGAAATATCTGTGGGTCATCAAAACCAAATAGAGCTATCACAAGTAAAAGGAATCTGCAACATGCCAAGAAAATGAACAAATAAAGCACACCCTTGTCTAGTTTCCTGTTTAAGACACTACATCTAGTTGTGGTTCAGGTTCAGGATCTATAACTGGGTCCAAATAAAATATTTTCATGGGTTGCATTTCCTCATAGGTAGATCCATTCAGGTTTAGAGTCTGGAAAAACTCAAATAAAAACTTAGAAGCACATAATAATAATGAATAATTGAGGATCCTCTAAGTCAATCAGATTTGACTCACACTGACCACATGAAGTGGTGATCTCTTACAAATGTGTCGTCTAATCTCCTAAAGTAATTAGGTTTAGTCTCAAAACTTATAAGACACATTTGAAAATCAACATTCCCACATTTGGAAGAAAAATATTTGGTGGGAAAACAAAGTCAATCTGGGTATCATAGCCTGGGTAAACCACATCAACCAGAGGATGGGTCTAATAACTGAAATTTCTTGGACATCACTAGGTTCAGGAAAACGTGTATGATAATCTTTAAAATGGTTGAGGCACATATGTCAAGTCCCAAGTGAGGGATCTCTTAATAGCTAAAGGTAAGGCACAGGAGAATGATAATCACCCCCAAACTTAGAGTTTTGGTGTCTCTAGAAGACTAGTCACAATTCCCTAATTTCAGATCATCAATCATGAAAATGGTCAATTGATTCTTCTAAGTCAGGTACATCCTCACTCATCTCGACGAGTTCATTTTCTTTTTCTAAGTCTATTGTTTCTAAATCGCTAGACTCAATATACTCGTTCCTCTAAACCATTATTAGCTTCGTAATCAAAAGGAAATACTACATCGTCTAAAACGGGGGTATCTCTAGTCAAATCCTCGTCCTTTTGAATAGGTGAATAATTATTAAAATTATTTGGATTTGAACTAGAAATAATATTATTATTAAGCTCAGTTGGAGTAGCAAATTCCTGATCACTATGCCTATTTATTTCAAATTCTTCATCAACACTATCCTCATCATAATCATTATAATAACATAAAAATGGTTGAACCTCATCTAAACAAGTAGTGTAACCAATTTTATCATCGCCATCCTGTTTATGCAAATAACTATCATCATTTTCAAGGGTATTATTGGAGACACTGTATTGAAAATTAAGATTATTTCGAGCAATTCTTTCGTTCGTCTCAGCTATCAGCTTGAGGGATTCCTCTATAGAAAGTTTTCTTTCGTCATAAACTAAGTTATTCATCTCAGCTATCCTACGTGTCGACTCTTCTAATTTCCTGAGAGACTCTTCTAATGGAGCAATATAAGAATTTTGCTCATATGAGCGGTGCATATGTGGATAGTAATTGGGCTCACCATGGTATGGACCATAATCTTCAAAAGGCTGATGTTCCCAACCACTATTCACACTATGGTCAAAGTAGTAACGTCCATTTTGAAACTCATCGGATATTCGTTGTATTGGCTATTGTAATACCAGTTCGACATTCTACTGCAGGGGTGTGAGTTGTCACACAAAATAAAACCCACTGACAGGGGATTCGTGGGTGGATAGAGTCTTGCCTCCCGTACCAGACGGGCGATGAACCGTTGAAGTCGACTCAGGCCACCGACTCCAATGTCAGTGTACGAACCCGAGGGGCCGAGACAGTATCGTAACTGTCGTCCTTCCCTGCAAACAGTTTATATTTAATTTTTGACCCTTCCTTAGGGTTTCAAAATAATAATAATGTCCAGTCCAAAAATAAAGTCCAAAAATAAAAATGTCCAAAAAGGAAAAGAAAAATTACAAAAATAAAATCCTATTTACAGTTTCTAAAAATAAACAAAATAACTATATACAAAATCTTCTTCTTCACTCCTTTCAGATTCCTCTTTTCTTTCCTTGTCTGGCGATGCTTTCCTTTTATAACTTTTCTTTCCTTGTAGCTTCGCTCCAAATCTGAAAAGAATCGAAAAATACCAAAACGCGTAAAAAAGAACAAAAATAATAAAAATAAAAATAAATAAAAAATACAAATCCGCGTCGGCGGCGCCAAAAATGATGTAGTTTTTAAGTGGTAAATAAAGTTCGTTCAACTCGGACTTGTGTAGACTCAATTTCAGACTTAATAATAGAAAACAATAAAAATAAAGAAAATATATACACAAGGTTTGTCACAATGTTGAGAGATTAATGAGACTCAGGATTCCACCAAACCTCATATCATGTGGTTCAAAAATTAATTCTTAGATAATTATAGCTCTTGTTTATTGACTCTAATTCTTTGCCAGGGTAGATTTTAAAAAGATTAACTGTAAATCACTAGCATGATGCATCAAAAGCACTTAGACCAAGCATACATCATCATACGACTTCACAACTAATTAAGAAAAATCATAAAACGATTAAATTAATGCAAAAAGTCATAAAAAGAATTAAATATAATTACCACACGCATGAAATATGGCTTTCTACGTCATCCCAGTGTTGGGGTTTAGCTCCTCATATTAATCACTTACTCAAAATACATGTTTGTTGCTCAAAAGATGATTAAAAGAGTGAAAAGTAATAACACAGACTGTTTGCAACAGTGTATCGGAGTTACAAAACAACTGTTACAATGGAACTGTTACAGAAAACTGTTGTAAATATTGTTGCTTTGTCGCTGATTTTAAGACCCCAGAAACGACTGTCTTCAATGGCCTTTTGTTCTTCGTGTTCTTCCTTGTGCACCAGCAGAAAAAATTTCCTGCAACTCTTGATTTCGTTCTCTGTTCTTCTCTAAACTTCCCACAACTCTCGACTTCCCTTCTATATGACCCAAACAATCTATTTATATCAAAAATACCGATTAAGTCTCTCCCAAATCCTCCAAAATCTCTTCCCCTGTCTTCACGGCCAACTTGCGGCAATTTCTTGTTTTAGAATTTCTACACGTTTCTGAGCTTTCCTTTTTATTCTAAACTCTTCCTTAGATAGATACAAATCTTTGGAGAGGTTCATAGCACTTTAATCTCTCTAAAACTCCATAAAACAGGTCACACACGTGACTTTCCATATATTTCTGTTGTGATAAAAATCTGTCGATTGAGCCCAGTCTAATCGATTTCAACACCCATATCAGATTCCTAGACCCATAAGGAGTCTATCCTATGAAAATCAAAGGTTTAATCGACCTCAAACTCCTCCAAATCACGATTGCCAAAACTGCCAGAGATTGCACCTACTTTCCCGCCATTTTTGAATTTCAAACGGAGAAGATGGTGTGCCCCTTATCCTCTGATGGGGTGCGAATAGTAGTTTCTCTGAGTTGGCCCTTATCAACTGGGTACCCCTTAGTAATTGAGGTGTCCCTTATCCAAATGAGGGGTTTCTTTAGTAATTTTCTCCCACGAGCGAAAAAATCACTTTTCGAGCCAATTTCACCGCAAAATCTTATTTTTCCAAAAACACCTACAAAGACATAAAAAGCCAAAATAAATACTAAATCGAGCACTAACAATATACATAATTGAGAACAAAATAGACACATAAATGCGTCTATCACTTAACTTACCAACGACAAATGATTCTCACTATATTTAATATCAACAATGTTTCTGGACAGGATGGACGAATTAACTACGACATGTTTGTGGCAATGATGAGAAAAGGAAATCCAGAAGCCAATCCAAAGAAGAGTCACGACGTAGTTATTTGATTCATTTAAACCCCTGAACATATTGCTCCTAAACAAAACAGAGAGCTAAATCTTCAGTTAACAATTCTAAAACTTGTGTTTGCCTAGTTTTGAACTTTTGATTTTCCCTCCTTGCCTATATTTCTATTTCCTTTATTACTTGATGATTTTTTCTGTTTCATAATAATGGCCTGTTGTTCATTTTATTGAGTTAACATAATGAGCAATGCCTTGTTATGTATAACTTGTAAAGTCCATAAATAGAATTCTTGTATCTTGGAAAATCCTGTAAACTAGGAATTATTTGTGCACTACGTCTATAACTGTTGTATATATAAGCACACAGTTCTGTTATAATGTAATTATCGAATTATCTGAATAATAAAAATTCTCTTCAGAACTTCTATCTTCTTCTAAACCTAAATCTAACATACCTAAGTTCGAACTTGGTATCATCCTAGTTGTGATCCTCATGTCTTCCGCAGCCTCCTCTGATTCTATAATTTCGACCGTTCTTAATTCTTCTCAATCTATGATGGCTTCTTCTCTCCTTTCTCAACCTCATCATATTATCACTGTTAAACTTGATGACACAAACTATTCCCTATGGCGTGCTCAATTTTTGCCCTATCTTCAATGTTATGATCTTGATGGTTATGTTACCGGTGCCAAACCCTGTCCTGCAGCTACGCTTGAAGACGAAAATCCATATCCGGCGTTTGCTTCATGGATGAAATAAGATAAAATACTTCTTGGATGGATTTTCTCATCTCTCACTCCTGCTGTCGTACGTCAAGTTCATCGTCTTACAACTTCTAAGGATATTTGGTCTTCTCTTGCATCACTTTTTGCTTCCAAATCTGACGCTCATATTCACCATCTCAGTGTGAACTTTGTGCTTTGAAAAAAGGGTCTCTCTCCATGAGAGCATATATTGATCGTGCTAGAAATATCGTTGACAATCTTGCTGTTGCTGACACTACTATCACCAACTCTGAACTTCGGCACTGCATTCTCGTTGGTCTTGACTCTTCTTATGATGTTATTGTTACGTCCCTTACAACTTCTATGGGCACTATGCAACTTGAAGACTTTATCACCTACTTGCTTACCTTTGAATTGCGAATGGATCAACAGACTAAGTCCCTCAATTCCCAACCTGTTGCTGCTGCCTCTTCGAGATCTTCTTAAACTGCTATAATTTTACCAAAACCTGGTATTGACTCTCGACAAGTCCTGCCTTGTCAGTTGTGTGAAAAACCTGGTCATCTCACTTCTCTCTGTTGGAAACATTTTGATCGCATTTGGCGTCCTCAACCTCCTCGTCGATCACCATCACAATTGCCATCTACTCCTCGTGCTTATGCTGTTGAAACTCAAAGATCATTTTTGTCTCCTTGGGTACCCGACAATGGAGCTACTGATCACATCACGTATGATCTTTCTAGGCTACATCCTTACTCAGAGTATACGGGTCCTAATCAAATAAAGATGGTTAATGGTTCTTCTATTCCAATCTCTCATATTGGTACCTCCATCTTAGGTACTCCTGATCGTAAGTTATACCTTAAACATACTTTGTTTGCCCCTCAAATATCTCATAATCTATTATCAGTTTCACGTCTTACTACTGATAATGATGTATTATTCGAGTTTCATCCTGATTTTTGTCTTGTGAAGGATCGATGCACGGGGAAGGTGCTTTTGCGCGGAAGTAGGGTTGGTGGTCTCTATGTTCTTGATAATTTTGCGAAAATTATTATTGGTGAACGTGCTAGTGTCCAAGAATGGCATTCTATATTAGGACATCCCATGATGCGAACTGTGCGTCATGTCATATCTAAGTTTTCTCTTCATGTTTCTAGTCAAACAATCAGTTTTTGTTCTTCTTGTCATGAACATCGAAGTCACAAGTTTCCTTTTTCTTCTAGTACTATTGTTTATCTAGATCCTCTTGATTTGATTGTCTCGGATGTTTGGGGTCCATCTCATATCATTTCAAATGATGGTTATCGATATTATATAATTTTTATTGATGCATATTCTCGATTTACATGGATGTTTCCCATCACTCATAAATCAGATGTCTACTCTATTTTTCTTGTCTTTCAAAAACATGTTGAGTATCTTTTTGATCGAAAAATTAAAATTTTTCAATCAGATAATGCAGCTGAGTATCGTAAATTAACTCCATATCTTAAACAACATGGAATTTTTCGTCGTTTCTCTTGCCCATACACATCTGAGCAAAATGGCTTAGTTGAACGTAGGCATCGTCACATACGAGAAACAGGTCAAACCCTATTGTCTATGGCCTCAGTAACATCTTCTTTTTGGTATGATGCATTTTTTACAGCATATTATTTGATGAATCGAGTACCTTCATCTGCTCTTGCGAAAACATCTCCATATGAAATATTATTTGGATCAACACCTGACTATACCTCTCTTCGAGTTTTTGTATGTCTTTGTTTTCCCCATCTGCGTCCTTATCGATCTCACAAGATGGATTCTTCTTCCTCTCCTTGTGTCTTTATTGGCTATAGTCTACAACATAAGGGTTACAAATGTCTACATGTCCCAACTGGTCGCATATATGTTGGCAGGCACGTTGTCTTCGATGAGACCACTTTTCCCTTTGCGGCACAAGCATCATCTCCAGCATCTCCTTCCTCTGAAAAGGTAACATCTTCTCTTATGCATATCATTTCCACTGTTCCAGTCAATGTTGGCCTCCACCCAACACCATAATAAGAACAATCTTTGTCAATAGAAGATATTGGTTTGGAATTACGCACTGAGTCTTCTCCACGGAAAAGTGTGCAAACGTCTGATGCGCTGCCTGATCCGGAAAATATGCAACCTGCGTCTGATGTGGCTCCAACAACCATTCAGCAAAGTGACGTCTCTACTCAGGATTCTAATGTCCCTGCCAATCAGTCCTCTACTCCTTCTCTTCCAACTCATCCAATGGTCACTCGAGCTAAAGACGGCATTTTTAAGACAAATACTTCTAAATATTCCCTTGTCTGTGATTCTCTCATTGAACCAACGTGCTTCTCTCAATCTCAGGAGGATCCAAACTGGCGTCAAGTATCTGATGATGAATACAATGCTTTGCTTAAAAATGGTACGTGGATTTATGTTCCTTATGATCCTTCTATGAATTTGGTTGGTTGTAAATGGGTTTATCGAATAAAACGTGATGCTAATGGTAAAATTGTACGATACAAAGCTCGTCTAGTTGCTAAGGGTATAATCAACAAGAAGGTGTTGATTATAGTGAAACATATAGTCTGGTTGTCAAGCCGTACACCATTCGTATCATTCTTACTATGGGTTTATCATATAATTGGAAAATAAATCAGTTGGATGTTCAAAATGCGTTCTTGCATGGAAATCTTGAGGAAGAAGTTCATATGAAACAATCACCAGGATACAGTGATCCTAATTTTCCCGACCATGTCTGTAAACTTCAAAAATCTCTTTATGGACTCAAACAAGCACCACGAGCATGGTATCATAGGCTTAGTACCTTTTTACTACAGCTGGGGTTCATTACTTCTAAATGTGATTCTTCTTTATTTATTCGTCGAGATGAACAAGGGATTATTTTCTTACTTGTTTATGTTGACGATATAATCCTGACTGGTTCAAACACTACAAGTTTAGAGTTCATTCGAACATCTGTACAACAGGAATTTACTATTAAGGATCTCGGCTCGTTATCTTATTTTCTGGGGATTGAAGCTACTCGCAATTTATCTGGTATGTTTCTTACACAAAAAAGATATGCTCATGATCTTCTTATTCGGGCTAAAATGGATGGTGTTAAACCAATCCACACTCCATTAAGTACTACTGGTGACATGTCATCTGATCGTAGTACATTGTTAAAAGATGCTACAAAATATCGCAGTATTGTAGGAGCATTACAATACTTGACGTTCACTCGTCCAGATTTATCTTATGCTGTGAATAAAGTTTGTCAATTTATGCATGCTCCAACTGAATTGCATTGGACTTTGGTTAAACGCATACTACGATATCTTAAGCAAACTTCTACATATGGAATTCTTCTCAAACCAGCGAATGCTCTGGAATTGTCCTTCTCTGCATACACTGACTCCGATTGGGCTGGTTCACTAGAAGATCGTCGTTCCACAAGTGGCTATTGTATTTATTTAGGTGGAAACATTATATCTTGGAGTGCTCGAAAACAAAAAACAATATCTCGTTCTAGCACTGAAGCTGAGTATAGGGGTCTTGCTATTGCTACTGCTGAAATTATGTGGATTAAATCTCTTCTTTCGGAACTTCAAATCTCTACTATATCTCCACCTGTTATGTGGTATGATAATCTTGGTGCAACCTATCTTACAATGAATCCAATTTTTCATGCACGTACTAAGCATATAAAAATCGATTATCATTTTGTTCGTGGTCAAGTTGCTTCTAAACAATTGGATGGTCGATTCATTTCTTCCAAGGATCAGATTGCAGATATATTCACCAAACCGCTTCCTAAAGATCGTTTTGGTTTATTGCGATCCAAGCTCACAGTTCACAATGACCTGTTACGCTTGCGGGAGGTATTGAGTTAACGTAATGAACAAGGCCTTGTTACGTATAACTTGTAAAGTCCATAAATAGAATTATTGTATCTTAAGAAATCATGTAAACTAGGAATTACCTGCGCATTACGTCTATAATTGTTGTATATATAAACACACAGTTCTGTTATAATGTAATTATCGAATTCCCTGAATAATAAAAATTCTCTTCAGAATTTCTATCTTCTTCTAAACCTAAACCTAACATACCTAAGTTCTAACTCATTTCATAAAAATTTAAACTTGAATTGAAATTCAATGCCGGCATACTAGTGACGGCATGCTCGACAAATAAAAAGCAATGCCGGAAGAACATGAGAAAAAAACTTAAAGTTCTGGTAAGTTTATAACACTTGCCGGCATTTATTCGTTCACCATCATACAACGCCGGCGGTATAGAGAATCTACCGGCATGCTCGATAGCCAAAGTTCAATGCCGGAACTAGCATGGAACACCATCATTTAAAAGTAATCAAGTCTTATTCTCTTATCTACTCCATTTACTTCTGTAGCTGCGGCACTAGCATGGAGAAGAGAGTAAAGCAGGCGAGTTCAGGCTACGCAATCACAAGTATCTTTGTTGCTGCATCCAAGACAGTCCTGAATAATATTTTATCCATAGAACTTCAGAGATGTCAGCTGCCAACCTTATCATTTTATAGTGATTGGGACGTCGGATTGAGACCAAGTTTGATTAGCAATCCGTTGTTCCCACAAATGCAAAACGATAATAATCGGATTTATCTATACATTATCCGATGAGTGCTTGATTCCAAAACTGTAAGTGGAGGAGAAAACTCTGAAACTTGCTTAAAGAATTCAATTCAAGCTCTTCAGGAACGAAAAGAAGATGCAAACTGAAAGCTGGAAAGAGGACATGCCTGTCAAGCTGAGAATGACAACAATACTGGAAAGAAAATGTATCTGCATCCTCGACATTTTTATTACAATGCCGGTATACATGTGTCGCATGCTCGATGAATAAAACTCAATGCAGGAGCCACATGAGAAAAAAATCTAAATTCTGGCTGATTTATAACACTTGTCGGCATTGTTTCGTTCACCCTCATACAATGCCGGCGATATACAAAATCTACCGGCATGCTCGGCGGCTTAATTTCAATGCCGGTACCACTATGAATACTATGCCGGTACCACTGTGAACTTTTCAAGTTTTAACCATGGGTTAATATAAAAAAATCAAATCTTCAGCTTGTTCATTTGATTTTTCCTTCAAAACTTCCTCTTCTTCTTTATAAACTAACAACTCTAATTCATTTGATTTACTAACCATTAATAAACTAATATGTAATTAGTTAACTAAACATGATCATTAATGGGGTAGATTAGGAATTAATAAAATAGACGGATACGGAGTATCTCCAATTTACTATTTAAATCCCGTTTTTATCTTTTTTCTATATCCCAAAATTAATATAAGTATCCCAAATGCCCGTTCTTGGGATACTTGAGTTTTCACTGTCACATGAAAGCTTAAAATATTTTGCAAATCTTTAAAGAGCAGCATCCAAAACCTGAAGCACCCGAATTTTCTCGAAAACCGGAACAACAATATTTGCAGAAGAAAAAAAAAGACAAGGCCTAACCAACCATATAAGTAGCGAAGGAATACACTAAGGACGACCAGGATCAACCAATTTAGAAAAAGCACGGCTAAGATAAGACAAAGGACAACCATGCAGGATTGATTAGATTTGGACCCGACCAAAGCTAAACCTTAACCTAACTTGAACCTACGTTTAGTTGCCATTGTCCCCCCTGAATACCAGCTAACTGTAAAATGGTTACGACTAGTTCTATAGCAAGGATACACCACAAAACTATAGCATGGATACACCCAAAGATTCAGGTTTATCTGTTAAAATATACAGAAAGAAAAGACTAGTTCTATAGCAAGGATACACCACAAAACTATAGCATGGATGCACCCAAAAATTCAGGCTTATCTGCTAAAATATCATTGTCACAGATACAAATCAAACCTGCTTAACCTAAGATGCAAAAATAACATCTGAAGTAAAAAAAAAAAGGGTAATTTGCGTTACCTCCCCCGGTGAAGATCATAATTTGAGTTACCTCCCCTACAGAGATCAAATTAGTGAAACCTCCTCTCGTTACGATCCGTCCAAAGGTCAGTTAGCTGAGTCACCAGCTATATACAGGTGGATGAAACCAGAAACGGGGTACTCAGATACCCAAAATACCCTCATCTTCAACACGAGATATTTTCTTAATTTCACCTGCAGCATCCTCATCAATCAATCACCGAGAGCAAGAGAAGTTCATCGATCAAATTCACAACTGTTTGATGACCCAATTTTAGCTTTATGACTCGATCAAATTCGCAACCACAACAACATTGAAATTGGTTGATTGACTAATAGGAGGAACAAATCAAAATCCAAACACAAATTCCAGACCTTAATTCTCCTAAACCAGATTAATAATCTCACTTTCCATTACTGCACGTGAAAGCAGAAGCTAGACGGGTCTCACCAGTGACCAAGCTTCTTCTCCTGTTCCGGCCATACCTGAATTACTGAGAACCACCATCACAGCTTCATTACTCTGAGTTCGAGAACAGAGCATCATTAACAGCTACGCTCCATCACTAAAACCGGAAGCAACCATTAATCATTGTTCTCTTCAATTCCCACGCATCATTCTCGTCAACAGTAGCAGCTCGAATCACCGGCATCGTGAGGATAAATCAACGGCAGCAGGGATCATCACTGCTCGTATTCAAGCTCTTCTCCTCTTTCATATTTGAAGGAGATTAAATCTCATCATTCTGTTCTGATCACCGAGTTCAGCATCACCATCAATCCAAAACGGATCTTCCCATTTTGTTCCCTGAATGAATATTTGAAGTTAGTGTTTTAGGTTTCACAAAACTTAGAGCTACAACTTAATCAAACCCTTCGTCTGATTCTTCCCATACCCGTCATCTAAAACAAAAATTACCTAAACCCACGACTTTAATTTCAAAAATCAGCAATAATGTCTTATCAATTTTGAAATTAGGGCAAGCTAGATGAGATTTAGGGATTTTAAAGAGGATGAACGATGTTGTCTAATTTGTTGTGTGCTGGAGAAGACAAAATGAGTGAATGATGCAGAATTAAAGAGGAGTTAGTTTGGTTTATTGGATTACTTCAATTATACTTGCAGAGAACAAAATGGAGTTGGTACCTGGAGGGAAGAAGGTATATCAATGGTGGTCCTGTTTTTTTTATGCAAAGGGTATTTTAGAGTGTTAAGAATGAGTATTTATATTGATTAGAAACAGGTGCACTGCACTGCATAATTTAGCCACGCGGACACTTTGTTGAGTCAACTAATTTTGAATGGACGGAATTCCTAACGAGTGGAGGTTTTGCTAATATTGTTTCTGTGGGGTAGTTACCTCAAATTATAATCTTCGTAGGGGGAGGTAATGCAAATTACCCCGGAAAAAAAAAGGAACAATCTTCCCTTCTTTTCTTCTTTTTCTTTTATTTTGGGTTTTCAATTTCTGTTTTCTTTTTCTGGGAGACCTTTTCAGACAATGATGACACACTATCACAAGAGCAAATACCACTATCCCATTAGCAGTTCAGTTGCCTCAGAAGCAGGTTTGCCATCAGTCTCGACCATGATGGATGTGAGCACCTTGTGCCTTTTTAGTGCATCTTCTTTCCTTCTGTTTGCTTCAATAATGATGAGAAGAGCAGTAATGTCAGCAGGGCTTACCCCTCCAACTCTGGTCGCTTGCCCGACAGTTTCTGGGCGGACCTGCAAGGCCAATTCCCAATAACGATTACTTATTGTTCTTCTAGTGACATAAATCTTAGGGTGCAGTATTTCAAGAATACATTAAGAATACCAATCAAGATTAAAATATAGCTCAATCTGGTTCCTTAGCTTAAGACTATAAAATTAAGCAGCTTGAATCACCCCTGCATTGCAGTACAAGCAAGAGCTAGTTTCCATTTGAAAAACTGCTCCACGGGGAACAGTGAACAACAACGAAAATTCTTCTTAGAAATATGGTCTTCTTGACATTCACCAAGTTCTCAACCAGCCACTTCAAATACGAATTTTTCTTAGCTCAACTTTTTGTTTCTTCTTTTTATTTTTTACAGAATGGAAGTTAACACGTGAAGATGAAATTAGAGGTAGTTGATGATTATGAAATCAAGCTGCTTATGCTGGAGCAGGATGGTTGTAAATTTTCACCAAGCTCGTATTTAAACTACATAAGCTAATCTTAAAATGTAACATGCTTGAAACTTTTAACTGTTGTATGAATTATAAAGCTACAGTACCTTGGTAAGTTTTTCACGTGCTTCCAAAGATAAGGTTGTCATTGCGTTGTAATCCAGATTCTCTGGAAGTGGCCTGTGTTGTTGATGAGCAACCTACAAGTTAATACAAGCAATTTTATATGCTTGAAATTTCTGGTAAAAAAACTATCCAAGATAACGAACGTGCACAACATACAGAACCACTAGATGCGAAACAGAGTGAACCACAATAACGACAACTAACCTCTCGGAGTTGAGTTCGCTGGCGTCTAATGAAACCCTCGTACTTGATATCAATCTCTACACAATCTTTCTCCATTTTTGAAAGAAGTTTGTTTCCAAAACCATGATCATCAAGAACTTTGTACGAAACATGTGGTTTCTTTAGAAGGCTCTCTAAAGTGGAGCAATCCTTTACCGGCTGACCAGACAACAGAGTAACATCAGCAGCCAAATCTCCCCCTGAAGTAGCACACAAAAATGAGAATCTTTTCTTAATTTTATGAAGAAGTAACCTTAAAATGCATCTGATGCAAGAGCATCAGTGGGATGGATATTACAGCTTCAGTGACCTGAAATTCGAACCGATTGTAGACGCTTCTTTTCCTCTGAAATTTGAGCTTGCTTGTCCTGGTACAGGTTCCAGCGTCTATCATCTATTGAGCCAATCTCCCTACCCAGCGGTGTGAGACGACTATCCGCATTATCAGCACGGAGAAGTAGCTGATACTCAGAGCGACTAAAAATAGAACAAATCATTTCAAGCACAATCCAGTTAGGTCAGTCTAGAGACGCAAAACTTCTTAGGAATATCCCAAAGTTTACATGAAATGATGAAAGAACAGGAAAATGTTATATACGTTGCGGGGAGTTTCTGCTTGGACTTTTTACATCTTAATATGTACGAGAACTTCACACTAGTTATAAAATTTTGAAAACACTAGTTATAAGATCCTAAAATTTTTGCTTGCAAAATGCTTCAGAAGGTATGGTGAACCAAATCACAAATTAAGTAAAGTGATTCCGATCATATTCCAGCATGCAGTGATCAAGACCATATGAACAGTTATTTGGAATGAGAGGGTGTATATGATCAAAATACTATCCAATATAAATCTATTTTCTAACTTCACGAAGTACTTGGCAAATATAATCCAGTTATGATGCATTATGCATGCGCTTCAAAGTTGAAATTCAGACCATGCTATACCGAGTAGAAGAGTCCATATTTGCCTACAGAAGATACAATACAAATCACAAATCCTAGTTAACCAAATGTAGAGAGGCAGGATTGCATCTAGTGAAAGATGTCATAGATCGGGGGTGGCTCAAATTCCTACAGAAACCAATACAAAGATTTGGTCCAGAAGAGACTCTTGTGTCACAACATTCTGGAAGATTAGGAGTTGTAAGGAGGCCTTTTACATTTTTTTATAAAGAACTATTGAGTGAGTGAACTTTTCTAAATTTTAGGTGTTTAACTGAGTGAAGCAAATTCACTGGGATGAGGTGTCTCCAGTTTCCAGCGTTACTATTCTAAAGACCTCTGAACATAAAGGGCTGCTAATAAGACAAATTGGCATGCTACAAGCCACACATGACGGATGTTTGTGTTTGAAACTAAAAGAATTCAGAACCAGAAGTATGAACTGAAGTCTGCATGAAGTAAGCTTATGTGTGTATTTTCAGTTATCAACACTCGACTTTAACAGCTTTACAGCAGACAACAAGGAAAAAAGATGAGAGAATGTGCAACTAACCTACGTCAATGAGAGTGAAGGAATCTTTTAAAGCTAACAACGGCAATAAGGTAGTATATCAGTTATTGAATTAAGACTAAATTGCTCGCATAACAAGAAACAATCAGGCGCTAGATAAAAGGCTGGCTAGAGTGAGGTAAGCACGGACCATAGAGAATGTGCAAGGCAGACAACGTATCAGGCTGGGGTCAGCAGGTGAACTTCCATCTACTTGGAAATCCAGTGGAAAACAACTAAATAAGTAAACAGAGTAGCAGGACTCCACTTAGCTGGCTCTAAATCAGGTAATTTCATCTTTAGTTGGTAAATCGAACACAAGAGTAAAGATGAATGCAGATTCTGATCTGAAGAACCAAATCCGAAAACACCACCGGTGCAGATTAAGATAAGTTGTCAACATTTAAGAGCATAGTCCTTTTTAGAGCGTCTGAATCTAGGATTTTAACACCTTTGATCAATTATTCCTGATTACCTGGTCAACACACGGTAAGGTTCTCTAAGGTCTTTTGTGACAAGATCATCAATCAAAGTTCCTATATAACTGCTTTCCCGCTCAAGAGTGACAAGAGGCTTTCCATCTGAATGTCGTGCTGCATTGATCCCAGAAATGATACCCTGCAAGATACGGTCACAATCCTCAACCTTTGGTAATATTGAATAAAATACAGCAAAGAGATTAAGATTTTTTAGATATGTGGACTGGGCAGAGCAAAGTAATTAAAATAATGTAAAATCTAATTAAGGTATACACAGGACACAGAAAACCTGAGGACAAAAAAAACCTGAGCAGCAGCTTCTTCATAGCCTGTGGTCCCATTAATCTGACCAGAGAAGAAAAGCCCCTCAATTTTTTTGGTCATGAGAGACCTGGTGCACTGATGAGCAGGCAAAAAATCATATTCCACAGCATACGCAGGCCTCAGCATTGAACAGCTCTCAACCCAGGTAATGTTCTTAAGAGCGGCAACTGCAACCTCTCCGGCAAACCTGTTGAGAACCCCTATTTAACGTAAAGTAATGTCACATGTGGTTCACACTGAAAAATAGAAGATCGCAAGAAAATGTTCTGAGCATAGAAATTAATCCGTAAAAAAGTAATGCTAACATTGAGTATAATATAAGATTATTTGCGCAAGCAAAGCTCTAACATTCATGTTCATTTGAGGCAGAAACATTTCCAGAATTATCTCTTCATTTGCTTGTTTAAGACTACGAATGCTTTTACCCATTCATGTAGTCAGTTTTAAAGATAATTACTCAGGTGCAGACTTCATCCAAAACTTAAGATCGAGTCAGACTGATGCACATACATGACTTCACTCAAACTCCTCCGCTTTACATCTTTTCATGATTTCAACTCCAAGTAAAACAGAATCTGATGATAAGAACGGGGGCCAAGGGGTTATAGAAAGTGCTGAATCAAAATACCTAACTTCCAAAATCTGGGAAATTGGTATTGAGCTTGGTTCATAGTACATTTTTCAAGCATTACCTCATCATCATTACTGATGTAGTAAATGTCAGAAAGAGATAATGAAATCTAGTAATTGGATTTCTATGGTGTAATTAGACTTGAGATAGTTACTAATTACCAACTGTGATTGCCTTTCATTTTCCATTTGAGGCAGCCCCGGGTTATCTGCTTTTAGTTTATTAAAATTTATTTGCCACCTAAAATACTCTGAATACCCCACCAGTCACTCCTAATTAACACAGCGAGCACCTTCTCCTTAAAATACTTCTCCTACTCTAAACCCTTAATGTCTCAATGTAAGCACTTCTGCAATTTTAGGCCCTACTCACTTCTCATAGACGATAGGAATATTAAAAATAAAATAAAATAACCCACGATACTTTTAAGAATTATAAAATACTAGTTCAACACAAATCTCACATATGAGCCAACAGGGATGCATCACATTCCTTCTAAGTTAGCATCTGGTCATACTGTAAAATATTATAAACACCAAATCTTAAAAGCTCATGATACCTGTACATAGAGTTCTGGTACATCGCGACCCTCAGGTTCCAGAAAGATTTGATGGGAATCCTTATCTTTAAATCTTACTATCTGCACACTCAAAAGAGAAAAATGCTCTCTCATGAAACTTGAAAAAACACTTCTATGGTGGTATATACATCCTTATAACCAAAAGATTCCGCATAGGAAACAAATAATCATAAATGACGAGCTATTCTTGTGGTGTATCATATCGATAAATATTTATGTCTTACATGCTTGGCAGTTCATGCTTACATGTCTAGCTAACCATACAACTATATATACATGAAACACCAATTTCAGGTTCCGCACATTGATCAAAGTATCAAAATCAAGCCAGACCGATTGGGTTGAGGTTCATTTTGCATCTAGGTCGACCTGAGTATGTAAGCAGCCCAAGTTGCAGTGATATTATGAAAAGCCAATTGACCAAATTAATTGGTAGAAAGCACAACTACAGACCAAGAAAGAAGAAGAGCACACATGATGATATAAATCATAGACATGTGGGAGTGGGGAACAAACAGAACAGACACAAAGGGGGCATCAGCCCATGCAGGAACTCTAACCGAAATTTAAATAGCATTGTAGATGAAGGCATCATCAAGATTTAGTAATAATCAGAAGTGTAATATACTCATGCGTTGTACCTTATCTTCAATAGAAGGACAGTATCTAGGTCCCTTAGCTTCTACCCACCCTCCATAAGTTGGAGTCTCATGTAAATTTTCCTCTATAAGCTGGTGAGTAGCTTTTGTTGTCCGTGTTAGATAACAGCACATCTGTTCTCTTTCAATGTGGAAATCTGGATCAAAACTAAACCAGCTAACCTGCATAAACACAGCAGTAGTTAGACATGATAGTACGGTTGATAAACACAAATATGAACAGGAATTTCTAGGTTATGCTTGTTTGGTCTATGGTCCCTCCATTATTCACCAGTTCCAACTCAAGACTCGACAGGAGCATATTGCATGAAAAACCAAATTTTGTGCAACTCAGAGTTTGTGTTGAAGACGGATCTCACTCAAACATACAAGCTATCCTGAGTTTAACTCAAAAGACAGGATTTTTTTTTCCATGGAAGTTTCCTACTATTTTACTCAATTGTAAGTGCACTCAATGCTAAATAAAACATGTGCTTAGTTACGCAATACTTCCACACTTCAAATTGAAGAAGGAGAACAGAGAAGTTGCTGGAAAGCTCTAATTTCCACATTAATATCATACTATAGCTCAGACAGTCTGTATGTCTTGGTTTGCACTACTGATATCATTTAAAATTACACCTGCCTGCTTAAGGACCTTAAAAAATAATACTTTAACAATTTCACGTATAAGGATGGATATAGACCTCTTCATCCCCATGTTGGGGTTCGAGACCAAAAAATTCAACAGTTCGACTGTCGATGCGAGCAGGTGTTCCTGTCTTCAAGCGATCAGTTTCAAACCCAAGTCGCTGCAGGTCTTCAGTAAGTCCATGAGAAGCTGACTCACCAGCTCTTCCTGCAGGCTTAGATGCTCTTCCAACCCAGATTTTACCACCCATAAACGTCCCGGTGGTGAGAACAATGGAAGGTGCATAAAATTTCATTCCGAAGAAAGTCTGAACACCTTCCACGTCGTCATTCTTGCCTAGTAAGATATCCGTTACCATGGCCTCTCTAATTGACAGATTCTGTGTGCTGATTAACAGAAGTGAAAACGACCAATTAGAAGAAGTTTTGTATGTTTAGTCGTGTGCATGTATATATTATGTCAGGGGTGATGGAACAAAACATTAACTTGTTATTATCAAGGTCTAGTTTCTTTATGTAAAAGTATAATTAATCCCCCTATATGGAACTAATGAGCTTTGCTATCAAATGGTGCGAAAACTAAAAACAATTAAGAATAATGCTCCATAGTCACCTACAATATGGTGAGACGCATATCTGATACCATAAAGTAGTTATAGATGGTATACCAGACATAACGACCATTTTGGTTCAAGCACACAAGAATACATATAATGCAACTCTTTGGTGCAGATTGATTCATTATTGATTCAGCATCCTCCTTAGTCATTGTTGTATTAATTAATCTAATTGTTTCACTGGTTCATGCAATCCCCAGTTTCAATCCAGTACTTATACATCTATAAATCAGATGTTCAAGTATGAAAATATAGTATTACGAATAGTTCACGTTAGTCTTTTCAGGCATTTTGCAGAACAAATGGGTTTAGGTACAGTAAGGATGATTTTCCAACTCACGTGAAATAATTCCTTGCAGGAACTACAGATAAACAAAGAACAATATGGCACATAAAACCATCTCTGGTCAAACCCAGAGAAACTATGATTATCTTTTCCTACTCTCCTGAAGAGGCAGCATTCTAAATTTTTGAATAACACGAGTTAATCAATGTAAAATCTAACTAGATTTCAGCTCAAATCCTTCTTATTATGGCCTTTGGGGTGCATGAAAATCACAACCCAAAAATATCGATAAACACCCAAAACATTGTTAATACAGCACAAAGAGCTTACCACAAGCACAGCATGATATGTGGTTATGAGCCAAACAAGTAACATACACTGAATAACGCAAGATAGAAAAGCAAACAAAATACACCTGCCTCTCCACAATTTTTCTCATTTCCATGGCGTATTCCCTCTTATCAGTTTGGGCCCGCAACGCCCTAACAGCAGGGCCTCTTGATAGGTTGAGAACGCGCTTCTGTAGGTAGCATCTACATATGTTCACAGGTTGTAAATTGTCATTGTTGGTATACCTTGATAACATAAGTGTAGTCGATAGTAGAAAAAAATTCAGCACTGAAGCATAAAACAAACATAATAATTTATTCAAGAGAGTATGTTGAACAGGCTGATCCTAATTTGGTTGATACATTATAACATTCATATTGTAAGCGCCAAAAATTAACGTCGGTGATTGTCTGTCTCATTCTAAACCTGCTCTCTATGAACAATGAATCATCAGATCGAACTTTCACTCTAGACTGCTGAGAGCTCACTTTTTTGGGGAGTGGGTGGATGGGGTTAAAGCAACGCTAACTCTGTCGCTCAAATACAATTTGGAAGAAAGCCACATAACAAGTGTTCCAACAATGAAATCTTAAAGGAACCCTTGTAACAAGTAACCACCCTGCATCCTCTCCCATCCCTCTTCCTCTTCGGACACAAATTAACGCTTACACCTACATCAATACTGTAGTCTGGTGCCACCTGAGTAACAAAGCACATTCTGCCATTACAGTGGCTCCTAGACATTTCTTATGATTACTTTGCATGTTTGGTAAACTGAGAAGTAGAATAATGACTAGAGAAACTCAAGAGCATGAAAAGTAAGATGTACATCTGCATTATTCTCTTTCATAGATTACCTGTCAGCAATTTTCCCAATGTCTCCACCAAGTGCATCGACCTCATGTACCAACTGCGACTTTGCAGGTCCACCTACTGCTGGGTTGCAAGGCTGTACATTACAAAAGCTACAACTATGACAACTTTACTCATTAGAAACTGAGCACAGTGAAATGTAAATTGCTGGCAGAATACCAGTGAGTTCATACAGCTTACAGAAAACCCCACAATTGTTAATATGAAACTCGATATGGAAAAGTAGGTATTGTACAGTCGCAAACAGAATCAGAAAGCAGAGCAGAATAGAGTATAAAGGCCATCTCAATTAACAATGGTCCTATTTTCCAGATTTTAGATTTACGGGATTAGTAATATAATGGTATTCAAAACATTGATCAAAAAACTGAAGGAACTTCATATGTTTAATGCAGTAGTGCACAGCAGGTTAAGAAATAATTAAATAGTATAGGACATATCTCAGAAGTGAAGAGCGGTAATCTGATAAAAGACTTGCAAAATAAGAAGACACACAATTTAAGGGAAGGAAAACATATGTTTGTAATGGGTAATACAGTTACTACATCAATGGTATCTGATGAAAAAATGAAAAGCATGGAACATATTCAAATTTCTTATAGGGTCAGCAAAACACAAAAAAAGAAAGCAGCAGTTTGAAATTATGCATGAACCGAACTCTAAATATATTACCTGCCATGCAATGCGATCTATATTTAAGGTAAGAAGAAGAGTTTTGGCCCCCAGGCGAGCAGATGCAAGAGCAGCTTCACACCCTGCATGCCCACCACCTACCACAATGACATCATATCTTTCTCCAGTTGCTTCAGCGCTATCTTTGGATTCTACATAAGATAGAAAGCGAAAGGACTCAATGACTGATTTCATGATCTTATCACCCTAAACACCTTCTTCAGGTAGACACTTTGGGTAAAAAACAAGCTAACTTATATTAAGAATACAAAATAAGTGTAAATATACAAGTATACAGCGAGCACATTCAATTGAAGATGCAGTTTATTTGATGGAACCTGGAAACACAAACCAATCAGGTGTTTCAGTTTAATGAATTTCGTGTTGTTGTAAGAAAAAAATGGCCAACCCCGTGGCATTTCTAGCTTCACAGATAACTCATTTATTTTTTCGTGTACTACGACTAAACTATCAATATTATCATCATGACTAAAGCAATGCCTGTACACAAGTAACTTTAGCAAGCTGCTCGATTGAAATTCTGTACTTAACATGAGAAAATTTTCAATCCACACTAGAGCAACCTTCTCTTTTGCATATTTGTCTAATGGATAGTTTGACAAATAATGATGCTAAAGACACATAAGAGTTGGTGTTGTGCGATGAAATCCAATGAAAGTCATATGAGATGCCCAACCATATAACTTTCGACTTCACTCAAGAAAAGGTCATATAAGATGAGCCACTATTCATTCCAAGAGGATGAGTACACAATTAAAACCAAGAGGTCGGGTGGTCTTGCACATATAGCGAAGGTGGATAACATGAAGTTATTTTTAAGTTTGGACGAAAAATAATCATCAGAAATGACAATTTTCAGTTTGAAAAGGGAGTATTGACAGACATGACACAGAAATTCTTTCCTAGCACGAAGGAGGACTTACTAAGCGTACCGCTTGCCAAAGAAATACTTCAATCGTGTCGAGGCATAATTGTGTAGCTGACTGGAATATTTTGAAAATACAAGACCAGTAGTGATTCATAGTACTAAGGGTAAAAGACCGCAAATGATAAGTAGTCAAACTTCAGATGTGTGGTGTAAGTAAGCGTAATTACCTCCATAAACTAGAAGACCCTTCAAACATACAACACAATACGATCGTGTATTTTAAATCTTTTAATACTCGTATTGAATTTAAGATTGAAATTAAGTAAACAACAGCGAAAAAGGAAATGAAAAGGTTTTTTTTTTTTCTTTTTTTACAAAATCACTAACACTGGCAGATGTAGAAGTAGAAAAAAAAAAGAGTATGAATTTATCATACCTTGTTGAGAACTCAAAGAAGAAGAAGAAGAAGCAGTGAATCCCCGAGAAGGGTTCCAATTGAATGTTAATCTGTGTCTCTGACACTGACGACTTAATTTCTGACGAAAACCAAAACCTAATCCTTGTGTGGATGGCTTGAATAGAAGTCCGCAGGAAGGATATGGAGATAGCTGTTGAGTAAAGGGGAAGGATGATAGACGAAAACGGCGCGAAATTCTGGTGATATGGAGAGCAAATGCAGTAGTCATGGAAAGAGAGAAAGGAACACCTATCGTGTTTGTGAGAGATCTTTCCAGTTGAAAGACGGGAGAGATGAGGTTGGTGTTACAATGTACAACCTCGACATTGTAAAATTTGAAGTCATGATTACATAAATAGCCTCCACTTGGTTACCAAACAAGCGGACCCAAGAAGAGTATAAGGAAACCAAGTGATAGGTTAGAAGTTCAATACCGGCTGTTGTTGCTCAAAAAAAAGAAAAAGGCATGTTTCTATGGGTGTGGCAAATTTGCCACTTAGCCAGGCCAGGTCAAGTTTCTACTAAGTGGTCGAGTCTCGACCGCTCGGTCAATACTGCGCCTTCCAGTTTTGTTTACATCGTTAGCGGCTTTTATAAAACCGGTCGGTCTAGTTTACATCGCTACGTGGAATCTGATCCAACGGCCATAAATCTTCATCCCTATAAATACCAAATTCCTTTTTCATTTTAACTCACACCTTTTCTTCTCTGCTCTTCACATTTTTTAATCTAAAACAAAATTCGTCGTTCAACTCTTTCATTCACTCGTATTGTGTAGTTTCTTTAATATGTCTCAATCTAATACTTGACAACACTACTCAATTCGTCCTCCATCTCTTCCAAACCTGGTCCACATATTTGCTCCGAGATCTTCCCTTAACGTGTTATACATAGTTTCCTTCTTAATATGACTAGTCATTTGTGCATAGTTCCTCGCAAGTGATCCTCTTGCTGGTAGAATCTCAGACCTCAAGTCTTCATCTTGATGGTTAGTCCAATTCTTATTACGGCGGGTTTCCTGAATTACCATGTTATGCATAATGATGTAATTCATCATAGTCTTATGCATTTCACGAGCACTTAGACCATGATAAGTCCCACAAATGATGGCGAACTTCCGCTTCAGAATTCCAAAAGCCCGTTCCACATCCTTTGTCAGTTCTATTTGTTTACAATATGAGTATGAACGACCCATTTCACCGGCTGGTGGTTGGCGGTAACATTGAACTAAGGTGGACCATTTTGGATAAATTCCATCTGCAAGATAATAACCATGAGTATAGTGATTCCCGTTGATAGTGAAATTTACCTGAGGACAAATTCCATATTTTAAATTTTCAAACAAAGGCGATTTGTAAAACATTCATATCGTTCTGAGATCCCGGGAGACCAAAAAAAGCATGCCATATTCAACAATCATAAGAAGCACCAGCCTCAAGGATAACCGTTGGTTTTGCGCAGTGACCCCTTATACTGACCGTCCCAATAGGTAGGGCAGCCGGCCCATACCCAATGCATGCAGTCAAGACTACCCAGCATTCCGGAAATCCCCTTTCCTGATTTTGCTTTAATATTTCTCTAACATCCGCGTCAGTTGGTTTTCGTAAATAGGTTAGACCAAAATGATTAATCAATATTTCGCAAAACAACGAAAGATACTAGTATACGGTTGTTTTGCCAATACGAAGGTACTCATCATTAGATACTGGAGGTCTGCCATATCCTAGAATCCTTAAGACCGAATTAACCTTTTGTTCGGGTCTATGCCTCTAATATTCAGTGCATCATACTGATAATTTTTGAGGTTCTACCTGACAAAGCTCACTAATAATCTTTAGCACCATGGGGCATGCAGAATCGGCCTTGGAAATTTTCATCAGAGAACACAGTTGGGAAGAAAAGAATTGTGCATCAACTTCTCGTGTCATTCATCCCGACCCCTGTACGTATATCTTCTTGTGAACACTTCTCTTGGTTCTGGATCTCTAGGTATTTGCCTCGATGAATATAGCTGCACTAAATTGTTGGTTAGTTCTTTATCTTCATCTGACTCATTATCAATTTGTTGAACGCCTAAACTAATATTCGTTGTTGTTCTTCAAATCGATCCATATGAATACGCACTTCTTCGTCGTAAGAATCCATTGAGTTGAAAATAAAAATTAAACAGAGGATTAAAGGTACTGTAACATCCCCACTTCGAATTCTAGGTCGGCCGTCATAAAATTCCAAGTATGGCATACTCATGGACCATTTTACACACTCAAACCGTCATACCGAAAAATAGAGATCGGCCTATTGTATGGAGCACATTGACAGTAATATGTAAATAAAAGAATTTATTTAAATGAATTTGATAGGGAAAATTATAGACTGAAGTGAGTTATTTGGAAACAAAATAAAATAATCCTCGACTCGCAGGTCGGTCTCCTAGATAAATGCGAAGAATTTGTTTAAAAGAAACAAAGTCTGATTTTCAAAAGAATTTAATAAAGTGTGTTAGAGCATTGCTCGGTCGAACTCGCATCCGTTGCTATCTCAAGCATGTTTGTCAATGTTAGTGATCAAAACTATAAGTCTTGATTTCTAGTCTACTATAGCTAAGTCTCGGACTAGGATAGAAAGTGTAGTTGATCTCAAAAACTCCATGGCGATCATCATACAAGACGAAGAACTACTCAAGGAACTGGTGGAACTTCATCGACTAAAAGGTATGTGGAGACTTGAACTTATCTATCACTCAAAAATCTATCTACTTTATGTCCTATCTTGAGACAAAAGTCGTTTTGCTATATAGACTTTGATTATACGCATTTTCTATTGCGGGCCGAGTTTATCTCGCCTATCTATTTCTCGAAATATGTGTTGGTAAGATTTCGCTTTGGCCAAGTTCATCTTTATCTAATGACGAAAGTCATGTTATATTTCAATCACTTTGAAAATGGTTTTGACGAAAAATGGTTTGTTCATAACAACTATATAACGTCCTCTAAGAATGTTTCAATGATTGAAATGAGAGTTTAGATTACATAACCAATGTTGGATATAAGCATTGTTGTGGGAACGCATATATGTATAAGTCCTTATTCCTTGAACCGAAGTTTGCGAACTTTGTTGATCAAGAGAAACGGAACAAGAGCCGTGAACTCAGTCCGCGAACCCAGTCCGCAAACTGGAGGAAGTTTTCGACCCGAGAAAATCTGCTGGAATTTGAGAACTCCTTCCGGGAACTTAAGTCTGTGAACTTGAGTTGGTTATATCCAAAAACGATTTTCTTTGTGAACTTATATTTATATAAATTAAGGAATGCAAATTGCAAACCGTGGCTATAAAGTTCATGAATCGATTCGAGTGAATCAAATCGTTTTTTGCTTCGATTGTGTCTTGTGTAGTTACATAAGATTTCCTTGCAATTGAACAACTCTCTAACTAGTTCATTTGAGTCATTTGAACTAGTTATGGTGAAAAAGAATCTGGTTGATATGAAAGTGCTCATATGGCTAACCATTTGGTTAACTACTATTAAACCAACAAATGTACATGTTTGGGTACGGTTACACATACATAAAATCGTGCATTTCAAGTGTGTGTAACAAGCTAAGTTTTCGATCTGACGGTTGAAAGATATTAGCTTGAATCTAATCAGGTTTTCATCTGACGGTGAATATTGAATGTTTTGTTACCAAGCTAACATTGATTGCAAACCCTGATTTGAAAAACTATATAAGGGAGAACTCTAGCAACTGGGAAACCTAATCCCCACACCTCCTGTGTGATACTAGTTGTATTAGCTAGAGTCGATTCTCCTTTAACCTTAGGTTTCTTCTTGTAAACCAGGTTAACGACTTAAAGACTTCATTGGGATTGTGAAACCAAACTGATACTACTTTCTCGTAGTTGTGTGATATGATTTTGCATATTCTATCGTTTTGAGTAAGATCGTAACGATTGTCTTGAGATTAATATCTCCGATAGGCAAGATATAAAAGTAGTCACAAACATCTTCGTCTCATCGTTTGTGATTCCACAATATTTTCTTTCATCGCGTCGATTAAGATTATTGTGAGGTGATTGATAATACTAGGATGTTCTTCGGGAATATAAGTCTGGGTTATCAATTGGTTCATGTTCACCTTGATTTATCAAAAGGCGGAACAAAAATTCTTGGGTATTTCTGTGGGAGACAGATTTATTCAATCCTATAGACTTTTCTGTGTGAGACAGATTTGTTAATCAAGTCTTCGACTTTGGGTCGTATCAACTCTTAGTTGTGGGTGAGATCAGCTAAGGGGATCAAGTACGTAGTATCCTGCTGGGATCAGAGACGTGGGAGCATAACTGTACCTTGGATCAGTGTGAGAATTATTGGGGTTCAACAACAGTCCAGACCGAAGTTAGTTTGTAGTAGGCTAGTGTCTGTAGCGGCTTAATACAGTGTATGTTCAATCTATACTAGGTCTCAGGGTTTTTCTGCATTTGCGGTTTCCTCGTTAACAAAATTCTGGTGTCCGTGTTATTTCTATTTCCGCATTATATTGTTTATCTTTATAATTGAAATATGTTGCATTCTGTTGCGCAACATCACAATTCTTAGTCCACTTATGAGAGATATGTTGGATGCCTTAAGCGAGGAGTAGAGTGGCTTTAGTACTTTGTTATTGTCCATTGATGTTGTATAACGTGTCAGTCATCCACTGAGTAAACCTTAGAGTTAATCATTGGTTGTTATAAGCTGTAAGAGAAGGGTTATCTCCTTTATTATGATTTTTAATAAAATAGAGTTTGTTGGTTGGGCTTCTTAAAGCCAGATATTGGCCTGGATCACCGATTCAGGAGGTGTTTACACCATTCATCTTCATTTATGTTTGTTAATTTGTTGTAGTAATACAACAATTGGCATCAGAGCCGTTTTTATCCACCATTTTTTTCCAATGACGATCAAGGATATTGCTGATAAAGCCGCTGCAAATGAAGCTGCTATCGTTCAACTTAAATCCGAACTTAAATCACTTTCCACAGATCTTACTCTTCAGATCGATACAGTGAAGACCAGTTTCAAGGAAAATTTTCAAGAGAATAATCAAAATCTCATTCAATTACTCAGTAAGTCCAACATTCCTAATCGACCTGATGATGCAGGTGGTTCACAGAACCATGATGATGACAACTCCAGTTACTTCCATCAACATCATTCTAACTTTGTCAATTACCACCATCGCATTCCAAAGATGGATTTCCCAAGATTTGATGGAGAAAATCCTAAAGGGTGGATCCAAAAGAGTGAACGTTATTTTCAACTCAACGATATTGAGGAACACAGGAAGGTTGACATAGATGCTATCTACCTTGAAGGTAAGGTCGATAAATGGTTTCTCAATTTTCAAGTTAATAGAAATAGAACTACATGGCAGGATTTATCTACTCATCTTTGTGCTCGATTTGAAAACCCTGTGGAGGAGAATTTTGTTGGCAGTTTCAATAAATTAGTGCAAACTAATTCTGTAGATGAGTACTATGAAGAGTTTGAATCACTCAAGGATTTAATGTAAGAATGAACCCATCTTTGAGTGAATCCTACTTTGTTATGAGCTTTCTAAGTGGATTGAAGGATGACATTGGCAAATCTATGTCTATGTTTCAACCACAAACTTTGGCTGATGCTTTTTCATTAGCTAGACTACAAGAACAAAAGCTTCAATTAGTGACCCCATCACCCAAGCCATTTTCAAAATCCTTCAATACCCCTTACAATTCCAATAGAACATACTCTCCTGGCCCTTTACCACCTGAACCAATTATCACTTCACCTAAATCCAACCCTACAACACCAAAATCTTTTTTCACACCTCCACAAAGGTCTGCACCATCACCTCCTATCATTAAATGGCTTACTCAGGAGGAAATGGACAAAAGAAGAGCACAAGGGTTGTGTTACAATTGTGATGTGGTATATAAACCAGGCCATTTTTGTAAAGGGAAATAGAAGATTTATATGCTTCACATGGATTCTCTTGAGTCACAGGATACTGAGGAAGAAGAAGAAATTTTTGAGGAAGCACCTGAATCTCCCCTACAATCTGATATTGAAATATCTCTCCATGCTCTAACTGGATCTGCCACTGGTGAGACAATAAGAATACCAGGTCTCATCAACAAGAAGATTGTTTCTGTCCTTATTGACACAGGTACCACCACAAGCTTCATTGATAGTAATTGGTTTCTTCTCTTCAGTGTGCTGTCACACCAACTCCACCTATGAGGGTCACTGTTGCTAATGGAGAACAGAAAATAAGCTCAGGTATTTGTTCTAAGCTACAATGGAGTATGCAGGGACACAAATTTGTAGAAGATTTAAGAGTCTTGCCACTAGGGGGTTGTGACATAGTGTTTGGAGCAGATTGGTTAAAACAATTAGGTGATGTGCTTTTCAACTTTGCAAAACTCAGTATTTCTTTTCACTACAAAAATAAGAAGATCACTTTACATGGCACAACTCCTAAACTCATTCTTGATGATGAGTGGTGCAGCAGTGAAAAAGTACTTATACAACAATTCCCATGGCTTAGTGGATCAATTACTCTTCATATCCTCCACCTCCACAACCCCTAACACTCCAGAAATTATACTTACACTCTTACAAGAATACACTGATATTTTTCAGGAACCCTCTTCACTCCCACCTAAAAGAAGTCTTGATCATTCAATTCCCTTACAACCACTTTCATCACATGTAAACCAAAGAGCCTATAAGTGCCCATATGTCCAGAAGGGAGTGGTTAAACAACTCATTAAAGAAATGCTCCATACTGGAATCATCTAGCCAAGCCACAGTCCATTTTCTTCTCCCATACTTTTGGTCAAGAAAAAAGACAACACATGGAGATTTTGTGTTGATTATAGGAAACTCAACAACATTACTATGAAATATAAGTTTCCTATACCTTGTAGATAAACTACAAGGGTCTGTCATTTTTTCTAAAATTGATCTTAGAGCTGGCTATCATTAAATAAGAGTGCATGATCGAGACATCCACAAAAAACATTCATAACTCATCAAGGACATTATGAATTTAAGGTCATGTCATTTGTCCTCACCAATGCTCCTGCTACATTCCAAGCCCTGATGAATGAAATATTTCAGCTACATTTGAGAAAATTTGTATTGGTGTTCTTTGATGATATTCTCATCTACAGTCACAGCATGAGTGAACATCTGGATCATCTAAGGCTAGTTTTTTCATTACTCGTACAACATCAGCTATTTGCTAAGATGTCTAAATGCTGTTTTGGGCAACTTTCATTGGAATATTTGGGCCATATAGTTACAGCTGAAGGGGTTTCTGCAGATCCAACAAAAATTGCTTGTATGCAGTCTTGGCTAGTACCTAAAAATAATAAGGAATTGAGGGGTTTCCTTGGCCTCAATGGATATTGTAGGAAGTTTGTGCAGCATTATGGAGCTATCAACAAGCCACTCACCAACCTTCTCAAGAAAAATTCATTCATATGGAGATCAGCTGCTACAACTGCATTTGAGGCACTTAAATTAGCCATGAGCCACTCACCAACCTTCTGTCTTGGCCTTACCAGACTTTACCAAGCCATTTGTAGTTGAAAATGATGCTAGTGACCTGTGCATTGGAGTTGTACTACTTCAGGGAGGTAAACCTATAGCTTACTTCAGCAAGCCATTAGGCCCTAGAGCTAGAGCACTTTCCACTTATGAGAAGGAATTCCTAGCCATTGTCCTGGCTGTGCAAAGGTGGAGGCAATATTTACAAGGACACAAGTTTATCATCAGAACAGATCATCAAAGTATTCAGTATTTCCTTAACCAAAAAATTACTACTTCTCTGCAACAAAAATATCTTATTAAACTTTTGGGGTTTGACTATGAAATACAATATAAGAAAGGTACTGCAAATATTGTTGCTGATGCTCTATCTAGAAGACCAATACCTGAAGCTGCTTGCAATGCAATATCTCTTTCTACACCATCATGGGTACAGGATGTCATCCACATTTATGAACAAGATAACAAAGTAGCACAACTTATTTCAAAGCTACTTCTACAAGATGATAGTGTTCCTCACTTCACCTACAAGGAAGGCATCTTAAGATACGAGAACATGCTCTACATTGGCACTGGTGGTCAGGTCAGACATAAACTCTTAGATTCTTTGCATGCTTCTGCTGTGGGTGGCCATTCTGGTATACATGCCACATATATATTAGAGCTAAGAGCCATTTTTATTGGCAATGAATGCTTAAGGATATTTTACAGTGGGTGTCCCATTATGACATTTGCCAAAGGAATAAGAGTGACAAAGCAACTACTGCTGGTTTACTCCAACCTCTACCTATTCCAGATCAAGCATGGCAATACATCACCATGGACTTCATTGATGTCCTCCTTGTCAGCAACATATAATCTGTTAGTTTAGTCATTGTTGATAGGCTCACAAAGTATGCTCATTTTATTGCTCTGCAACATCCATACACTGCTGCTTCTGTAGCACAAGCATTTCTCACTAACGTGTTCAAATTACATGGTTACCCTCCTCCATTGTTACAAACAGAGACAAGGTGTTCACCAGCAATTTTTGGCAAGATTTGTTCAAAGCCTTGGGAACTGAACTGAACTTGAGCACTGCTTATCACCCTCAAGCTGATGGGCAAACTGAAAGAGTTAATGCCTGCTTGGAGAATTATTTGAGGTGTATCTTTGGCCACAAACCAAGCAGCTGGAGTCAATGGCTAGCTCTGGCAGAATGGTGGTACAACACCAGCTTTCATAGAGGCCTGAAAATGTCACCATTTCAAGCACTATATGGGTATGTACCTCCTCACATGGATTTTCCAACTACTGCAACCACATCTGTATCTGCAGTGGAATCATACTTAAAGGACAGAGCCAATATGCTAGACTTTCTCAAAGAATCACTGAGTAAGGCTCAAGAACGTATGAAACTCTATGCTGACATTTTCAGAGTTGAAAGATCATTTTTGGTAGGAGATCTTGTCTATCTGAAGCTTCAACCATACAGGCAGGCCTCTGTGTCCCTAAGAAAAAACTTTAAACTTTCAGAAAAGTTTTATGGCCCTTTCAAGGTACTGTAGAAGATTGGCAATGTAGCTTACAAATTGGAATTTCCATCTAGTTCTCGTATCCACCCTGTTTTCCATGTCTCACAGTTGAAGAAACACATTGGTCTCCAACATACTCCTTCTTCTATATTACCAGTTGTCGATCCAACTGGAACTGTTATTATGTTGCCTGAGAAAGTGTTGTAGACAAGAATTATCATCATCGAAAAACAGCTGGTGCAACAGGTTTTGATTCAATGGACAAATTCTTCATCGGAGGAGGCTACCTGGGAAGCTATCTCCAACATCAAAGCTCATTACCCTAGATTTATCCTTGAGGACAAGGATTCTCTTCAGGGGAAGGCAATGTTGCATTCTGTTGCGCAACATCACACTTCTTAGTCCACTTGTGAGAGATATGTTAGCTTCCTTAAGCGAGGAGTAGAGTGCCTTTAGTACTTTGTTATTTTCCATTGATGTTGTATAACGTGTCAGTCATCCATTGAGTAAACCTTAGGGTTAATCATTGGTTGTTATAAGCTGTAAGAGAAGGGTTATCTCCTTCATTATGATATTTAATGAAATAGAGTTTGTTGGCTGCGCTTCTTAAAGCCAGATATTGGCCTGGATCACCGATTCAGGAGGTGTTTACACCATTCATTTCCATTTTTGTTTGTTAATTTGTTGTAGTAATACAACAAAATATCACAGGTTGTGCGTGCGTTAGAATCAATTAATTGGAAATCTGACCTTTGGTTGTTGATTGAAATTGATTAATACTTGAACATTGGTCTTTGGTACCGTTCAAGTGATTTCTCTTGTATTCAATTAGACTCACAGATTTGCTTGAGTAAGAATTGAATCGAGAAAGAGAGATATAACTCTTTGATATAATTTTTATAGATTGAGTCTTGTTGATTCTCTTAAAAGTATATTGGAGTTTGTCCATACAGATTGTTAAGCGAAATATTGGGTGTGGTTGTTGTACCCCCGCTTTTTCAATTGGTATCAGATTAGGCAAACACGTTAAAGACCTTACAAGTCTGTGTTTGTAGCGATCTGACTCTATGGACAGAGGTGCTATCTCTATTAACGTACCATCCGTCTTCGATGACTCTAATTACTTATGGTGGAAAATTGATATGCGAGCTTTTCTTCAAGCACGTGATTTCCAATCATGGGTATATGTTGTTAATGGCTATGATGCTCCCGTTGTGGCAGTTGGAGATATAAACGTTCCAAAGAACATTTGTGAATACAGTCCTGCCGAGATACTTGTTGCAAAGCAAAATTCCAACAGTTTGAATGTTATCATACATGCCATTACCCCAAATCTTCAGCACCATGTGTCAAATTGCATTAGGTCTAAAAATGCGTTGGATATCTTAGAAACCGTATTCGAAGGTAACTCCAGTGAAAAGGAAGCTAAGCTTCAAAACCTTAATTCCGATTGGGAAAACCTTCGTATGGAAGATGAAGATACATTTGATGAGTTTAATCACAGAGTATCTGAAATTGTTAATCATATTTTGCATTGGGTAAGACTATTCCTGAAAAGGACATTGTGATGAAAATTCTCAGATCCCTGCCATATAGATACGACTCTAAGAAGAATGCCATCGTTGAGGGAAATAACCTTGATAATCTCTCAAGAAATATGCTGGTTGGGAAGTTTAAGATCTTTGATCACGAGCATTCATCCAAATCTAAGGATGTTGCGTTCAAAGCACTAAAGGACACAAAATTACTTGGTAAAAGTAAAAAAGTGTATATCTCTGAAGACGGTCACTCGGAGACTGATTCATCAGATGAAGATCTTGACAAGTTGGTCTCGATGATCACAAGACAGTTTAGGGATCTTCTGTTGAAAAGAAGTAAACGGTTCTCTAGAGATAATCTTAAAGCATCAGTTAAACCTCATAATCGTATTCCTCCTAAAAACAGGGACACTGATGAAACTGATGACGAGGATATGCCTCAATGCTTTAAGTGTAAGGGATTTGGTCATTTTGCAAAGGAGTGCCCAAATCGTAGAAAATACAATGGGAACAAAGGTTTTGCTGCAACTCTTGATGAAATGTCTGACAACTATGATTCTAATGAAGACGAGAAATCAAGTGTTGCACTTCTTGGTGAAAATATTGATTTTGATAATTGTAACAATACATACATCAATCTCGATATTCTTTAAGAAGAAAACTCAACCAATCTGGAAGAAAAAATTGACCCATTCTTTGGAAACTCTGTTTGTAATGTTTCAGGTTCCAGTATGTGTCTAGCTACGTGCACATCTCAGATCCCTGAATATTATCCAAGATTGACGTGCTCATTTTTTTCACTAAAGGGTCATGAACTATCAAACTGTTACAAGTACAAACACCAATTGAGAAGGTCAACAAACTTCAACGAAAAGCAAATCAATTAGCAAATAAGCTTAAACTTGCTCAGAAGACCGTTGAGGTATGTAGGATTTTATCTTTGCCAAAGAAGTTAGTTTCCAAGGACAAAACAAGACCATTAGAGAAGAAAGTATGGTCAAATCATTTTGATAGACAGAAGTCTGAGGATTCCTCTCAAGAGGAACATGGTGGACAAATTGTTATTCACTGCAACACAACTTGATTGTATTGATTTGTAAATCTTGTCTCATGTGCCTGATCAAAAGAGACAAGGTTGTGTACCTCTCAGGCTTTAAGAAAAGTTTGTTTTGTTTCTTCTTTTCTTAGTTTTGTTCTTCCCAGTCTATCAATAAAAGAAAGGGTTATTTTCGACAATTATACTCTCTCTAGGGTTCATAGTTGTGCGTGCACGAACCTATTAAAATGTTGCGTAACCCTACATTCTTTTTTCCTTCCCTGAAACCTCTTTTTCTCTCAAGACTACTTGTTGAGTTTAAACTCTGATTTCCTCTCACAAACCCATACGTCTATGGATACTCCAAGCATGATGTCTTCTGATGGAAAAGATGTTAATATGATTGTTAAGCCATCAATCATGAAGGAAAAAGAGAAATTTATATTGCCTCCTACCTTGAAAAGAAAAAGAAGGAATGTGAGGAAGCCAAGAGCCGTTCCTTCAAATTCTTAGAAGTTTTTTGACGTTCTTGAAGTGATGAAGGAGATGCGAAAGGAAATTCAACAAATAAAGGCTTTTGTGTATAAGACTCATGAGATTCGGAAGGCCTTGGTTCGACATCAGTCAAGAAGGTTTATTGATATCAACTCCTATCTAAATGAACCTTATGTCCCAATGGCTATTGACGATAAGGAGTTCGGGGACGATAAAGAATTCTTCAAAGGTCTTATTGCCTAGTAAATCTTATGTTCTTGTTTTATTTAGAAGAATAACTAGAGTTTGGAATAGCCGTTATTGTGATTACACATAGCTATGTCCAACGTTTTCATCTTCATGTTTTTAAGTTTATTTGTTTAAATTCTAAAAAATTGTTTGGAAGATGATTTTTGCAGTATTAATCGTTATGGTTTTATATATTGCAATTTGTTATGGGATATGTGTGTTTTGCGTCCGTGAACTATGATTGTCCCATACCTTGTCAAAAGTTAAGTCTTTCATATGTCGATATGCATGTATTGATAAAAGAATGAATGGACTTTTGACAAATACAAAAGTTAAGCCTATTATGTCAATTATTGATGGAAGATAGGTTAAAATATTTTGTTTGCAAGGATAATGTTTATTGTGTGTCGTTATGCGAATAGTGATGGAAAATATAATGAATCCTTATGTATTCAGCAGTATTGATCTTCCTTGATCCATAATCTTTTATGTATTACTGTGAGGCTCCGTAAGTTTTCTTATGTTGAGCACTATCGACTGAGTTGATTATCTTTTTGTGATTAACTTAGTTATTGCTCCGTAAGTTCTCTTATGTCGAGCATGATCAATTAAATTCATCACTTTTTGTGATTAATTTGGTTGTATATTTCCGATTATATTAATTATGGGTACTCTTGTGATTAATCCAATTGAGTATTTTTGGATTCAAATTCATATTCATAAGTGATTTGTTATATCCAAAGAAATCCTTATTTTCTTTTGAAATTAAGGTCGCTCTTGTTGTTCTTTCGGGAATGACATTTTATGGGGGGGAGTTCTTAATTGAACTTATGCTTAATTGCCAAATCTTTGTGGCGAGTGTGGCTGTTGAATATTACAGAGGTTATCTTGTATCTTTATAAACTCTTTGATGAATGCATTTAGCTTCGGCTTGATGATTGCATCTAAACAAGTTGGTGTATGCTTTTTTTAGTCATGAAATATCTCTTTTGGAAATTTCATTAGGATCCCGTTTTCGTACCTTTGCCAATTTTATTGACAAAAAGGGGGAGAATTAATATGTAGTTCACACTAAAAATACATATGGTTTTCGGATTATTATGTAAGGGGGAGTGGTTTCCATGTAAGATGGAGTATTGACTAAGGGGGAGTGATACGTATCACCATAGTATTGTTGTCGACGTTGTGATATAATTGAACTTTGATGCTGCATAATGATACTATGACACTGTGTAACAATGATTGAGAATTATGTTTTCTCATTGTTATAGCTACGGATTTTCAACAACGATGATGCTGAACTTACAACCTTTGGGATCATTGGAGTACTTGGAAGTGACGAAGATTTCGAGTAATGTTGAAGATTAGGCATGTGGAATAGGATCTGCAAAAGTTTATTTATTTATTTTTGTATTCCATATGTGTTGATAGTTTTGTCACTAAAATTGACAAAGGGGGAGATTGTTAGAGCATTGCTTGGTCGAACTCGCATGCGTTGCTATCTCAAGCATGTTTGTCAATGTTAGTGATCAAAACTATAAGTCTTGATTTCTAGTCTACTATAGCTAAGTCTCGGACTAGGATAGAAAGTGTAGTTGATCTCAAGAACTCCATGGCGATCATCGTACAAGACGAAGAACTACTCAAGTAACTGGTGGAACCTCATCGACTAAAAGGTATGTGGAGACTTGAACTTATCTATCACTCAAAAGTCTACCTACTCTATCTCCTATCTTGAGACAAAAGTCGTTTTGCTATATAGACTTTGATTATACACATTTGTTATTTCTAGCCGAGTTTATCTTGCCTATCCATTTCTCGAAATATGTGTTAGTAAGCTTTCGCTTTGGCTAAGTTCATCTTTACCTAGTGACGAAATTCATGTTATGTTTCAATCACTTTGAAAATGGCTTTGACGAAAAAATGGTTTGTGAATAACAACTATATAACGTCCTCCAAGAATGTTTCAATGATTGAAATGAGAGTTTAGATTACAATTGAGAGTTTAGATTACATAACCAATGTTAGATATAAGCATTGTTGTGGAAACACATATATGTATAAGTACTTATTCCTTGAACCGAAGTTTGCGAACGTTGTTGATCATGAGAACTGGAACAAGAGCCGTGAACTCAGTCCGCGAACTGGCGGAAGTTCTCGACCCGAGAAAATCTGCTGGAGTTTGAGAACTCCTTCCGGGAACTTAAGTCCGCGAACCCAGTCCACGAACTTGAGTTGGTTATATCTAAAAATGATTTTCTTTGTGAACTTATATTTATATAAACTAAGGAATGCAAATTGAAAACCGTGGCTATAAAGTTCATAAATCGATTCGAGTGAATCAAATCGTTTTTGCTTCGATTGTGTCTTGTATAGTTACATAAGATTTCCTTGCAATTGAACAACTATCTAACTAGTTCATTTGAGTCATTTGAACTAGTTATGGTGAAGAAGAATATGGTTGATATGAAAGTGCTCATATGGCTAACCATTTGATTTTACACAAACCTAAAATCGTGCATTTCAAGTGTGTGTAACAAGCTAAGTTTTCGATCTAACGGTTGAAAGATATTAGCTTGAATCTAATCAGGTTTTCATCTAATGGTGAATATTGAATGCTTTGTTACCAAGCTAACATTGATTGCAAATCCTGATTTGAAATACTATATAAGGGAGAACTCTAGCAACTGGGAAACCTAATACCCACACCTCCTGTGTGATACTAGTTGTATTAGCTAGAGTCGATTCTCCTTTAACCTTAGGTTTCTTCTTGTAAACCAGGTTAACGACTTAAAGACTGCATTGGGATTGTGAATCCATACCGATACTACGTTCTCGTAGTTGTGTGATCTGATCTTGCATATTCTATCGTTTTGAGTACAATCGTAACGATTGGCTTAAGATTAATATCTCCGATAGGCAAGATATAAAAGTAGTCACAAACATCTTCGTCTCATCGTTTGTGATTCCATAATATCATCTTTCACCGCGTCGATTAAGATTATTGTGAGGTGATTGACAATACTAGGCTGTTCTTCGGGAATATAAGTCCGGGTTATCAATTGGTTCATGTTCACCTTGATTTATCAAAAGACGGAACAAAAATTCTTGAGTATTTCTGTGGGAGACAGATTTATTCAATCCTATAGACTTTTCTGTGTGAGACAAATTTGTTTATCAAGTCTTCGACTTTGGGTCGTACTAACTCTTAGTTGTGGGTAAGATCAGCTAAGGGAATCAAGTACGTAGTATCCTGCTGGGATCAGAGACGTAGGAGCATAATTGTACCTTGGACCAGTGTGAGATTGATTGGGGTTCAACTACAGTCCAGACCGAAGTTAGTTTGTAGTAGGCTAGTGTCTGCAGCGGCTTAATACAATGTGTGTTCAATCTGGACTAGGTCCCGGGGTTTTTCTGCATTTGCGGTTTCCTTGTTAACAAAATTCGGGTGTCTGTGTTATTTCTATTTCCACATTATATTGTTTATCTTTATAATTGAAATATCACAGGTTATGCGTTAGAATCAATCAATTGGAAATCCGACCTTTGGTTTTTGATTGAAATTGATTGATACTTGAACACTGGTCTTTGGTACCGTTCAAGTGATTCTCTTGTATTCAATTAGACTCGCAGATTTGCTTGAGTAAGAATTGAATCGAGAAAAAGAGATATAACTCTTTGATATACTTTTTATAGATTGAGCCTTGTTGATTCTCTTAAAAGTATATTGGAGTTTGTCCATACAGATTGCTAAGCGAAATATTGGGTGTGGTGTTGTACCCCCGCTTTTTCAAAATGTTTAGCTAATTTAACACCTTAAAGTAATGACGAAGTAGCCTCAGAAATGCAATCTACAAGCTAGATTGCTCCACGATCACGGTCTCCTAAAAAAAAGTAAATCGGGCCAGACCCCAACTAAAAATAGGCTTTCATTCTCTTATATTCTTTATGGATAATCTAGCAAGCCCGATATTTCTTGTAGAAAAATGTAGCAAAGTAAAAGACGATTTAAGAGCTAAATGATCGATTTTAGAAAATGTAGTACTGTCTGCAATTCATATGTTTAAATACACAATAAAAGAAATCATGTTATTTAAAACAAGACAAATCAAGACTCTCCCCCAACTGATCTAAAAGACAAGGAACTACGGACTTCCCCTCTCTTTACCCTTTGCTCTAACAGTAGTACTAACCGAAGCAGTAGTCCAACTAATTCCCTTACCATGACGGGAAAACTAATTATTATCGATCCCAATAAAAGATAATAGATCCATATTTAGATGACTCCTCGGTCATCGTCTAATAATCCATGGGAATCCATCCAATTATGGGACATCATATAGCAAACAACACTGTTCATCTACGCATGTAATTCTTGTGTCGACTGCACTAATCACACTTTATACCGCTGAATGTGGCAGGCACCAAGCACGTCACCGAAACCACAGTAACCATTGATCAATTGCACTACAAATAGCTAGTTACCTCCACTATTCTACCCATAATTTCGGAGGTCAACACAAATCCTTTCTGGTCACAGATGAAAGGAAAACTAGCAGCCTGTACAGCTCTAGCACCCTACGATAGTGTTAAATATTTGGATTAATTGTACCACATCCTTCTCACTACTACAAAAATTAACCTATCAATAAAAACATACAATCACTAGCTAGTCGTTAGTTCCTTGGGAGTTTCATCTAAGACTGCGTCATAAGTTAGATAAACACTAACAGAGTATGCGGACGTACAGACAAATTAAAGGTACATCAACAATCGCCTTTGATATTACTGATTCGTGGATTTTAGCGAAACTTAATTGAGTATAAATCTAATAACTCCACAACATCTGTGTACACCTAGCATAATCATGGTAGCATTTCTATACACCGGCATCTAAACACACGGGAAGTAATTAATCCTAAGCAATCTAGCTCAACCAATCCTAGATCCAGCACGATTAAAACATCACTAACATGTCGATTAACCATATTAGTACACATCAAAAATGATACACTATAAGTTGCGTCCTAACTTTAAATCCTTGTAATTTCTTCTTTACTTTTCTCTTTTAACAGGGAAGGGTTCCACGAGACTTTTAGGAGTTAATAGATCTTAGTACAAAGACGATAAGAGTTAGAAAACCTACTTGTCTCGCAGCTAAGAAAAATCCTCCGAAAATGTTTATTTTTTGACGTTCGGCTCTGTATCAGTTCCTTTCTGTCAGGATTTTCTTAGGGAATCACTGACAACCGTGGAATAACGGATCTTGAGATATTATGATGAATAATAAGTAAACCAAACACAAGTAACTATGAAAATACGAGAAAGATAAATCAACTCACAAGACAGAAGATTTATAGTAGTTCGACCAATACATACAACGTGTATATATTGTCTACGTCCATTTTGAACCGCACCAACTCAAATCCACTATGAAGAAAAACGATTACAACGTCATGTGAATTCCAGCAAACCCTTGCTTACACCGCAACAATTACCCGAGACGATAACCTTGTCTCTTGTTCCTCACCAATATGCTCTCACAACGAAACCCTAGCTTTAGCCCTAAAAGCTGCAAAAAATCTCTCACCGATCTCTTAATCCTTTTCTACACAAATAAAATTCTACAAGGCCTAATTACCTATTTATATAGGTTACAAACTTGGCCACCAAGAATTATAAACGATTTAGGAAACCCCTTTCCTAAAATATCACGACTAACTTTAGGAAATAATTAGTCTTCAATTAACTAACAATCTCCCACTTTGAAGACTCATTTATTGTCTTCAATTCTCCTTTTCTTCAACTTTGGATTGACGGTGCTAAAACATCTTCATGTCAGTGCGGCTCCCCTCCCAGATCCTCATTCTGAGAGACCAGCTAAAGCCTTGCAGAGCTTTAGCTTGTCTGATGTAACTCCCTTGGTAAACATATCCGCCGGATTCTTCGAACCAAGAATCTTCTCGAGCTTCAACTCTCCTTCTTCTAAGAGATCCCGAATGAAATGATAACGAATATCTATATGCTTCGTCCTAGCATGATAGGCTGAGTTCTTGGCTAAATGTATAGCGCTTTGACTATCGCTAAACAGAACACTATCTCGTTATTCCTTTCCCAACTCATCTAACAAACCTCGTAACCAAATCATCTCCTTGCTCGATTATGTTATTTCTACGTACTCCTCTTCCTTAGTAGACAATGTTACCAACTTCTATAACCGTGAGTTCCAACTCACTGCAGCTGACCCCATAGTATAAACATAACCGGTCGTACTTCGCCTTTTATCTACATCACCTGCGAAGTCTGTATCCACATAACCCCTCAAGATAGAACCACCTTTTCCATAACACAATGGTACGTTTGTGTTACCTCTCAAATACCTGAGAATCCACTTCACAACTTCCCAATGTTGTTTTCCTGGGTTGCTTGCATATCTACTCACTACTCTCACTGCATGTGCAATATCCAGTCTCGTGCACACCATAGCATACATTAGACTCCCAATAGACGAAGAATATGGTACGTTAGCCATGTACTCCTTTTCTTCATTTGTCTTCGCACACTGCATACTTGAAAGACGAATTTGACTACCAAGTGGAGAACTAACTGGTTTAGCACTCTCCATATTGAACCTTTTCAACACTCTTTCAATATATTCAGCCTGACTAAGAATAAGTACACCCTTAGCTCTGTCTCTTATGATCCTCATACCAAGAATCTGCTTTGCTTCACTAAGATCTTTGATAGCAAACTCACTTGCTAATTGTTTCTTAAAATTCTCAACTTCTTGTAGAGATGTTCCGGCAACCAACATATCATCCATATACAATAATAATATGATGTAGTCAGAACCGCACCTTTTGAAGTAACAACAATGATCTGCATTACACCGTGAGTAACCACCTCTATGCATGAAGTTATCAAACTTCTTGTACCATTGTCTCGGGGCTTGTTTTAAACCACACAAACTCTTATTTAGCTTGCACACCATCTCTTCCTTTCCTTTTACTATGAATCCTTCTGGCTGCTTCATGTAAATTTCTTCATCAAGGTCACCATGAAGAAAAGCTTTCTTTACATCCAACTGTTCAAGATAGAGATCTTCCGAAGCTACTAGACTTAACCCTACTCTGATAGTAGTCATCTTCACAACTGGAGAAAACATCTCTTTGTAATCAACACCAGGTTTTCGCTAGAAATCTTTCACAACCAACCTCGCCTTGTAGCGAATATCTCCATTTGCTCCAGAATTCATCCGATAAACCCACTTGTTATACAACGCATTCTTACCTCTTGGTAATTTTACTAACACCCAAGTGTCATTCTCCTCAAGTGAATTCATCTCATCTTCCAAAGCAAGTTGTCACTTGCCTAAATCATCAGCCACTAGTGCTTCTTTAATATCTCCAGGTTCACCTCCATCCGTAAGTAATAGATAATTCAGAGCATACCTTGGGTTTGGTTTTGGAGTTCTTGATGATCTTCGTACTTCTTGTGGAACTATAGGAGTAACTCCTACTGCAACAGAAGTATCTTCACCTTGTACTTCTCTGCCATCAGCAACATCGTGCTCTTTTTGTACCACACTTTTTCCAGGAACATCATCAATATCGATATACAACTCCTTATCGACGTTGCTTGATCCGGCATCTTCAACTTGTGTTTTATTCCTGTCCTTGTACAGCTCATTCTCATTAAAAATGACGTCTCTACTTCTAATAACTTTGTGACCCTCATAGTCGCAAAGTTTATACCCAAAAGAGTCATTTCCGTAACCAAGAAATATACACTTCTTTGCTTGAGCACCTATCTTAGACTTCTCACCTGGACTAAGATGAACATAACCAACACAACCAAAAAAATTTAAATATGAAAGATTTACCTTTTTTCCGGTCCAAACCTCCTCTGGTATCTTCATATCTAATGGACTACTAGGTGTCCTATTGATTAGATAAGCATCCGTCTCTGTTGCATGTGCCCAGAAGGTCTCGGGCAAACCAGACTGCAACCTCATGCACCTAGCACGTGCATTCAATGTACAATTCATACGTTCTGCTACTCCATTCTCCTATGGCGTCCTTGGAACTGTCATCTCCAAACAAATTCCATTTGTAGCACATAACTGTAAGAATTCTGTTTTGTCATACTCACCACCGTTGTCTGACCTTAGACACTTCAACTTTAGACCAGTTTCTGTTTCAACCAAATATTTTTACTTCTTAAACACTTCATACACCTCGAACTTATTCTTCATGAAGTAAAGACACACCTTCCTTGAATGATCATCAATAAAGGTGACATAATATTGGAACCCGCTGTGAGATGCAACATCAATTGGTCCCCATACATCCGTGTGAACCAAATCAAGTTTCTCACTTCTCAAGGCTCTGCCGCCTCTGCTGAAACTAACCCGTTTTTGCTTTTCAAGAACACAGTCTTCACAAAAATTCATATCAACAGACTTCACCTTAGGTAAATATCCTCCCGAACATAGAATCTTCATGTTCTTCTCACTCATGTTCCCTAATATTCTATGCCATAAGTTAGTGTCTTCACCACTACTAGCCACTGCTAAAGTAGTTCCATCTGAAGTCCGGTATAGGGTACCGAATCTAACTCCACAAGCTAATACCATAGCTCCTTTCTTCACTTTACAATTGTGTTTCATAAGCACAACTTCACAGTCATCATCACAAACTTGTCCCACAGACACCAAGTTCTTCTTCAAATTTGGAACGTGTCGTACATCCTTCAATTTCCATGTCGAACCGTTGACTTTCAAGATCACATCACCCAAACCAATGATGTCGCATGCTTCACCGTCACCTAAGAATACTTGGCCATAATATCCTTCTTTATAAGAGATCATAATACTCTTATAACCCGTTGCATGGAAAGAAGCTCCTGAGTCTATAATCCAAGACTCATCTTGCTTGTCCTCATAGAGTAGTAGAAAACCTTCCGTAATCATGTTCTTGTTATCAACAAGGACCTTCACCGGTTCCGCAGCTGCAACTACGTTGACCTCTTCTTGATTACCTTTGTTTCCACCATTATTAGCACCTTTGTTTTGCGGACAATCACGCTTGAAGTGTCCTACTTTCTTACACGCCCAACACTCAACAACACCTCTAGGCCGGGATTGAGATCTCCCCCTAGACTTTCCTCTAGACTTCCATCTGGATTTGTTGTTGTTGTTGTTCCTATTTGAAATCCTGCCTATATCTTCTTCCTGTAAACTTATGGCCGAGCTTGAAGTACTAGAACCATAACCTTGTTCTATTCTTCTTTCCTCTTCAGCGATCAACCTTTGCTGCACATTATCAAGCTTCAATTTCTCGCTCCCTTCAGAATTACTAATAGTTGTTCTTGTGGTTTCCCAACTCTTTGGTAATGACGACAACAACCTTAAAGCTTGAACTTCATCATCAAAAGTAATACTAACTTTTGAAAGATGAGAAATAATTGATTTAAACTTCCCAAGATGTGCTGAAATCGCTTCGCCTTCTTGCATCTTCAGATTAAATAATTGTTCACACAACATAATCTTCCTCGAGGCTGATGACTTTTGATACAACTTTTCAAGTTTATCAATAAGATCCTTCGTACTAGTTTCCTCTTGTACGCTATTGTAGACTTCTTCTGTTAGGCATCTACGGATCACGGCTATACACTTGCGATCAAGAGTTTTCCATTCATCGTCTTTGCGTTCTCCCTTTTTCGCAACTCCACCCAATGGATCAGCAGGTCTTTCTCATATAGGTAGTCTTCCATCTGAGACTTCCAAAACGCAAAGTTTTTCCCATTAAAAACTTTAACCCTAGCTACCGTAATTTCGTTATGATCACCCATAACTCCCACTCCAATCGTACTACGATAAACCCTAAATCTCTAACCCGAGCTCTGATACCAATTGCCAGGATTTTCTTAGGGAATCCCTGACAACCGTGGAATAACGGATCTTGAGATATTATGATGAATAATAAGTAAACCAAGCACAAGTAACTATGAAAATACGAGAAAGATAAATCAACTCACAAGACACAAGATTTATAGTGGTTCGATCAATACATACAACGTGTATATATTGTCTACGTCCACTTTGAGCCGCACCAACTCAAATCCACTATGAAGAAAAACGATTACAATGTCGTGTGAATTCCAGCAAACCCTTGGTTACACCACAACAATTACCCGAGACGATAACCTTGTCTCTTGTTCCTCACCAATATGCTCTCACAACGAAGCCCTAGATTTAGCCCTAAAAGCTATGCAAGAAATCTCTCACCGGTCTCTTAATCGTTTTCTACACAAATACAATTCTACAAGGCCTAATTACCTATTTATATAGATTACAAACTTGACCACCAAGAACTATAATCGATTTAGGAAACCCCTTTCCTAAATATCACGACTAACTTTAGGAAATAATTAGTCTTCAATTAACTAACACTTTCTTCTTCCAACTCTCTTCTTATGGTAGTTAGGGATCCTAGATAGTATAAGTACGATTGTTTTCGTTTAATGTTCAGAAGAGACAACTCCAAACCCTAAGAGCATCTCCAAGAGAAGGTGGATCTATTTATTTTTAGTGACACATAGGATTTTAGACCCAGCTTTTTTGTATAAATCCATCTCCAACAGTAGGGTCCTACAAGTTAGGAGGGACCAATTACTAAATATGAAGGTGTTCAAGAAAGTGTTATTTACACCTCCGGTTGCACCTCCACGTCATGTTTTTAACCAATTTTATTTTAATTCTATGGGTTAAATTTCTCACTATTGGAGATGGTTTTTTAGATATGAGGTCCTATATTTACTCTATGTGTAGACCCCATAAATTAAAGGACTAAATAAAAAATCCACGTAGGATTTTTTACACCTTCTGTTGGAGATGCTCTAAGTGCAAAAATAAAAGTAAAAAATATATCTCTCTCAGTCAAACTCATTTCCATAATTAGCTTTTATTTTTTCGTGATTTTTTGTTCCCATAATTAAGAGGTTGGATGTACACGCCCAACACTAGAGTATCCACTTCCTAACACCGATTTAGGATAAGAGGCTTTACAATCTCCCCCCTAGAAGAAAAGTATTATGTCCTCGTAATCGATCTACATTTACTAATCTAAAATTCACATAGTGGCTTACTGTGGTCCAGTTAGTTGGCTAACCGTGCGTCAGCACACTGTTGATGGTGGATTTTAGTTCAGGGCTAAAATTGTAAAAGCCAAATTTAATACGCTGACATCCTGCAGAGGATAAAGCTACCTGAGTGATGAATACTTCTTCACTTTATTAATTCACCTAGAATGGAGCATGTGGCAACAATCCCAGTATTCTGTGAATTAAATAAACCCAGAACGGAGCATGTAGCAACAATCCCGATATTCTGTGGATTTATAGCATTATTAATTAATGCATGACTAGCCTTGTATTTCATGTGCTGTTCCCGCAGAACTCTCATTATTGGTGCGGCATGACGACTGAGTGTTGCTCTTAGCAAAGTAACACGAATCTCCAAGTGTCAATAGTGAGGCATGCACGAAATACTTGTACAGGATACATCTCTCGGTGTGTTATATTAGCCCGATTGAGCATATTTCCTAAGGGAAATCTGGACTGCCCATGTCAGTCTCAGAAACGATCACGACCACGCAGGTTGGCCGCATGATTTAACCAGCCTAGACGATCCTCAGCAGGAGCATGCTATCACCACAATGACCACCAGTGGGCCCGTTTATGCCCTGGCTGGTCGAACACATTCTATGCCCCCAAACGACCACCAAACGCCAGCCCTGAAGAAGGATGGTTGAGATGGTAAGGAGTGGCTCATATGCGCAAGGCTGTCAAAAACAGTCTCGAAAAAGTCGCAACCGTCCAACTTCGCAATCCAAGTTGGATGACTTGGATCGTCCCACGATTGATCGGTGAAGTGTTGGTACGCACATTGGCGGGCCCACTTTTCACCTACATGATCGGCTTTCTCACGACCAAGAAATGGAGCAATTAATGTTTGCTCAAAACATGGCTGACGTGATGCTTTAAAAGCCGTGGAAACACCACTAGTGTATTAAATTGATCGCGACCATCCAACTCCGCAAGCATGGTTGGATGGCTTAGATCAGACCTAGGACCGTGGAACAAGTACACACATGCTCACCGCCGGCCCAACGTGGGAACCATACGATCGGTCTCCCCAAAGTAGGAGTGCAGCTTGCTAAACCGATCGGTTGAAATTGCATGGGCGTGAACTATACAAAACCCTAATTAGGGTTTGCGGCATGTTACATGTGTCGTTAATCGATCATGAGCGTCCATCTTCGCAAGCTTGGATGGATGTTGTAGATATAGACTTAAAAGGTCACAAGCATGTCAACATGATTACTGTGGGATCATCTACACGTACGACCGATCGTCCTAGGACAACCATGGCCGGACTTCCCGAAACGCGCGCCCAAAGTAGGCATGTCGTGCGGTTTCCAATTCCTTTGTGGCAACGAATTTCTGTCGAAAAACCGATCTCAACCACTCACCTTTGCCGGTCAAATTGAGTGGCCTAGATCGCACCTTCGTAAGACGAGCTAGCATGGACATGTGCACTGACGGACTACCTCCATGCAGGACCGCTCGGTCCCACTAAAATTGGCTCCCATGTGCGAGTTCGATCAAGCCAGAGAGTGATGCTTGCACACCTCTTTAAAACCCTAAAATTCCACCAACGGTCCCAGATGAAGGTCTTAAGCCATCTCGTACGTCCAACTTCGCTAGCTTGGTCGGAAAACCTAGATTAAGAGCTAGACGACCAGTAAAGCATCCCTATGATCACCGCCCACCACTCTTCCGCAGGGAGTGATCGGCCAGGAGATAGCTCGCACATGCGGCCTCCAAACGATCACTCGAATATGGTTGGACGTGATGTTATTTTAAGACGCTTAATCCGTGACTTACTCCGTTAAGCTTTAAAACAGCGATGCTTCACGCATATTGAATATATTCGATGGTTCGAATGCATAGAATATGCATGATATTTTATAAATATCGACTTCTTGAATAACTTAGTTATTTAACCTAACACCGTATGCTACTTCCTGTGGGTCCCATGATCCACACACTCAAGACATCAAGCATGTCACAAACCGGGGGATACTTAATGGGGCATTGTTCTGGCGGTTTACAGCGTGCAGTGTGCAACGCGCCATCACAAGAACGTGTCAGGAGGCATGGACTGTTAGCGATGATGGGAGAAGTGGGCAAAAACTGACCGTGTGACACTAACACGACCCTACTACTCCATCACTTCACTTCCCACGAGAGACGAGAATTATGCTCAATGACTTGTATAAATAGGTTCTCCCCCTATTTCCAAAACAGACAGAAATTAAGTGTTGATACAACGTATTCAAACACCCAGAGCTGATTGCTTACATTATTGCAAGCCAGCTCGATATTCTGATACAAGTCATAAACAACCAACACCTTCACAATCTCAACACCTTCTTCGCTTCCCTCCTTAAGAACAACCCCCTCCTTCACTTTATGACCGAAGCAAGTCTGGAACGACCATTTCTTGGTTTAGGAAAGAATTTTATAGATTGATCTCTCGAATCAGAAAGCACTCCTGTGCAGTGCATTTGTTTAGGGTTTAAATTCGTTTCTCATCCACACACACCCAAATTTACCAAAAACCGCAGAAACAGTTTTCGCCCATAAACAATTGGCGACCACAGTTGGAGATTAATCTCTCGGTTGTGAGGTCAATTTCTTCAATACCCAATTCAATTTGGCTGATTTCAAAATGGTTGGTTTTAGGGTTGCCCCAACAACTTCAAACCCCGGTCGGAGTTCCTTCAACGAAGATGCTCCTCTTTCCAACGACATGTCTGACGGCACGGCTGGAAGAATCCCAACATTGATCGAGTTGGCACGAGTGCAAGAGATTCACGCAAAGAACATGGACCTGATCAAAGAAGCAATAAACGGCATACTCGATCTCCTCATCAAGATGACGTCAGATATGAGCGGTTTTCCTGTGACCGATATTTCTACACTGGGGACTGATCCTCATAACGATCCTCCTCAAGTGAGTAGCTTCACTACGAACAAGAGGCCGGTGGATCATAAAGCGGCTTCTCTAGTGGAAAGTTTATGCGAAATTTTACACCTCTCAAAGAATCAGCGGGCGGAGACGTTTGCTGCAATCAACCAGAGGAAGGTCACAACCGTGCCCTACATGTTACCGCACGCATCAAGGATTCAGAGTTCAAGAGGGCCCTTATCGACACAGGAGCGTCTTCGAATGTGATTACTCTCAAGACTCTCGGTACAGCCAAGGTTTTCCCAGGAAAGATCGTTCGGAAGACTACTACAATGACAGACTTCGAGGGAAACCAAACCAACATGTATGGGTATGTCAACCTGAATTTATCTGTAGAGCCCGTCCAGTCAAAGGTGAAATTCGAAGTCATAGAAAAAGAGCCAGACTACCACATGATATTGGGGAGACCATGGCTTCATGACAATAGGATTGTCCCTTCGACGTATCACCAATGCTTGAAGACTATGCTGAATAAGGAAGTCGTTCGTATTCCTGCATCATTGTCTCCTTACGCACAAATATGTGGAATGGAGTTATTCGAACCAAGAGAGGCTCCGTGGGAGGAATCAGACAAAGTTCGTTGCATCCCACTCCCCACGTGGGCGTCAATCCAGGAAGAAGACCGACTTGCATTAAGGACCAACACCCACGATGCATCTTCGATGTCAATGCATTCACCTTCATCTGGTGAAGCAGCGACCCACGTTCACACGAAGAGGGAGCGAACTTTTGTGGCGAGTCGTGATAAGAAAAGGAAAACTGTGTACCTCCGCCGCTGTTAGAAATTAGCATGGGAAACTGATGCCCAGTCTCTCCGCCCAATGGAATGTTACAAAAATGATGAGCCACAAGAAGAGGTGGTGGATGCTCCACGACATCTGCAAGACGGCACCAACTCCACGACCGACGAGCTCGAAATCGTTAACATTGGGAATGAAGAATCTCCCAGGCCCATCTTCATCAGCTCGACTTTGACCATGGATGAGCGAACGAAGCTCGTGCAACTCCTCAAAGAATATCAATACATATTCTCTTGGACGTATGATGAAATGCCCGGTTTAGATGAAAAATTGGTCACCCATCATCTACATGTGATACCCGGATCCAAGCCGATCAAGCAGTCTCCGAGGCAATTCAGGCACGAGGTGGAAGATCAAATCAAGACTGAGATTCAGAAGTTGCTTGCTGCTGGATTCATTAAGCTCATCCATCATCCGGCCTGGTTGGCTAATGTGGTCCCGGTGAAAAGAAAAACGGACAGATCAGGTGCTGCGTGGGTTTCAGAGACTTGAATAAATGCTTCCCCAAAGACGATTTTCCTCTACCTAACATTGACATGTTAGTAGACTCCATCAGCGGACACGACATGTTCTTCTTCACGGATGGATATAGCTGGTACAATCAAATAAGGATATACGAGCATCACGCAAGTAAGACAACTTTTCGAACTCCTCTCGGAAATTTTTATTATACTGTAATGCCATTTGGTTTAAAGAATACCGGTGCAACGTATCAACGCTCTATGACGGAAATATTCCACTGGAGCCGATACCTCAAGGGAGCATCCTCAAGAAGATAACGATGTCCGCGCGTCATGTCGAGAAAGATCCGGGCGAGTTACTCTATCAGACGATGGTGCATGTCTATCGTGCTATGTTGGAGAATCTGCGCTTTTGGTCATCCTCTGGACTTCGTGAAGCTGTTGAACGCTCATCTACAACAACATCTGCGCTGCTAGAAAGAACCAGGTTTGCCAGTAATTAAGAGCCTCATGATGTTCGTTACTCAGCATACATATCGCCAACATGCAATACAACCTTCAGCCTTCCGTAAGCAGTTTCGCTGAAGCAGCAAGAGGAAATCCACCGAGATACAAATTGCCAACTTCAACTCTAGTACCACATGCACGACTGCCATAATGATGAAACAACGTCCAAGATATTTCATATCTGGGTCGACGGTAACTACATCAATGAGAGACGCTTTCATAATTTGTCTCCGGTAGAAGAAGTAGTTGCGTTACCAAAGGAGTATGACTGGGGACTGCTTAGCACTGCCCATCTCAAAGATGGTGAATTTAGAGAGATGCAAGCACGCTGTCATTATGATTCCAAGATTTCCAAAGATGAGGATATACTCAAGTGAGCAGACATAAAGACGGCCTCATGAACCTAGCGTGGCAACATCTATCAAGTCGAAAGCTTAGTGGATACTCGTGGGCAGGGGACTGTCTCCCTCTTCTTTATTATGAAGAAATATCAAGAAAGCCATCGGTTCCAGCTTCTCCCTCTAATAACGAGACGATCTCTACCATTGTATGAAGGGTTCCAAGTTCGTGCAAGTTTCCACCACGCCTCTCCCTGCCAGTCTCTTCTGATCACAGCTGCTGCCAAGAACCGTTGTTGCTCGTCGATTGATACCATCCAGAGCTTCACCATATCAACGACCACTACCTACAAAAGGTAATATAAACTTATGCATATTTTTACCCATGGAGAAGTAATATGATTACTAGTACGAAGACTGGATGGCGATACCTTTATTATGGTAGACCCATCTAGCATACAAGATAGAGCCACGTAGACCACGCTTGGGGACTGAGGCTCAGCATGTAATTCCTTCGCCGTCAGTCAAGAACTTCTTCAACACAAGAGAGATGGTAAATTAAGAAGCATGTAATTTGCAAGGGGAAATCAAACTGAAGAAGAAGCCGCTTCAATACTCCCTCCAGAAGAAGCCGCTTCAACGCTCTCCGGGACCTGCTCTCTCTAGAAGCTGCTTCAACGCTCTCCGGGACCTGCTCGCTCGCTTCAACGCTCTCTGCAGGACCCACATAGCACACAAGGTTCATTTTGAGAAGAGCAAGCACGCGGTGGGTCCCACGTTTGAGCGAAGCAGGCAGCAAGACCGGTGTTTGGTCAAGGAAGCAAGACCAGTGTTTGGTCAATATAGCAGGGTCGGTGTTTGGTCGAAGTAGCAAGGATGACACTCGAGCAAGCACATGACAGGGCCGACGTTTGAAACATGTACACGGTGGACCCGTGTTTGATCGAAGATGCACAACTGCTCATGTTCGAAGCAAGCATGCTCACATCGGGTCCCACATTCGACCGAAGAAGGCGCAACAAGCCCACTTTCGATCAAGCAGGCACACGATGAGTCCCGCGGTTAAGCGAAGTAGGCGGGCCCACATGCCTATCAAACAGGTGCAACATGGTGACGTTTGGTCGAAGCATATACATGGTGGGGTCCACATTCGTCCAGGTTTATATGCACGGTTTTCTATGGAAAGGGGATCATACAAGTTCCATTCCCTTCTTGGCTCAAATATCCGAAGAGGAAGCCGGTCCCACCAAAGTCGTGGTCACACCCGGCTCGCTCACACGGATAATTACTCACAGACGGCCCGAGTCTCCAGGTACAACTTCCTTTGTCTTGTCTATTTACGTTGTATACCATCACCATCTCATGCCTACCCCACAATAATGTAACCATTATGTGCTAGGCAGGGAACTTAATGTTGATGAATACTTCTTCACTTTACTAATTCACCTAGAATGGAGCATGTGGCAACAATCCCAATATTCTGTGAATTAAATACACCCAGAACGGAGCATGTAGCAACAATCCTGATATTCTGCGGATTTATAGCATTATTAATTAATGCATGATTAGCCTTGTATTTCCTGTGTTGTTCCCGCAGAACTCTCATTATTGGTGCGGCATGACGACTGAGTGTTGCTCTTAGCAAAGTAACACGAATCTCCACGTGTCAATAGTGAGGCATGCACGAAATACCCGTACAGGCTACATCTCTCGGTGTGTTATATTAGCCCGATTGAGCATATTTCCTAAGGGAAATCTAGACTGCCCATGTCAGTCTCAGAAACGATCACGACCACGCAGGTTGGACGCATGATTTAACCAGCCTAGACGATCCTCAGCATGAGCAGGCTATCACCGCAATGACCACTAGCGGGCCCGTTTATGCCCTGGCCGGTCGAACACATGCTATGCCCCCAAACAGCCACCAAACGCCAGCCCTGAAGAAGGATGGTCGAGCTGGTAAGGAGTGGCTCGTATGCGCAAGGTTGTCAAAAACAGTCTCCAAAAAGTCGCGACCGTCCAACTTCGCAAGCCAAGTTGGACGACTTGGATCATACCGCGATTGATCGGTGAAGTGTTGGTACGCACATTGGCGGGCCCACTTTTCACCTACATGATCGGCTCTCTCACGATCAAGCCATGGAGAAATAAATGTTTGCTCAAAACATGGCTGGCGTGATGCTTTAAAAGTCGTGGAAACACCACTAGTGTCTTAAATTGATCGCGACCATCCAACTTCGCAAGCATGGTTGGATGGCTTAGATCAGACCTAGGACCGTGGAACAAGTACACACATGCTCACCGCCGGCCCAACGTGGGAACCATACGATCGGTCTCCCCAAAGGAGGAGTGCAGCTTGCTAAACCGATCGGTTGAAATTGCAAGGGCGTGAACTTTACAAAACCCTAATTAGGGTTTGCGGCATGTTACATGTGTCGTTAATCGATCACGAGCGTCCATCTTCGCAAGTTTGGATGGATGGTGTAGATATAGACTTAAAAGGTCCCAAGCATGTCAGCATGATCACTGTGGTCTCATCTACACGTACGACCGACCGGCCTAGGCCAACCATGGCCGAACATCCCGAAACGCGCGTCCAAAGTAGGCATATCGCGTGGTTTCCAATTCCTTTGCGCAACGGATTTCTGCCGAAAATCGATCTCAACCACTCACCTTTGCCGGTCAAATTGAGTGGCCTAGATCAGACCTTCGTAAGACGAACTAGCATGGACATGTGCACCGACGGTCCACCTCCATGCAGGACCGATCGGTCCTACCAAAATTGGCTCCCATGCTCGAGTTCGATCAAGCCAAAGAGTGATGCTTGCGCACCTCTTTAAAAACCTAAAATTCCACCAACAGTCCCAGATGAGGGTCTTAAGCCATCTCGTCCGTCCAACTTCGCTAGCTTGGTAGGACACCCTAGGTTAAAATCTAGACGACCAGTAAAGCATCCCTATGATCACCGCCCACCACTCTTCCACTGGGAGTGATCGTCCATGAGATAGCTCGCCGATGCGGCCTCCAAACAATCACTCGAAGATGGTTGGACGTGATGCTATTTTAAGACGCTTAATCCGTGACTAACTCCGTTAAGCTTTAAAACAGCGATGCTTCACGCATATTGAATATATTCGATGCATTGCATGCATAAAATATACACGATATTTTATAAATATCGACTTCTTGAATAACTTAGTTATTTAACCTAACACCGTATGCTACTTCATGTGGATCCCACGTCCACACATTTGAGACGTCAAGCATGTCACAAACGGGGGGATACTTACTGGGGTATTGGTCTGGCGGTTTACAACGTGCAACGCGCCATCACAAGAACGTGTCAGGAGGGATGGACGGTTAGCGATGATGGGAGAAGTGGGCAAAGACTGATCGTGTGACACTAACACGACACCACTACTCCATCACTCCACTTCCTCCACTTCCCACGAGAGACAAAGGTTATGCTCCGCTTGTATACATAGGTTCTCCTCCTTATTTCCAAAACAGACAGAAATCAAGTGTTGATACAACGTATTCAAACACCCAAAGATGATTGCTTACATTATTGCAAGCCAGTTCGATATTCTGATACAAGTCATAAACAACCAACACCTTCAAAATCTCAACACCTTCTTCTCTTCCCTCCCTAAGATCAACCCCATCTCCTTCACTTTGTGACCGAAGCAAGTCTGGAACGGCCATTTCTTGGTTTAGGCCAGAATTGTATAGATTGATCTCTCGAATCAGAAAGCACTCCCGTGCAGTGCATTTGTTTAGGGTTTAGATTCTTTTCTCATCCACACACACCCAAATTTACGAAAAACCGCAGAAACAGTTTTCACCCATAAACGTACACTAAATGTTCGCATCGACATTTCCAAAATTTATAACCAGCTAAGCAATATAAATGCAAATCCTCGGTCATTGCATTTTTTCCATACAAAGCAACACATATGCGACCTCTCGGTCATCGCAAAATTAGGAAATTCAAGCCAACCACAAGCAATGCACAAACCAATCAATATTCATCGGTATAACAAAAAAAAAGCAAAATAATGGGTTAAGAAGAGAAAAATACCTCCATCTCGACAACATATTCACCAACACCACGAGGTAGCATAGCATTCATTCGGGGTTTTTCTCGCCCTCGTGGTACTTCACAACCTTTGCCATTATTCTCAACTCCGTGCTTATTTTTATTTGGAAAATTTGGAGATTTATGTCCCTGTTCTCCGCATTTGTAACAATTCCCTCTAAAAACATAAGGTTTCTCTTCTTCCCCGATTCTTAGTGGCTGGGGTGCTTGAGTTTCTACACCATGGTTAGTGGTATTCTCATCTGCTCGTGGCTTCTTCCAACTATTCCTTCCACCTTCATTAGGTCTCTCATTTCTCTTAGGTTCTACTTTCTTTTTCCTAGCCTCTTGAATTCTTAAGCAATGTGCCATAACACCATTCGCGACCTTGGCATAAGTATCAAAACTGGGGTTCCCAATAATGTGTCGAGCAATCCCATTATGCAATCCATTAAAAAACCTTTCGATATTGTCTGCTTCAGTAGGAATAAGATGAGAAGCAAATAGCGACAAGCGGTCAAACTCACACTCATATTCAACCATTATTTGATCTTGCTTTTGCTCCAGATCTTCAAACTGCCTAATCATAGCTTGGCGCTTAGAAGGGGGGAATAAATGTGCAAGGAACAAATATTTGAATCTTGTCCAAGTAACCTCCATGGCGTCAACTGTCCTGCCCATCAACTCCCACCAAGTTGTTGCATTCCCCTCTAATAGGAAAGCGGCCATCCTCTGCTTATAAGTCTTAGAACAATCAAACTGATCCAGTATCCTATCCACTTTTGTGCACCACTGATGTGCTTCAGTTTCACCTCCCTTTCCTGTGAACGAAGGGGGTTTTATGTTTAGAAAATCTTGGAATATTGAACCCAAGTCTTCGCGTTTCTCTCTACAATTGCAGGTTCATTAATTACTGGAGGTGCCCCATTTTCCGTACCTCCACATGGACCAAGCCTCTGATCTAATGCCGCTGTGATCGCAGTATTCAACATTGTCTTAAGGTTCTCTAACATTAAGGCATTAGTCCCTCCCTCTCTTCCTTCAGTATGAACATATCGAGAGCCACATGTGGACCTGGTCCTACGAGATCGAGAGCTACTTGTGGACCTAGTCCTACGAGATCGATAGGTACCTATAGACCTAGTCTCATCTTCACTACAAGATCCACTACCAACATTGTGTGAGTTATTTTCGGCCACAGAATCCTCAACAAAATCCTTACTCCTTCAGCCACGACCTCTACCACGACCACGGCCTTCAGTATTACGTCTACCGCGGCCATCCATCCTCTAAGAATGGAAAGAAAAACAAGAAACTAACATCACATAACCACACGAAGAAAAACAATCAAAGTGCTCCTAGAACTCGTGCCTAACGTGATCAAACAAGATCCTACACCCACTCCCAAGGATTTATGTTACCAGCGCTCTGATACCACTTTGTAACATCCCCACTTTGAATTCTAGGTCGGTCGCCCTAAAATTCCAAGTGTGGCATACTCATGGACCATTTTACACACTCAAACCGTCATACCAACATATGGAGATTGGGCTATTGTATGGAGCACACTGACAACAATTCATAAATAAAAGAATTTATTTAAATGAAGTTGATAAGGAAAATTATAAATAGAAGTGAGTCTTTTGGAAACAAAATAAAATAAAAATAAAATAATCCTCGACTCGCAGGTCGGTCTCCCAGATAAATGCGAAGAATTTGTTTAAAAGAAACAAAGTCTGATCTTTAAAAGAATTTAATGAAATGTTTAGCTAATTTAACACCTTAAACTAATGACGAAGTAGCCTTTCGAAACAGAAATGTAATCTACAAGCTAGGTTGCTCCACGATCACGGTCTCCTGGAAAAAAAAGTAAGTCGGACCACACCCCAACTAAAAGTAGGATTTCACTCCCTTATATTCTTTATGGATAATCTAGCAAGCCCGAAATTTCTTATAGAAAAATGTAGCAAAGTAAAAGACGATTTATGAGCTAAATGATCGTTTTAAAGAAATGTAGTAGTGTATGCAACTCAAAGGTTTCAATACACAATAAAAGAAATCATGTTGTTTAAAACAAGACAAATCATGACTCCCCCAACGACAAAGAACCCATCGACTTCCCCTCTCTTTACCCCTTGCTCTTACAGTAGTACTAACCGAAACAGTAGTCCAATTAATTCCCTTACCGTGACGGTAAAATTAATTATTGTCGACCCAAAAAAGATAATAGATCCATATTTTTTAGGCGACTCCTCGGTTTGCTTAATAATCCATAGGAATCGAGCCAACTACGGTACATCATACAACAAACAACACTGTTTATCTATGCATATAATTCTCGTGTCGACTGCACTAATCACACTTTATTCCGCTAAATGTGGCAGGCACCAAGCACGCCACGGCACCCACAGTAACCATTGATAGATTGCTCTACAAATAGCTAGTTACCTCCACTATCCTACCCATAATTTGGGAGGTCAACACAAATCCCTTCTGGTCACAGATGAAAAGAAAACTAGCAGCCTGTACAGCTCTAGCACCCTACGATAGTGTTAAATATTCAGATTAATTGTACCACATCCTTCTCACTACTACAAAAATGAACCTACCAATAAGAACATATAATCACTATCTAGTCGTTAGTTCCTTAAGAGTTTCATCTAAGACTACGCCATAAGTTAGATAAACACTAACAGAGTATACGAACGTACAGAAAAATTAAAGGTACATCAACAATCGCCTTTGGCATTACTTACTGATTCGTGGATTTTAGGGAAATTTAATTGAGTATAAATCTAATAAATCCACAGCATTTGTGTACACCTAGCATAACCATGGTAGCATTTCTATACACCAGCATCTAAACACACGGGAAGTAATTAATACTAAGCAATCTAGCTCAACCAACCCGAGATCCAACACGATTAAAACATCACTAACAATGTTGATTAACCATATTAGTACACAGCAAAAACGATATACTATAAGTTGCGACTAAACAAAAACTCCTAACTTTAAATCCTTGTTATTTCTTCTTTACTTTTGTCTTTTAACAGGGAAGGGTTCCATGAAACTTTTAGGACTTAATAGACCATATTACAAAGACGATGAGAGTTAGAAAATCTACCTGTGATTAAATTGAATTGAATGGGGTGGATTTATAGGGTAGACGTGGGGAATAGCCGTTACTTCATTATTTAATAAGAGACAATTACAAGACCGACCGGTTTTATGAAGATCGCTAGCGGTGGAGACTCGATCGGTTAACTTTTTTCCCATAGTGGCACGGCCAATTTTCCAGGCCAGCTGGCATGGAAAATGGGTGGTTTAGCCACCCCTCATAGGAACCAACCTAAGAGCTTCTCCAATGGTGAATGTGGATCTTTCATATGTGCATCACTTTTAAGACATCCTCTAGTTATAAAATCTTAAATATTAGGAGAATATAAATTTTTTCTCCGACCCATAAAATGTTGTATCATCATGTAGATGGGGAAAACGATTTGCTGGTTTTTTAGGGAAGTGAAGAGATGGTTGTTCGAACGAGACTCCTCAACCGAGAAAACTACTTAACCTCACACAGATGCACTGCACGGGAGTGCTTTGAGTTCGAGAGATCAATCTATAGGACTCCATCCTAAAACAAGTCAATGGTCGTTCCAGAGTCAATTCGGTCACAAAGAGGGAGATGGGTTGATCTGTAGGAGGGAAGCTGAGAATTGTGGGATCAATGATGATCAAGGATTGTGGATGTGTTGAAGGTTTCTGCAAATATGTGTAAATAAGTTTGATCGAGACTTGTGTGTATACAATTGATTTCCTTTGAAACGAATGTCCTTTCAGTCATCGATTTGGAGCTTATTTATATTGTCAGAATAGCGAACACATTGATCCCAATAAGTATGACGGTTTCATGAGTGAAAGAGTGGGAAAGTAGGAAATCGAGGTAAATCCAGTCACATGTCGTGCAGAAACTTGGTTTACCGTCCACCCACTACTTTGCTAACTCCTTCAACCGTTTGCACGACTTACTCACATTTCTCATCGTGGGTGGACACACGTGTCGTAGGCCGCCAGAACAAAACCCTAAGTAATATCCCCCCATGTGACGTGATTGATGTCTCACGAACGTGGAGTCTGCAAAGCAGATGTGTATTTGATTAGTCAGTGGTTGACTTATTAAAGTCTAAGTTTTGTTGAATCGAGCATGAGTGCAATGATTCATGGATTGAACATGTTAGACATACAGTTCTTAGATGTTGCTCGTCTGAGCAAATATCGTAAATTCGAGCAATTGAGCATCATTCGATGAATTACGGAATATTGATAGTTGGATCAATATTCGAGCATTCGACAAATTACTGAATATTGATAGTTGGACCAATATTCGAGCAACTGGGCAAGTATTTGCTCCATTCAACGAATTACTGAATATTGATAGTTGGGTCAATATTCGAGCAACTGAGCAAGTATTGCTCAATTCGACGAATTATTGATAAATTACTGAATATTGATAATTGGATCAATATTCGAGCAACTGAGCAAGTATTTCTCAATTCGACGAATTATTTATTGGTGACATGATCCAATAAAATATTAATTAAAATATTGGTAGACTACCAAATATTATATAATTAATCAGATGTTGATTGCTGGATCAATATAAATTTATTAGTGTTTGAACTTGCTCAGAATGATGATTTGATGAGTGTTTGTTCGAAACCCTAATTTTTGATCAATTGTTCGTCAATTGATGAATTGTTGAAAATAGGTCATGAATAAGGGAGGTACCGGCCACATGGGATGATGGACATCCATATGGTACCCCAAGTGCTCGAGTGAGCATGCACCAGGGTCCTTAGTTGACCGGTTGGTGAAAGAATGATGATTAAATGCAGGTTTAATCATTTATTGAAATAGTGCTCGATTGCGCGTTAGGTGATAAAACCTAATTATGGAAAAGTGAGGGACCGACCAAGAGGGCATGAAACAGGCCCTTGGTGGTTGTGGGACCAGCTGATGGTCATTTGAGCAAACTCCAAGTTGGTTGAAAAGAGTTTGGACCCAATATGAACAATTGAGCAAATTAGGTCAAAATCATAAGAATGTGTGGGACCGGCTTCTTGCAAGCCTTAGGGCCGGCCTTGGTCGGTCAAGGAAGCATGCCCATGTCACCATAATGTCCGTGTCTCAGTCCTGAGAGTTTGGGTATTTTCTGGTGTGCGTTTGAGCAATATCTCGGATTTTCATAAGAGTTCGATCTTTGACTGAAATTCTTGATTTCACTCGAATGAGCAAGTAGGACTTTGCTCGTTTGATCAAAATTTGGAAATATTAAAATAATAATATTTTAATATTTGGCGTGAGTAGCCTAGTCGGTCATGTGACCATTTGAGTTTTTGGCTTTTTCATGATTTGAGCAATATTTGAGAAAATATGAAGAAACCATGATTTTTGCTCAAACGGAGGAGTTTCATGAGATGAGGGAAATAATAATTATGAAAATAAGGGATTGCAAGGTGTGGGACCGGCCACGGCTAGGGCATGGCCGGCCGGCTAGGTAGCCCGGTCCCATGACACCTTTCTCTATTTTATTATTTTTCATGAAACCGTGAAAATATGGAGAAACCGTGAGTTTTGCTCAAACAAGGAAAGTTGCTTGAATGAAGGAGTTTTCACGAGTTCATGAAAATAAATAAAATAAGAAAAATAAAAGGAAGAGGTGAGGGGGACCGGTCATGGCGGCATGGCCGGCCAACCGGTGGGCCTGGTCCTTAGGCGCCTCTTTTCTATTTTTTTTATTATTTTCTCTCTCCTATTTTGTGTAGGATTCCTCATTCGTCCATATTTTCGAATGCTCGTTCGTGCATCATTGTTGAGTACACTTGCACCATTTCATTGGGGCTTACTCGGTGATAATCTAGATGCCCGATTGTTGATTAATTATTATTGATTCATGAAATTCAGCGGAGAATGATTCATCAAACGGAGCAATAATTATGGATTGTGCATCTATTACTAATACATGAATTCAGCCGGGGAATTCAGGGAACGGGGTAATGAGATGAATTCGTTATTTATTACTAATCCATGGAGTCAACCGGGGATCATGGAACAGAGTAATGAGATATAATAGATCATTTTCTAGGAATTCAGTGGTGAATGTCACGGTAGAATTAATCTATTGTAGAATTGAGATATGAGATAATTGAAGCATCATACTTGTTGTGAAAAGGTGCATAGTCAGGAAACAATCATGCGGTGTTGTTAATGTCCTGAAGGCGTTTAGCCCCCTCAACAAACAATTATGTAGGAGAGCTGCCTGAATCTATACACGGTCTCTCTACATAGTCAGGGAACAACGAGTATCTTCAACGTCCTGAAGGCGTTAATCCCTCTCAACAAACAATTATGTAGGAGGACCGCTCAATCTTTCTTCTGTATAGAGAGGAGTCTCTATGTAGTCAGGGAACAACGAGTATCGCCGACGTCCTGAAGGCGTTAAGCACTATGAACAAATAATTATGTAGGAGGACTGCCCAATCATGTTATTCTACATAGAGGTCACGATGAAATGCACAGCATCGAACGCTCAACTAGTGGGAGGCCTTTCGAGAATCATATTCATCATGGCTCTCAGAGGAACTCGATCAGAGCTCGTGAAACGGTTTACGAATCCTAAAATATGAATCATCACATGCGTTCCTGAAGCCGGGTCAGAAACATGCAGTATCATGATTTTACGATTTTGACCTTTATCGAAAATCCACCATCAACATTAAGTCCCCTGCTTAGTGGGGGACATTCATGTTCCGCAGTAAGCATTAGATGGTGATTTTCCAGTCGACGAGATAAGCAGTTGAACTCGGTCGTACAAAGATATTTTCAGAATCCTCAATTTGCTCCAATGGTGTAATGTACGAACAAATGCTCAGGTAAGGATCCTGATAGTATAATAGAGCGTCATCCCGTGAGCACGGAGAGATGAGGCACTGCTGATTTGGTCGGTCGGACGTCCGGTTTTGGTCGGGTTAGCGTCTGCGGGCCCAAGCCCAAAAAAGAAATTCATGTTTTATTAGGTTTTGGAAATAAAATTGATATAAAACGGATGAACCCTAAATTTTTTATTTATTATTATTTTTTGTGTGACTGACCAGGCCTCTCTCACGATTGTGAAAGAAAAAAAAAATTGTTGGAGTGGCCGGCACCGACTACCGCCGGCGGAAACGCGGCCGGCACCGACCAAGGTAAGCCGAAACCCTCTTTGCTTTTTGAAGTGAAGTTGTTCATGAATTGTTAAAAACAAAGTTTCATATGTGTATATGCATGCGTAAGTTTCATGAAAAAATTGCTTTTAGCAAACATACCCCCGTTTGTTCGTTAGTTTAAGAAACGAGCAATAATCCCTAATATGAAAGAGATACATGTATTATTGAATGGGCATGGTCTAGTTGTAGTAGAGAAAATTTTTTTTATGAGGTTTCATGAAAATCAAAATTTATTTTCAGAGCATGAACTTTCACACAAATACCTTTTAAAACGTACGTTTGTTCGTAGTTAATGTAGTAAATAATGATCCCTAAAGTTAGAGAGATTTTTGAAAAGATCTGTACTTCATGATAAAATTTATTGATGAAATTTCAAAATTTTATTTGGAATAAGTGGACCTTCGCAAAATAGAAAAGACCTTTGTTTCATAGACAAACGCTCGTTTGAACAAAAATAAGTTTTTTTTTTATTAACTCACGTAAAAAGAGATTTTTTTTAAAAAAAATATACGTGAGTTTTTTTTAAATTTTTGATAAAAAATCAAATATAAATTTTCGAGTAATTGTTAGAGATAAACAATTGTATTTTATGATTTTATGATGTGTGTTTGCGGCATAAAATCATGGAACGTTAACATTAAGAGTTTATGTGAATTGTTCGTAGTTTCGTGAAAAGTCAGTGTCGACTCTTGAATGATAGATTTTGCTCATCTTCGCAGGTTTGAAGGAGTGAGCAAGTTTTTTTTTTTTTCTTTCAAAGTTTCGCCATTATCACCACAGTTCTGTGAAATCATAAAATAGGTAAGAGTTGAGGATTACCATTTTTGTTGTGAATTCAATATTAGCATATCTGTAATTCTGTGCTTCTGGTTCCAGATAATGGTGATTTCCAGCAGCAGTGATTATGATTATTCTTCTAGCTCTTCTGAAGAGGATTCCAAGATTTCTGTGGCCAAAGCACGTGCCAAGACGGATCATGCTAAGGAGATAATAAATAACATGCCTCTCGATGATCTAAAGGTTACTCGTGATGAGATTTTGAAGAGGAAATCCATGGAGGAGATAATAGCTGATTATCGGGAGAAAAGGCGTAGAATTAAGCGGAAAATACTAGAAGCTGAGGATAAACTCTGATCTCGTCCTGATGGTGTATCTTCAGACTCAGATGCTGAAGAAGAGGAACCTATATGGGATCCGATGGAGCGTATAAGTAGGCTATATCCACCGCATATGGAGATTGAGCGGCTGGTCGAGGTTGATCTCCAAGATGAACGTGATGAAGAAGACTACTAGGATGCAATGTATAGCGATCTCGATGAGGAAAAATTCCCCAGTTCAGACAGTGATTCCGAGAAAGAGTCTGGAGAGGATTCCATGGAGGACGATGATGATGATGACGATGAATCCGACGATTTGCTTGCGAATATTTCTGAGATCATTTATTTTCTGTTGAAGTAGATATTATCCCATTATTTGAGTAGTTTGATTGTAGAGAGATATGTAGAGATTATTATTTATTTTTTTTTTTGAACAACCCCTTATCGTATTTTCTACCCAATTCTTTTCATGCCTTCAATTAGATGAACCCATATCCACGTGTGTGAAAGTTAGTCGTGATCTTCGGAAGTATGACTGCACGAGCAAACTAAGGAAACGTGATTTGCACAAAATCAGTTCTTAGTCAAAGTATCGAATGGTTGAACTGTCAGTCCCCAGGATTGTCGCTCTTCTTCTAGATTATCACATAATCCCATTTGAGATCCTCTCAATAGAAATCGCAACTGAATTGACCATTCGTAGAAGATAAGTATCCACCATCTTATGTTTTTACTTTCAGAGATTAGGGTTTTCTATTTATGTGACACATCTTCTTATGATTCTGTATATTATCAAAAGAAATATTGATCACGATCATACCCCTCATCATCATGTCCGGCAGCAGTGCTTCTTCTCGAAACGAATCCCTGGCAAAGCATGGAGTTGGAACATCTATCTCGGTAAGTTGTACGTTTTCCTTATTTTCATGTGATCTAGATTTCCAACCAAAGAAAGTTATTTGTTGCAGGGTAATCAGGGGAATCGACTTTCTTCTTTAATACCTAAGCGGACTGTTAAGGCTCCCGCTCGTTATAGGTCTGCACATGTTGAAGCTGGGACATTCGTGAGTTCTTGACTGAAGATTTCCTCAGATCAAGCATTTATTCCAGTCTTACTGAAATTAAATATTTTTCCGTTGCAGGTTGATGTTCATGTTGTTGTTGAAGCTAGGAAGAGAAAGAATATAAATTTCGTGGTTGCAGCTAATGATTATGGCGAAAACCATGCTGATGAAAACTCAAACAACTCTGTAGATGCTGATTCCAGGGTTTCTGTTCGTGAGTAACCACTGGCTGGATGATGCGTGTCGTAACCACAAAAAATTAATTAATGTTTTTCCACCTAATTAACAAGTAATACAATGTAGTCAAGTTCGTTCCCACGAGGAGCAAGAGATTTTTAGTTGTAAAGTTGTCACGAAAAGGGGGGGGGGGGTTTGGTTTTGAAAAGCAAAAAAAAATAAACAAAGCAATTAAAAGTGTATGTTGAAACCAATAAGAGAGATTAGATCAAGGAATCCTTCTTCGTTGCAAAACAATAAATCAAGTTATGTTCTTTTCCACTTTTTATTAGTCACAGATTATCACCAACCGTAGGTAAAGCATCTAGCTCAGTGCTAAACCCCTAAATCCCTAGTATCACCGGATACAGAAGTTCTCGACTACCGGATTCTATTCACCAAACCACCTAGTAGTAGCTCATTCAAGATGTAATTTAGTTTAAGATTTATGAATTTATTAGGTTGATATTTGTAATTAGACTCTTAGCTCAAGGTCTACTTGCTAACGTTGTTTTCACACACAATTGCTCCACGGAATCCCTCCGCAAGGTTGCGTGTTTGCTAATTGTGTAAAGAGTCAAGAAACGATTACTTATCCCCTAACTTTCACTAGCTTTAGATCAATTAACAAATCAATTTAGTTGGCCACCTAAACAATCTATCAATCAACCATGAATGTATAAACATTCCTCTTAGTAAAAACAAACGATAATCATGTGAAAACTTCAAAGTAGGTTTAAAACAAAAACTCAAATCATGTGTTAAGAACTAGGAATTCATCCTCAATCAATAAGAAAATTAGCTACTCATGTTTTTGAAATTCACACAAATAATTAAAGGGAGAATTTTTAAAGTTGACACAACTAATTAAAAGAAGAATTTTGAAAAAGCAAGCAAAAACACAAATGTTGTGTGTGTAAAGGTGTAGAAGTTGTGTAGAGAAAAGTAGAGAACTTCTCTATTTATAGGCTTCAAATTGCTTGCACTCCTCTTAGGAATAGGATCCCTTTCCCATAATAATTCCTCATTCCAAATCCTTGTCTTTATCAAATTTTTCATCTTCTCTTTCCATATTCAAGCCCAATTCTTCAACCAATTCCAATTCTAGGTCTTCACATCCATGAGAGAAACTCACACAAGAAGCTGTAATTTTGGGTCGCCGGAAAAATCCTGGTATCACCGGAAATTGGCCAGAATAGCCACTGCCGGTCACCTGAATTTCTCCGTTGTTGATAGAATATTCCGTCAGTATATCTGTTAAAGTTAACGGTTGTTATGGTCAAATAGTAAGTCAACTGGGTCAACGAAAGTAGTTAACTATCTTGAGTCAGCTTCTCAGTTAGTCTCACTGAGCTTATTGGTCCGAGTTAGCTGCTTGGATCAGCTCTCTGTGTTAACTCGTCGGCATAAAAATCCGACGGAGTTCCGTCTGTTTCTGGGTGTTTTCCGGCCAAATTCAGCCATTTCTTTCTTCACCTGTTAAGAACCTAACATACATCTAGAACGATCATTCTTGCACACTGCCAATTCTTGCTTCTGTCACTTCAATCCATCAGTTCCTCCTTCCATTTCTTCTTTGTTCAAACTCACAGCAACATCAATTTCAGCCAACCCTTGAGCGTCACCAACAACATCAGCATCTCTTAAATTCAGTTCCATCATAAGCCCAATTGCAGCAAGAACCCATTTCCATTCTTCTCAACAATTGTAGCTTCTACTCTGTAATTCCACAGCACATACACATGAACTTCTTCTACAGCTTCTAAGCTTCTCCATCATTTTGAACACAAATTCAACCCCAAAACTCCTCCACTAATCGATTCGGTCCAAACCCCATCTCTGATTCATCGACAGACTAACAATCACAAAATCCATCACCAAAGCCACGAACCCATTTAATTCACAACAGCAGCTATCCATTCTTCTTCGCTGAATGTTTCGATTCCAATCCGCTGCAAAACCTACTCTTTCACAGCCATAAATCAATCAAACCCATTTCAATTCAATCGACTATCTTCACTGCATCCAATTCATCTCCATTTAGTTGCTTTGCCTCTCAACAACGCCACCATCTTTAATTTCTCGATCTGATTTACCAAAACGCATCTGATTCATAGAAACGGCAAACCCTAACTGCAATTTCGAAGTCAAACTGAACCCAGCTCCAATTTCATGTTCTTTAAACAAATTCTTCCATCTTCAATTTCTGTAAATCTCAGATCCCCTTTTGCTCATCTCGGTGACATGATTTCTTGTTCTTCTTCCTGAGACCAACAACAACATCACCATCATCTTCTCATCATCTCTGTTTGTCTCTCGAATTCTTGAGTTCCTCTTAATTTCTCAGTTTCAGCATCCAAAGCTGCTTGCGCAGCTTTTCTCTTTTCTCAGTTTCAGGTGAAAATAATGATGATTGAGAGAGAACTCAATTTTAGGTTATACAAATGTGAAAAATACTACAACCCCCTACTATATGGGTTCAAACATATAGAAGCCCCACAAAATGGATCCTCCACCCTCAACTCCACACTTTCATAAAATGATATTACTAGGCCCGAAAAATCAAATTATCTTTAGATCAGGCCCATAATTAATTATTCCGAACTTTAATAATGGCAACATTGCCCTTTAGTATTTATACAAGGGAATCCCAGAAGCTTCTTTTCATTTCTCTATTCTCTTTCTCTTTCATCTTTATCTCTCTCTGTTGTAGAACAATGGTTTCTAGGGTTCCTGAGATTCATTTTCGACTGCATCAAATCTTCTTCGTCTTCATCCAAATCTTCGACTGCAACAACGACGATCTATCACATCTTCTTCGTCTATGCCTCTGTTATTTCACTTATGTCAAAGATCGATTGCATATGATCAAAAGATAGATCATATGGAAGATGAAGATGATTTGTTTAATCCTGCATCTGAAGATTCATCTACGAAATCAAATCGACGTGCAGATAAGCTTCATTTTTCATTATCTCTTAATTCAATTGAAGTTATATGTTATTAATTTTGAATTGTTTCTCTCGAAATCTTCGAAGTTATGATTTCACTGAATTTTATCTATGAACTCATGATCAAAGTTCAGATCTGTTACAGTTTAATCGTTTTTTAGCTTTTTAAGATGAAAATATTGAAAGATGTTACAATTTTTTTTCTAGGTTTCCTTACTGAATATCAATCGATCTGTTTATCTTAAGACTTGACTGAAAATTGGTGTTCAGATTCGAAATCAGCGAATCATCATCTCTATTACCCATGTATTTGTTATGAATTTTATAAACTTTGATTGAATTGCTTAATCTTGTGTACTTTACTTCTAATTCTATATAGTTTGATGTATCTCTGTCAATGAAATCGAATTTTTTATCCTAGTATTATTTATTGTAAATTAGTGGTGGTGATATGGTTGGTTGTAAATGAAATTTACAGAAGAAGGGAGTGAAGATATGATGGTGAGTAAGGCAAAAATGCAGGCTAGCATTGGATTTGAATGAATATGTTACTGTGAGTTATAGATGGAGATGTGGTTGTGCTATTTGTGGCTTGGATGTAATGTTGCAGGTGAGAAGGAGAAAGCTGCAGCTGAGATACATCATATGTTTTAAGTGTCATTTTATCTTATTTATTGAGTAGCTCTATGTCATATCACTGCTTCTAGCGCTCATGTAGATAATTTATATGCTCTGAGTACACAAGCATATGCATGTGTAACTGGATATTACACAAGCATATGGATGTGTAACGGGATATTACACAAGACATATGGATGTGTAACCGGAGATTACACAAGTCATATTCATGTGTAACTGCCGTTTACACAAGCCATTACATGTGTACCTGCTAAGCACCATGAAACCCAACTGTTTCAGTTAGCGTGTTCGTCTTGAGTAATATTTTTTTTTATATTTATGTTAGTGAAATTATTTGTATGAAGGATCTTCTATGGTTAATAAGTTTCGGTGGTGGTATAGGTGCATGCTTTGGAGCCGGTGGTGGTGTTGGAGTTGGAGCTAAGGTGTGAATGTTGGAGGTATAGGTATAAGTGGCAGATTAGGTGGTCGGCGGAATTTCTGAGTGTCAAATTTACTTTGTTGAGTCTGTAATTCTGTAGCCACTCCTGAGGTGAGGATACGCCGTTGTTATATACTTTTTCAGCTTCGGTTGTTTGCTTGATCTGAACTAGTAAGGTGTTATAATAGTTTATCTTATTCTTGCGGATGCAGGTATTTCAATTCGTTGCAGAGTGAGCGCTTTTCTGGTTGTTACTTCTCTGACATGAACATGGTCATTTTGGCGCCAACTGGAAGCGGCAAAACAGTGTTATTTGAGCTATGTATCTTAAAGCTCCTTTCCTGGTTCCTTTCTCAGGATGGAAGGTTCCTTCATATGAAGGGTACACTGAAAACAGTAAGTTTCCCTACTTCTGTTGCTTGTACCGAAAACGCGATTTATTCTCTATCATTTATGTCATACGCCTTGCACAAAACAGATCTCTCCATTTACTGATATCCGTGTTAAACTGCTAATACATATTCTTCATGATATCAATACTTTGGATACTTATGTCCCATATGTTGTAGTAAGACAAACTGATTAATCTCCTTTAATTGATCAGATTAGTGTTATTTGTTTTCACTTTTTGAGTAGTTTGTGTATTACGGGTGCATGTGTAACTCACAATTACACATGCCATATGCATATATAACTCCCAATTACACATGCATTTTGTATGTATACCAGCTGAATACACATGTTTTTTTTTTTGAATGTTTAGACTATGGCATCTTAATATTTTTATGACAATAATTTCTGAATAGTTGTAGCCTTTTTTGGATCAATTGATGTCTATGCAGGTCTCGACGTTTTTTGTGCGCACTGACAAGACACTAGCCTTTTTTTAGATCAATTGATGGTCGATTAGGTTGAACTAATATCAAGAACATGTTCTCAAAAATTGCTCACAGTTTGTGGAAGTAAGGCTTTTACATGGTTATATTCCTTTAAAATTAAAAACTAATACGTACCATGCTCTCTCTTAACGTTTATTTTCTTATGTTATGACATGTTAACTCTTGAAGACCTTGAACGCATTGGGATATGACCTTGTTTCCGGTGGTACTGAGAACCATCTGCGAGTCTTGGTCAATCTGAAAAACAAGGTTAGTAGGAATAACGTTCCACTTTAAATGGCATATTCCATATGCAAGTGTAACTCTTAGTTACACTAGTTATATGCATGTGTAACTGAAAGTTACACAAGCCAGATGCATGTGTATCTCCTAGTTACACATGTTATATGCATGTGTAACTCTCAGTTACACAATTCAGATGCATGTGTAACTGCTAGCTACACTAGTCAGATGCTTGTGAAACTGAAATATACATTGTTGTATGTACTGTTCATTTTAATCGTATAAATATTGATTGCTTGTTGTTATATTTCAGGTTTCAGATAACTTCATAAAATATAATTGCTTAAACGTGGTAATGGTCTCGCTGGAACTGGAGTTGACGCTGAATACACAAGTCAGATGCATGTGTAACTCTCAGTCACACTAGATAGACACATGTAACTCTCAATTACACTAAACAGATGCGTGTAATTGTCGATAAATTACACTGGTGATATCAGAATTGATAAATTGAATGAGAACTGCTTCATTGGTTAGTTTGTTTATCCAAGTGGCTATAGATGAAACAACAGAAAACACTCTTGAATCACAAAAGAGTTTGATTTCTCAATTGTTGTACTTTTCTGAGAAATTAGAAAGCTCTGATTCATCCTTATCACCAGGCTCATATGTGTTGACATATATGAAAGAAAGCAGTGCTGAGAAGTAGAAGTCAACTGATAAACCCTGTATTGTCACTTTGGTTTTGGTTTTCACTTTGAAAATTTTAGGGATCTTGTATTGTCTGGTACTGACTACTTGCAATTTTCAGGGTGATGAATTGTTTCATAAGAAGCATGGGATTCATATATCTGGGAATAGTGTGTCGTTGCCACCTCAGAGGTAAAAGCTCAACCCTGTTGACTTAATCATTTGTCCTTCATATGAGATGATAATTCTTGAAAACCACATTTTAGATCTCAATTACATGCCTCAAACAATGTATAATAATGATGCATTATCTCCAGATTACAGAATGGTAGGATAATACTGATTAGATACATGTGTAACTCTTAGTTACACAAGTGAGATGCATGTGTAACTATTAGTTACACATGCTAATTAGATGTGTAGATACCAGTTACACATGCAAATTAGATGTGTAGTTTCTACTTAGATGTGTAACTTTTACTTACACATACTGATTTTGGGTACACATATCAATATGTATGTGTAACTCCTAGTTACACTAGTCATATGCATGTGTAACTGCTAGCTACACTAGCCATATGAATGTGTATCTCCTAGTTACACATGTTATATGCATGTGTAACTCTCAGTTACACAATTCAGATGCATGTGTAACCGCTAGCTACACTAGTCAGATGCTTGTGAAACTGAAATATACATTGTTTTATGTACTGTTCATTTTAATCGTATAAATACTGATTGCTTGTTGTTATATTTCAGGTTTTAGATAACTTCATAAAATCTAATTGCTTAAACGTGGTAATGGTCTCGCTGGAACTGGAGTTGACGCTGAATACACAAGTCAGATGCATGTGTAACTCTCAGTTACACTAGATAGACACATATGTAACTCTCAATTACACTAAACAGATGCGTGTGTAACTTCTAGTTACACATGCTAAGAAATTATTGTAAATGAATATTAAAGTAATAACTTTTTCTTTTGTGTTTTTTTTTTGATGTCTATTTATTTGCATATATATACAAGTGTAACTTTGCATTACACATATCATAAGGATGTGTAACTTCTGGTTACACATGCCATATGCATGTGTAACTTCTGTTTACACCTTCGCACTGTATTTTAATAATTTCGGGCCTAGATTTAATAATTTTGGGCCTAGATTTAAATTTTATTTAATTATGGGCTTGACAATATGCATAAGGGTATCAAGGTCTTTTAAAAACTCGGGGCCTAGATTTAAACTTTTTTTAATTAAGGGCCTCATATTATGGGTTATCCATGGGTTGGGCCTGAGCCTAATTTCCCCTATACAAATTGGGTCCGGACCTGGGCACTAATATGGGCCAGCCAATAATATCTCAAGCTAGATTACATAGGTTCCTTGAGTATCTAACCGGATGCCTTTAACACTTGAATGGGTTTCCCCTTATCCTTAGCTGAGCTGTCTTTAATGCTCCTACAAAAGAGTTGCACCTTAACCATAACTCGGCTCCCAATATTGTTGGCGTATGAAATGACCATTTTGCGCTTATTGCTCAATTTAGGATGATTTCTTCTTCTTTTCCTCTGTATGACTCAAGAGTACCTAATAACTCAAAAACATGCGTAAAATACATAATTTACAAGAAAAATAGCAGAGAAAGCATAAACAATAGATAATAAATAGGATGCATTCTACATGCTATCACTGGACTCCCACTTGATACTCCCATGATCAATGTTTGCCCAGACAATCAACTAGTCGGAGGTTTCATCGTCCCAAAGTTTTATGCATCTCTTTATACCAAGATCTGGAAGAGGTATGTGCACCTTGCTACTACTGAAGTATGGAGAGGTTTTCTACCAACTCTATTAACCACAGTCGCTGGATTACTGCCCGTTATTGATGAAATGAACAAGATAAACCTGCGAGATGTCAAAAACGAAGAGTTGCACATATGGGATGATATGATCTCGAATTGTGAGATCTTGCGGTTCAATATAAGATGGATCCATCTTCGACTCGAGATCATCAAGGTTGATAGGGCGACTGCTGCCGGAAATATGATTTTTGTTACATCTGCTATCATAGAAGAGGAGAAGGCACTTGCTCTGGAGTCTGCAAGGGTCGAGAAAGCTATTCAGGACTTGAGAGTGAAGAACGAACACTTCCAAAAGAAAATTAACATGGTTTTCAATAAGAATTATTCATTGTTGGATGGTTTACTCTGAATGAGCGTTTGAGAGAGTTTTTTTTTGTTTGTAAGATTGACACTGGTTTTGAATAAAGTAGGATAATTGAAAGAATTTTTGTGAGATTCATGAAATATATTTTGAATTTTGAACGAATGAGCATATTGCATACTCTTTGGAGGAATATTAGAAACTACATTTGAAATTTAACATATAATTGTTTACTGATCGCTCAAGCATAGTATGCCTTAAGCCACTTGCCATTGATGATATATCCTTCCACTCCATTAATACCTAAGATTCTGTAATATCCGCTGGATACTGCCTTGATGATTACATAAGGCCCTTCCCATTTCGGAGAGAACTTGGGAGCGGACATGTCTTGTTGAATATGCTTTGCTGTTTTTAAAACCAAATCTCCTACTTGAAATGTTCGAGGTCTTACCATTTTTTTGTATGCCTTGGAAATCCTCCGTTTGTAGGTTTCCACATATTTTTCTACCTTGGCCCTTCTTGAATCAAGCATGTCCAATTCAGCAATTCTTGAATTAGATACTTCAGCTTCATCTCACTGCACTCCACTGGCCGCTGCGATTCTTGCAGAGGGAATCTTGATCTCAGCTGGGAGAATAGCATCAGTGCCATAGACGAGAGAATACGGTGAAGTCCCAATTGAACTTCTTGGTGCGGTATGGTAGGCCCATAAAGCCATGGGAAATTCTTCATGCCACGTTTATGGATAGTCATGAACTGTTCGACTAAGAATCCGGATCAAGGTTTTGTTGGTGCTCTCCGCTTGTCCGTTTCATTGGGGATCGTATGGTGTGGAGAAAATCTATTTGATTCCATATTCCTCGAGCAATTCTGCAACATGTTTGTTGGAAAAAGGAGTTCCATTATCCTTGATGATATGTTTAGGAACGCCGAATCTATATATGATGTATTCTTTGATGAAAGCTGCAATTGTGACTCCAGTGGTACTTCGAAGAGGAATAACTTCAACCTATTTGGTAAAATACTCCGTTGTTGTGATGATGTATTCATGCTGCTTCGAAGATGCTGGATTGATTTTTCTAATGATATCCAGTCCCCATCTGTATAAGGGCCATGGACTGCTCACGGAATGTAATGGAAGACAAGGAGTGTGAATGAGGTTACCATGAACTTAGCATTGATGCCATCTACGAACATAGGCAGCCGCGTCGTCTTCCATGGTTGGCCAATAATATTTCTCATGGATTTGGAGAAATAATTTCTTCTTTCCTTGGTGTTCACCCTCGTGCATCTCTTTCAAAATTGTAGGAATTTCATGCTCGGCCAAGCATCTCAGAAGGTTCCCACCAAATATTTGGCGATACAAAATCTCTTCCAAGTAGACAAAACGTTTGGCCCTCTGGATGAGTTTGATCGCTCCTTTATTCTCTGATGGCATATCGTTGTCACGAATATAATTTATGGAAGGTTCTCTCTAGTCCCCAGTGTGGTGGATTGTTACAACCTCCAAATGATGATGTGGTGTCTGACAATTGGGACATGAACCTTGTAACATTCTCGACTGAGTCTCCATGGAGGGCCAATAGTACCCGATTCTTTGAAGCCTTCTGTAAAGTGTGACTATCAGGGTTTGTCCGCATATTTCCTCATATGTGCGTTTGAGTTGCTCAATTTCTTCCTCATCTCCAAGACATTGTGACAAGGATCCATCAAGACTGCGATAATATAATGCTCTATGCAGCAGAATTTTTTTCCCCAACTCCTTGAGGCTAATTTTCCCTTCTGTAAGAAAACTGCTCAATTCATGAATGATGGGTTCCCGCCAGTCACTTGATTGAGCATCTTCAACTTGAATAAGCCAGGTAGATGATACAGAACGTCTTTGCACATTGATGAAATTCTCTGATCCTCTGCAGTTTGGACGCAAGAGTCGCTAGACAGTCAGCGTGTCTGTTGTTGGTGCGGCCAATATGCATAATTGTTGCATCAGAGAAATGAGTTAATAATCTTTGTGCTTCGGTCCTGAATGGAGCGAGTGTTACTTATTTGAGAGAGTACACGTCGTTCATTTGATTGACCAGTACCTTTGAGTCTCCTCTTATCTCCAGATGCATTGCCCCTGCTTGCTTGGACAAGGACAACCCTAGGAGGAAAGCTTCATATTCTGCCGAATTGTTGGTGCAGTGGAAATCCAGCTTGAAAGAATGTGAGAAGACTTCACCGGACGGAGATACTAGCACAAATCCTGTTCCACCAGTATCATTACTCGGAGTGGCGGATCTGTCAAAATACAATAGCCATGTTTCCTCTTGGATGATTGAGATCTCTGGAAACTCACCGGGCACTTCTTCATGTAGCATTGTGATATCTTCTCCAGGGAAAACAACAAGTAAGTCTGCAACCGCTTGTCCCTTGATTGCTTTAGGTGGTACGCATGCTACGTCAAACTCTGACATCTGAAGTAGACACTTTGTCGGTCTTCCAATAAGTGAAGGTTTCAACAGTAGGAATTTTATGGGATCTGCTTTCGCCACCAGCACAACCATGTTTGATAGTAGATAATGCTAGAACTTTTGGATCGCGTGAACCAATATTAGACATGCTCTTTTAGCTTTTGGGTATCGGAGTTGAGCATCTCTCATCGTACAACTGAAGTAATAAATTGGACGTTCGATGCCTTCTTCATCTTCTGAGCGAGAAGTGCTCCGATAGCGACGTCATTGGAATCTATGTAAAACATTGGTGGTCGTCCTTGCATCGGAGATTTCATGACACCATGTGATAGTAGTATTTGATGTATTTTTTGGAATACCTCTTGTTGAACGGTCCTCCACGAAAAATTTGTTCCTTTCTTCAACAGAGGAGTGAACGAAGCAATGATTTGAGCCAACCCACGAATGAAACGCCGAATATAATTTACCTTGCGCATAAAACTCTGGAGCTCTTTCACAGTGCATGGAGGAGGCATGGTGGTGATGGATTTTGTCTTGTCGGTATCGACCTTGATCCCTTCGGCAGTGACTAGGAATCCTAGAAACTTTCCGGAAGAAACACCAAAAGCACACTTCAAAGGATTCATCTTTAACTTATAGTCTCTGCATCTTTCGAAAACTTGCTTCAGAATTTCCATATGGGATGCTCGAGTCTTCGATTTCACCACCACATCATTGACATAATCCTCCACTTGCTTGTACATCATGTCGTGGAATATTGCAGTCATGGCTCGTTGATAAGTGGCTCCCGCATTCATCAGGCCGAAAGGCATCACCGTGTAATGAAAGTTTCCAATGGGAGTTCGGAACGCGGTCTTGTTAGCATCATGTTTGTACATCTTGATTTGGTTGTATCCATTGTACCCGTCCATGAATGAGAACATGTGGTGACCATTGGTTGCATCAACGAGCATATCTATGTTGGGTAAAGGAAAATCGTCCTTCGGTCAACATACTTTTGGGTTCCTGAAGTCCACACATCATCGGATTTGACCGTTCTTCTTCTTGATTGGGACAATGTTCGCCAGCCATGTTGGATGTTGAATGGGTCTGATGAACCCTGTTGTTAGTAGCTTCTAGATCTCGATTTTGATTTGTTCCTCGACATCATGTCTGAACTGCCTGGGCAGTTGCTTGACAGGTTTGGAACCGGAAATGATGTGTAGCTGATGAGTGACTAATTTGTCATCTAGACCGGGTATCTCTTCGTACGTCTACGCGAAGATATATTGATACTCTTTCAACAGAACTATCAATCCTTCTCGTTCCTCAGATGAGAGAGCAGAACTGATTAAAATCGTCCTTGGGTTTTCCTCTGTTCTGATGTTGATAGTCTCAAGATCGTCAATTGTTGAATTCGTGCCATCTTGCAGCTGTCGTGGTGCATCTCGAATTTGTTCATCGGGCGATTGCTAACTCTGCATAATTCTTCAGGGCGGGGAGACTTTTTATCGACCTCCCCTGCTAATTGCTAATCTTTTCGAGGAAGATAAATATTTCTCTCTCCTGCATCGTAATTAGTAATAAAATTGGATCTTTTATGAGTCATACCTTGACCTTGATGATGCTTGAGCGGTGTAGTATATGACTTGATCAATTTAGCATCCGAAGACGATGGCTTGTCAGCAGTTTTCTCGATAGATTTCCAACTTGGGAGCGGAGTACTGTAAATCTTGCTTGAAGGCCCGGGGATATTTTTTGGTGGTTCGAGGAACTCAGCATCATAATCTGGAGCATAAGGAGAAACTGAGGCTGGAATATGGACTGTTGAGCAAAGCCTTCATGCATTGATGGTAAGTCGATGGAACAACCTTGTTATCATAGAGCCACGGTCGTCCGAGTATCATGTGACAGTCAGGATCTTTCTCAATCACATGAAATTTGACTATGGATTGGATGGGTCTCACTTTCAAATCCACATAGACGTACTCGTATGTGTGACTCTGGCTTCCTTCAAAACCAGTCATTAATATGGAATGATGAACAATCTTTCTTTGTGGAACTTTGGACTCCTTGAGAGTCTCCATAGTTATGAGATTCATAGAAGCGCCTGTGTCGATGAGAACTCTCCTGAATTCGAAATCTTTGATGGAGGCAGTTACAAACAGAGCTCGATTATGTCCTTATTCCGCTATTCGATCTTCTTCGGTGAAGGTATTGTTGTTGATCGATTGTTCAGATGCCATGGACACTTCCTCGACTATTAGAGATGATGGAACAATTCGTGCATCAGATGCTATTTGGTTGAGTGCGGAAAATGTGTTCGTATGTTGATCTCTGGAGAAGTGCAGGAGTTCACATAGATTCTCAATTAAATGTGTGACTTCCTGATCCACCGGCTTCTCATAAGTAGTGAAACTGTTGTCTTGGGGGTGATCATCAGTTGAGGGATTAGCCATTAGTGTCGGAATTCCTTCAGCAGGGGCACCACTCAAATCTGATGTCAACCTGACGAGGAAATTCAGTATGTTGTTTAGCGTCTCTTTTATCAGGTCCATGTTCCTCGTATGAATCTCTGTACCCGTGCCAACTCGATCAAGGTCGGGATTTCTACGTCGACTGTGCCATCAGATGGAGTGTTGGAAGGAGGAACATTTCCATTCGAAAGATTCTGATTGGAATTCAGAGTAGTTGAATTAGACCTAAGACCAACCATCTTTGTGAAAATGTGAGATTACAACCGAGAGATTAATCTCCCACTGCGGTCGTCAATCTGTAGATGGGGAAAAACGATTTGCTGGTTTTTGGGGAAATGAAAAGATGACGGTTCGAACGAGACTCATCAACTGGGAAACTGCTTAACCTCATACAGATGCACTGCACAGGAGTGCTTTGAGTTCGAGAGATCAATTTGTAGGACTCCGGCCTAAACCAAGTCAATGGACGTTCCAGAGTCAATTCGGTCACAAAGAGGGAGATGGGTTGATCTGTAGGAGGGAAGCTGAGAATTGTGGGATCAATGATGATCAAGGATTGTGGATATATTGAAGGTTTCTGCAAATATGTGTAAACAAGTTTGATCGAGACTTGTGCGTAGACGATTGATTTCGTGTGAAACGAATGTCCTTTCAGTCTCCGATTCAGATCTTATTTATATTGTCAGAATAGCGAACACATTGATCCCAATAAATATGATGATTTCATGAGTGAAAGAGTGGGAAAGTGGGAGATCGTGGTAAAACCAGTCACATGTCGTGCGGAAACTTGGTTAACCGTCCACCCGCTACTTTGCTAACTCCTCCAACCATTTACACGAATTACTCACATTTCTCATTGTGGATGGACACACGTGTCGTAGGCCGCCAGATCAAAACCCTAAGTAATATCCCTCCATGTGACGTGATTGATGTCTCACTAATCTGGAGTCTGCAAAGCAGACGTGTATTTTATTAGTCAGTGGTTGACTTATTAAAGTCTAAGTTTTGTTTAATCGAGCATGAGTGGCGAATGCTCAATGATTCATGGATTGAACATGTTAGACGTACAGTTCTTAGATGTTGCTCGTCTGAGAAAATATCGTAAATTCGAGCAATTGAGCATCAATTCGGTGAATTACTGAATATTGATAGTTGGATCAATATTCGAGCATTCGAAAAATTACTGAATATTAATAGTTGGAACAATATTCGAGCAACTGAGTAAGTATTTACTCAATTCGACGAATTACTGAATATTGATAGTTGGATCGGTATTAGAGCAACTGAGCAAGTATTGATCAATTCGACGAATTACTGATAAATTACTGATTATTGATAGTTGGATCAATATTTGAGTAACTGAGCAAGTATTGCTCAATTCGATGAATTATTTATTGGTGACATGACCCAATAAAATATTGATTAAAATATTGGTAGACTACCAAATATTATATAATTAATCCAGATGTTGATTGCTGGGTCAATATAAATTTTGTTAGTGTTTGAACTTGCTCAGAATGATGATTTGTGGAGCGTTTGTTCGAAAACCTAATTTTTGATCAATTATTCGTCAATTGATGAATTGTTGAAAATAGGTCATGAATAAAGGAGGTCCCGGCCACATGGGATGATGGACGTCCATATGGTGACCAGGTGCTCGAGTGAGCGTGCACCAGGGTCCTTAATTGACCGGTTGGTGAAACAATGATGATTAAATGCGGGTTTAATCATTTATTGAAATAGTGCTCGATTGAGCATTAAGTGATAAAACCTAATTATGAAAAAGTGAGGGACCGACCAAGAGGGCATGAAACAGGCCCTTGATGGTTGTGGGTCCAGCTGATGGTCGTTTGAGCAAACCCCAAGTTGGTTGGAAAGAGTTTGGACCCAATATGAGCAATTGAGCAAATTAGGTCAAAATCATAAAAATGTGTGGCACCGGATTCTTGCAAGCCTTATGGCCGGCCTTGGTCGGTCAAGGAAACATGCCCGTGTCACCATAATGTGTCTCAGTCCTGAGAGTTTGGGTATTTTCTGGTGTGCGTTTGAGCAATATCTCGGATTTTCATAAGAGTTCGATCTTTGACTGAAATTCTTGATTTCGCTCGAATGAGCAAGTAGGACTTTGCTCGTTTGATCAAAATTTGGAATATATTAAAATAATATTATTTTAATATTTAGCGTGAGTAGCCTAGTCGGTCATGCTACCATTTGATTTTTTGGCTTTTTCATGGTTTGAGCAATATTTGAGAAAATATGAAGAAACCATGATTTTTTCTCAAACGGAGGAGTTTCATGAGATGAGGGAAATAATAATTATGAAAATAAGGGATTGCAAGGTGTGGGACCGTCCACATCTAGGGCATAGCCGGCCGGCTAGGTAGCCCGGTCCCTCCATACCTTTCTATATTTTATTATTTTTCATGAAACCGTGAAAATATGGAGAAACCGTGAGTTTTGCTCAAACAAGGAAAGTTGCTTGAATGAAGGAGTTTTCATGAGTTCATGAAAATAAATAAAATAAGAAAAATAAAAGGAAGAGGCGTGGTGGACCGGCCACGGCGGCATGGCCGGCCGGTGGGCCCGGTCCCTAGGCGCCTCTTTTCTACTTTATTTTATTTTATTTTATTTTCTCTCTCCTGTTTTGTGTAGGATTCCTCATTCGTCCATATTTTCGAACGCTCGTTCGTGCATTTGGGTGCTCGTTCGTGCATCATTGTTGGGTACACTTGCACCATTTTATTGGGGCTTGGTGATCATCCAGAGGCCCGGTTGTTGAGTAATTATTACTAACTCATGAAATTCAGCAGAGAATGATTCATGAAACGGAGCAATAATTATGGATTGTGCATCTATTACTAATCCATGAATTCAGCCGGGGAATTCAGGGAACAAGGTAATGAGATGAATTGGTTATCTATTACTAATCCATGGAGTCAGCCTGGGTTTCATGGAATGAAGTGATGATATATAATAGATTATTTTCTAGGAAATCAGTGGCGAATGTCACGGTAGAATTAATCTATTGTAGAATCGAGATATAAGATAGTTGAAGCATCATACTCGTTCTGAAAAGGTGCATAGTCAGGGAACAACCGTGCATCGTTGTTAACGTCCCGAAGGCGTTTAGCCCCCTCAACAAACAATTACGTAGGAGAGCCTCCTGAATCTATACACGGTCTCTCTACATAGTCAGGGAACAACGAGTATCGCCGACGTCCTGAAGGCGTTAAGCCCTCTCAACAAACAATTATGCAGGAGAACCGCCCAATCTTTCTTCTATGTAGAGAGGAGTCTCTATGTAGTCAGGGAACAACGAGTATCTCCGACGTCCTGAAGGCGTTAAGCCCTCTCAACGAACAATTATGTAGGAGGACCGCCCAATCATCTTATTCTACATAGAGGTCATGATGAAATGCACAACATCGAACGCTCAGCTAGTGGGAGGCCTTTCGAGAATCATATTCATCATGGATCTGAGAGGAACTCGGTTAGAGATCGTGAAACGGTTCACGAATCGTAAAATATGAATCATCAAATACGTTCCTTAAGCCGGGTCAGAAACATGCAGTATCATGATTTTACGATTTTGACCTTTGTCGAAAATCCACCATCAACACATCCTTTTGCTTATTTGTAAGTATATAATTGGTTAAAATTATTTCCTTTTTTGTTTTTAATGATTTTTGTTAACAAAAATGTGACTAGTATGGGAAGACATCCTCTAACGGTGGATTTGTTTGCGGAATTCAGCGTTTCCAGGAATTTATAATCCCATGGGATTACAAATTCTGGGATTCATATAAATATTTTTTGTGTTTGGTAACTCAATTAAAATTTCTAGGATTTTTAGAGTTTTATTGTTTTAAAGTCTTTGTACCGTTTAGCATTACCTTCAAATCTTAAAATTGCATATATATGAGATTTGGAGTTAAAAAAAAAGTGAGCCCATAAATCCCTTGATAAGTTTCCCAGCAAATCTTAGTGGGGAAGGGTCGGACTCCACATGGAGGATTTGCTGGAAAACTGATTCCCATAGGAAACGTGATTCCAAGGATTCAAACAACCAAACATACCGAGGGAAATGTAATTCTACCAAATCCCTGGACCCACAAATTCCATCTTTAAAATTCTGCATCCAAACCCACCATAAGTGAATGTCTAAAATTAGAGATTGATCTAGAGGATGTCTAACTCTTTTTTTTCCACATCATCCTCACATCAACGGGTTGGAGACGATTTTTTGTAAGAAATGGTTGTGTATCCTATGTGGATGAAGACTTTTTTCTTCACCCGCATTCTATTGGAGAAGCTCTGAGAGCAAGTTTTATGGTGGAAGAATTCCATCTTCAAAATTACATGCCACCTCAGCATTTGGAGTAGATCCTGGAAGTTCATCTCTAATGGTGGAATCCAAAAAAACGCCAATCCTTGCTGCATTTGATTAGTCAGCTATCTACAATTTCTTTCCTCGCTCACGTGTACAACATGCAGAAGGTTAAAGAAAAAAAGTTTGAAACTTTAAAGTTGTATCTTTGAGAAATTATTAAAAATCATCCATTCAATAAGTTGGTATATTCAATTCACTCACAATTGTTGATTAAATTGAGGGGTTATTATTTTTGTAAAAATGCTGTTGAGATTAGTGTTCAGCGCTATTCTCTACTGCGTTTTTTGTTTTTTTTATGCGTCAGATTTTACGCGATTTTGAATTGCGTTGAGCGCGAATTAAATTAACGTTTTTCTTGGAATCCAGGCTCTCTTCCAGAATATCATGGAACATGCCTTGGAAAAAGTGTGGATGACCCCCTATTTGGAAGCCATTAGACTTGACATTACACACTTTTTCCATACTTGGATTCCACCATAAGACTTGCTCCAAAGAGAGAGGATCCATAGACAAATTATCCATACTGAAAAAGTGGGGGTCTAACAACACCACCCAATATTTCGCTTAGCAGTCTGTATGGACTAACTCCGAAACACTTTCTAGAGAATCAACTGGACAGTCAAACTCAATCTAGATAAAAGTATCTCAAGGAGTTAATATCTCAATATCTCGATTTAATCTTACTCAAGCAAACTGCGAGTCTAAATTAAAGAGAGATAACTTGGATGGTACCAAAGACCAATATCCAAGGATCAATCAATATCAATCAACAACCGTTAGGTCGGACTCTCCGATTGATTGATCTAACGCACAACCTGTATTGTTTCAATTATGTAGAAAAAATAATGTGGAAAAATAAATAACACATACACCAGAAGTTTTGTTAATGAGGAAACCACAAATGCAGAAAAACCCCGGGACCTAGTCAAGATTGAACATACACTGTATTAAGCCGCTACAGACTCTAGCCTACTCCAAGCTAACTTCGGACTATAATGTAGTTGAACCCCAATCAATCTCCCACTGATCCAAGGTACAGTTATGCTCCTACGCCTCTGATCCCAGCAGGATACTGCGCACTTGATTCCCTTAGCTGATCTCACACACAACTAAGAGTTGCTGTGATCCAAAATCGCAGGCTTTTACAATAAATAAGTCTGTCTCACATAGACAAGTCTATTAAAGGATCAATCTGTCTCCCACAGATAAACCCTAAAGGTTTTGTTTCGTCTTTTGATAATAATCAAGGTGAACAGGAACCAATTGATAATCCGGTCTTATATTCCCGAAGAACATCCTAGATTAATCAATCACCTCATAAAAATCTTAATCGTATGGTAGCGAAACAAGATGTTGTGGAATCACAAACGATGATATGAAGATGTTTGTGATTACTTTTTATATCTTGCCTATCGGAGATATCATATCTCAAGCTAATCAATCTGATTGTACTCGTATGATAGAAGATGCAAGATCAGATCACACAACTACGATAAAAGTAGTATTGGTCTGGCTTCACAATCCCAATGAAGTATTTAAGTCGTTTAACCCGGTTTGAGAAAAGAAAACCAGAGGGTTAAAGGAGAATCGACTCTAGTATGCAAACTAGTATCACAAGTAAGGTATGAGGATTAATTTTGCACAATACTAGATGTCTCCTATATATAGTCTTTCAAATCAGGGTTTGCAATCAATGTTAGATTGTTAACAAAGCATTTAATATTCACCATTGGATGAAAACATGATTTAGATTCAAGCTAATATTTCTCAACCGTTAGATCGAAAACTTAGCTTGTTATACACACTTGAAAATGCATGCTTCTAGGTTTGTTAATCGTACCCAAACGTATGCACTTGTTGGTTCAACAATAGTCAACCAAAATGGTTAGCCATATGAGCATCTGATATCAACCATGTTCTTCTTCACCATAACTAATTCAAATGACTTCAAATGAACTAGTTAGAGTGTTTTTCAATTGCAAGGAAATCTCATGTACTACACAAGACACAATTGAAGCAAAGATGCTTTGATTCACTTGAATCGGTTCATGAACTTTATAGCCACGGTTTGCAAACTGCATTCCTTAGTCTTTATAAGTTTAAGTTCAGAAATCATCTTCAGACATATAACCTTCTCAATTTCGCAGACTAGGTTTGCTTACTTAAGCAATCAGATAGAGTTCACAAACTCCATCAGAAATTCTCGGGATGAGAACTTCGCCGGTTCGCGGACTGGGTTTGCGAACTTGGCTCACGCAAGTAATTTGTTAACTCCAGAAGAAATTCTCGGGTTTGAGAACTTCGGAAGTTCGCGGACTTGGCACTTGCCATACTTCCGATTTCTCTTGATCAACAAAGTTCGTAAACTTTTGTTCAAGGAATAGGACTTATACATAAATGTGTTTCCACAACAATGTTTATGTCCACCATTGGTTATGTAATCTAAACTCTCATTTCAATCATTGAAACATTCTTAGAGGACGTTATACAGTTGTTACACCATTTCTCGTCAAAGCAATTTTCAAGATTATTGAAAAATATCATGACTTTCGTTACTACGTAAAGATAAACTTGATCGTAGCGAAAAGCTTACCAACACATATTTCGATATATAGATAGGACAGGTATACTCGGCTCGAAATACCAAATGTGTATAATCCAAGTCTATATATATATCATACGACTTCTTGTCTCAAAGAGTAGGAGATAGAGTAGATAGACTTTTGAGTGATAGATAAGTTCAAGTCTTCACATACCTTTTTGTCGAGAAGCTCCACCGGTTCCTTGAGTATTTCTTCTTCTTGTATGATGAATCTCCATGAAGTTCTTAAGCTCAACTACACTTTCTATCCTAGTCCGAGACTTATCTTTAATAGACTAGAAATCAATACTTAAGATCACTAACATTGACAAACATGCTTGAGATAGCAACGCATGCGAGGTCGACCGAGCAATTCTCTAACAATCTCCCCCTTTATCAATTTTAGTGACAAAACTATCAATACATATGGAATACAAAAAAGATAAAGAAACTTTAGTGGATCCTATTCCATAGTCTAATCTTCAACATTCCTTGAAATCTTCGTCATTTCCAAGTACTCCAATGATCCCAAAGGTTGTAAGTTTAGTATCATCGTTGTTGAAGATCCGTAGCTATAACAATGAGAAAGCATCGGTCTCGATCATTGTTATACAATATCAAGTATTATTACACAACGTCAAAGTTCAATTGTATCACAACTTCAACAATAATACTATGGTGATATGTATCACTCCCCTTAGTCAATACTCCATCTCACATGGAAATCACTCCTCCTTACATAATAATCCGAAAATCATATGTATTTGTAGTATGAACTACATATTAATTCTCCCCCTTTTTGTCAATAAAATTGGCAAAGGTACAAGAACGGGATCATAATGAAATTTTCGAAAGAGACATTTCATGACCAAAGAAATAAAAAATACATACCAACTAATTTAGATGCAATCATAAAGCCGAAGCTAAATGCATTCATCAAGGAGTTTATAGATACAAGATAACCCCTCTAATATTCCACAGTCGCACTCCCCTCAAGATATTACCATTAAGCACAAGTTCAAAATAACTCTCCCCCATTTGATGTCATTGCCGAAAGAACAACAAGAGCGACCTTAATTTTGAGAGAAAATAAGGATTTTATTGGACACCAAAAACTAAGAGAATGATTTTCTATATCCAAAAAACTCAATCAAATTAATCACAAGTAAACCCATGATTAATTTAATCGGGATACACAATCAAATTAAACACACAAGGTGATCAACTTAATTGATTATGCTCAACATAAGAAAACTTACGGAACATATGACTAACATAACCATTAGAAAATGATTAGGATAGTCGTTCATATACTCAACACGAAGGCTTATGGAATATATGAATACTCAACTAGACTAATTACAAGAGAACCCATAATTAATCTAATTGGAATACACAATCAAACTAATCACAAAAGTAATCAATTTAATTGTCAATTGTTTTGCTCGACATAAGAGAACTTACGGAGCAATAACTAAATAACCAAATGAGATGATTAATTTAGTTCAAAATGCTCGACATAACATACCTCACGGAATAACCAACAAAGCCAATCATAAAATAATCAACTTCGTTGTATCGTGCTCAACATAAGATACATTACGGAGCCTCACAGTAATACATAGGATATGGATCAATAAAGATCTTTACTGTGGAATACACAAGGATTCATTCTATCTTCTATCATTATATTCATAACAACATTAACAGACATAATCCTTGAAAACAAAAGATTTTAACCTATCTTCCATCAAAGAATTGACAATATAGGCTTAACTTTTGTATTTGTCAAAAGTATATTCATCCTTTAATCAATAGTGAATACCAATTCATGAACGACTTTACTTTTGACAATATATGGGACCTTCAAGTTCACGGGCGCAAACATACATATCCCATAAAACATTGCAATATATAGAATCATAAAGATTAATACTGCAAAAACATCATCCTCCAAATATTTTTAGAATTTAAACAAAAACCTAAAAAGAACAAGAAGATGAAAAACAATAGCTATGTGTAGTCACAATCATTGATATTCAAGCACTAGTTATTCTTCCAACTAAGACAAAAAGAAGACATACTAGGCAACAAAAAGATTTCCCAAGGCCTCTTCAGCGAATTCCTTCTGGTTGTTGAAGAACTCATTGATAATGGGATCATTCAATTCCTCCGACTATTTGGAAATAACTGTCAACTTACTAAGTTCTCTTTTCAGTTTACGTACAGTGTTCATCGTTAGAGACAACATCCGTTCATAGTGAATTAGTTCTTCCAAATATGAAGTGATTTGAGATTTTAAATCGTTTCTTTTACTGATGAATTCCTTTACCAGGTTCCTGAAGTTAACATCACTTTGATAAAAGGACAGAACCAGTTTGAGGAAGGAATTTTACCAATAATTGCAGCCTTCACTTTCTTCACCCTTGTGGAGGAAATTCGTGTACACCGACGTACGTTTGCTGCTTCAACCGCATCCATGCTAGTGCTGCCTCTAGTTACAGGAGCCATGAAACAGTATTCCTTTCGGAAATAACACAACGTTTACGAACGACTAAAACCCTAGACAATAAGACTTTTGTAGAACATTATTTATATAGTTAAACAAAACTTTTTAACCAAGAAAATACTACTTGAGCCAAAAATACGCAAAAACCCAATTTTCTCAAGTCAAAGATGAGGATGCGAACGTCTATGTGGTTAGATAGAGACGTTGTGAGCCAAATGTTCCCCTTGTATACCATATAGTGGTTTACCAAGGTTTATTGTGTAAACAGATTTCCTACCTCTTCTGGAAATGAAAGCACTGGTTTTACGAGTTCCCTGTTGATTATCCAGATTCATCTTTTCCATGTTCTTCTGCAGTTTGGTGATTTTCTTATTGCTCTTTTAGAATTTCCAGCACGTGCTTTGAACATGATTTGCATTCCACAAAACAAACAAATCAGAGATCCTTTGTCTTGTCGAAGTACTTTCTGTTTATCACAACTGTCAACCTTTAATCCATGATTTATAGAAGCAACAGGGTTGACAATGCCAACAGTTTTTCCTTTAAATCCTAAACCATTTGTATTTCCAAAAGACTTCTGACCAAATAACATTGCTGAAATTTTATCAGAGCTTCCAGAAAATATTTGTAGATCATCCTTAAGAGTGTTAATCTCTTTTTCCTTTAGAGTAATGGTTCTGATGAGTTCATCATTGAGACGATCTATCTCAAGAGTTTTCACCTGGATTAATGATTCTAGTTTCTTCAATGAAGCTTTTAATTGAAGATTTTCTTGAAGATTCTCTCTATTCAAGAATTCAAAAATCTTTGTGTCAGACTCAAACTCTGAATCAGGACTTGAGTATGAGGATGTTTCGGTTGTAAGAGATGAGGGTTCATCACATCCATCAGATATATTCAACTTGTTGACATTTATAGATTTTTCCTTCACAGAATCATTAGCGGTAAATGCTGACGAAAGATGTATGTCACATCTAAGGCTTCTTTTCACAAATTCTTTGATTCTTTCCGTCATTGATGGTTTGTCAAACCAATCACCATTAGAGCAGCATTCATCAGCTCAAGACAAGCTAGAAGTTTCACTTATGTTGGAAACAACATTGAATGCAAAGGTTTGAACAGAATTATGATCAAGAACTTTTACCTTTTCATTTGGAGGACAAGATACAAGATTCCATACTTCTTGTCCTTGGAACTGAGTTAACTCTTCATGCATTGCATTTTCCCGTAAACAATCTCTCAGAGTTTTATCAGTATTCCTTTTGAAAAGAATAAGGGTTTTAGAACATTCCCTGGAATTGTGATTTATTCCTGGTGAAGCGCTCATAGAGATTTTATCGTCCATAGAGTCAGATCGCTAAAAACACAGACTTGTAAGGTCTTAAACTTGTTTGCCTGCTTTGATACCAATTGAAAAAGCGGGGTTCTAACAAGACACCTAATATTTCGCTTAACAATCTGTATGGACTAACTCCGAAACACTTTCTAGAGAATCAACAGGACAGTCAGGCTCAATAAAGATAAAAGTATCTCAAGGAGTTAATATCTCAATCTCTCGATTTAATCTTACTCAAGTAAACTTCGAGTATCAATTAAAGAGAGATAACTTGGATGGTACCAAAAACCAATATCCAAGGATCAATCAATATCAAGCAACAATCGTTAGGTCGGACTCTCCAATTGATTGATCTAACGTACAACCTGTATTATTTAAATTATGTAACAAATATAATGCGGAAATGAAATAACACATACACCATAAGTTTTACTAACGAGGAAACTGCAAATGCAGGAAAACCGCGGGACCTAGTCCATATTGAACACACACTGTATTAAGCTGCTACTGACTCTAGCCTACTCCAAGCTAACTTCGGACTGGACTGTAGTTGAAACCCAATCAATCTCCCACTGATCCAAGGTACAGTTATGCTCATACGCCTCTGATCCCAGCAGGATACTGCACACTTGATTCCCTTAGCTGATCTCACCCACAACTAAGAGTTGCTACGATCCAAAATCGCAGGCTTTGACAATAAACAAATATGTCTCACATAGACAAGTCTATCAAAGGATCAATCTGTCTCCCACAGATAAACCCTAAAGGCTTTGTTCCGTCTTTTGATAATAATCAAGGTGAACAGGAACCAATTGATAATCCGTTCTTATATTCCCGAAGAAAAGCCTAGATTAATCAATCACCTCACAACAATCTTAATTGTATGGTAGCGAAACAAGATGTTGTGGAATCACAAACGATGAGACGAATATGTTTGTGATTAATTTTTATATCTTGCCTATCGGAGATATCAAATCTCAAGCCAATCAATCTGATTGTACTCGTACGATAGAAGATGGAAGATCAGATCACACAACTACAATAAAAGTAGTATCGGTCTGGCTTCACAATCCCAATGAAGTATTTAAGTCGTTTAACCCGGTTTGAGAAAAGAAAACCAGAGGGTTAAAGGAGAATCGACTCTAGTATGCAAACTAGTATCACATGTAAGGTGTGGGGATTAGTTTTGCACAATACTAGATGTCTCCTAAATATAGTCTTTCAAATCAGGGTTTGCAATCAATGTTATCTTAGTAACAAAGCATTTAATATTCACCGTTGGATGAAAACCTGATTTAGATTCAAGCTAATATTTCTCAACCGTTAGATCGAAAACTTAGCTTGTTATACACACTTGACAATGCACACTTCTAGGTTTGTTAACCGTACCCAAACGTTTGCACTTGTTGGTTCAACAATAGTCAACCAAAATGGTTAGCCGTATGAGCATCTGATATCATCCATGTTCTTCTTCACCATAACTAGTTCAAATGACTTCAAATGAACTAGTTAGAGAGTTGTTCAATTGCAAGAAAATCTCATGTACTACACAAGACACAATTGAAGCAAAGATGATTTGATTCTCTTGAATCGGTTCATGAACTTTATAGCCACGGTTTGCAAACTGCATTCCTTGGTCTTTATAATTTTAAGTTCAGAAATCATATTCAGATATATAACCTTCTCAAGTTCGCAGACTAGGTTCGCTTACTTAAGCAATCGGATAGAGTTCACAAACTCCAGCAGAAATTCTCGGGATGAGAACTTCGCCGGTTCGAGGACTGGGTTCGCGAACTTGGCTCACGCGAGTAATTTGTTAACTCCAGAAGAAATTCTTGGGTTTGAGAACTTCGACAGTTCGCGGACTTGGCACTTGCCATTCTTCCGATTTCTCTTGATCAACAAAGTTCGCAAACTTTGGTTCAAGAAATAGGACTTATACATAAATGTGTTTCCACAACAATGTTTACGTCCATCATTGGTTATGTAATCTAAACTCTCATTTCAATCATTTAAACATTCTTAGAGGACGTTATACAGTTGTTACACTATTTCTCGTCAAAGCAATTTTCAAAATGATTGAAACATATCATGACTTTCGTCACTAGGTAAAGATAAACTTGATCGAAGCGAAAAGCTCACCAACATATATTTCGAGATATAGATAGGCAAGGTATACTCGGCTCGAAATACCAAATGTGTATAATCCAAGTCTATATATATAGCATACGACTTCTTGTCTCAAAGAGTAGGAGATATAGTAGATAGACTTTTGAGTGATAGATAAGTTCAAGTCTTCACATACCTTTTTGTCGAGAAGCTCCACCGGTTCCTTGAGTAGTTCTTCTTCTTGTATAATGAATCTCCATGAAGTTATTGAGCTCAACTACACTTTCTATCCTAGTCCAAGACTTAGCTATAATAGACTAGAAATCAAGACTTATAGTTTTGATCACTAACATTGACAAACATGCTTGAGATAGCAACGCATGTGAGGTCGACCGAGCAATGCTCTAACACATACAAGATTGAACCAATTTTTCTTTAGAGTCCAAATTAAAATGAATTTGAACGAAATATTATGTTCTTCTTATTGAACTCTAGAACCCTATCAAAAATGAGCATAATCCGAGACGTATAACATTACCATCTACCACTTTGAAAATCAACCATTGAAAATTAACGATCGAAATTAAAATCTCTAGATGGTGAGGTTTGATATATCGAATTGTACTCATTTTTGGTAAGCATCTAGAGAGCTTAATAAGATGAACATATCATCAAAATAATTTATGAAATTCATAGTCATTTACACTCTAAAAAAGATTGATTTTATCTTGTATAGATAGATAGTTTCTATATAAGATTGTTCATGGATCCTCCCTCATATATAAAATGATGACGATGCTGGAAACTAAAATATCGATTTCTTACATATTAAATTTTCTCAAAATATGATTTAATATTGGTTTATCAAGTTGTATTTGTATTGCAACAAGAAATGTTGAAGTATGATTGATACTTAAAGTGCTATTTATATGGTTGTTAATGGTGGACTTTTGACAAGGGAGGAAATCTTAATATTGCACTTACCCAGCTGCATAAGCATGGAATAAATATGTATAAATTCCTGACCTGGCATCAAAATTACAGATTCGTACTTCTACATTATATTTCGCAAGAGAATTGAGAATGCATATCCAATTAATGTCTACATTAACCTTGTAACTCTTTATATATGTATACGCCTGCAAAATTTCATATCCTCACTCGGTTGAATTCTCGTTAATTTGTGTACGGCCTACAAATTTCCATGTATTAACCAGAACACACTGATGATACGAACTACAAATATTTATATAGAGATTCAATGTCATTCTTGAAGGAAAGTACTATTAGAAGCATACTATTTAGTATGAAGTTAAATTGAACATAACTTCGAGTTGCAGAACTTCCACGACTGAATTCCTCGAACATGTTCCACATACACTACAACTTAACCAATCATGATGCCAACATCAGATCTCATGCAATGAGAATATCTAAGTAATCCATGGACACATCACTGACAACTTGACATCGCCAACATAAAGCCAACCTGCTGACGCTAACAGGATGGGCCAAGTTGGCCAGCACCAACAACCGGCCAAGACCATAAATCAAACTCTCAACTGCCACAACTAAAACATGACTAAACTACAATTGTAGAGCCCTGCATCAACAATATGATTCATGTCTATCGTGCCTTGTTAGAAAAATTACGATTTCAAATTTTTTATGAGCTACATTAAGCTACCAAGCGGTCGGCGACAACGACTTCAGCCTTGCTGGAAACCATGCCAGATAGGAAGAATGTGGAGACACTCGCGGAAATAGGCGCTTAGTCAAAACGCAATATTTTATACAACCATCCATAGGTGTTATCATTGCCGAAGGTGTTAGAGCACTGCTCGGTCGAACTCGCAAGCATAGGCGCTTAGTCAACACGCACCAACAACCGGACAAGACCATAACTCAAACTCTCAACTGCCACAACTAAAACATGACTAAACTACAATTGTAGAGCCCTGCATCAACAATATAATTCATGTCTATCGTTCCTTGTTAGAAAAATTACGATTTCAAATCTTTTCTGAGCTACATTAAGCTACCAAGCGGTCGGCGACAACGGCTTCAGCCTTGCTGGAAACCATGCCAGATAGGAAGAATGTGGAGACACTCGCGGAAATAGGCGCTTAGTCAAAATGCAATATTTTATACAACCATCCATAGGTGTTATCATTGTCGAAGGTGTTAGAGCACTGCTCGGTCGAACTCCCAAGCGTTTCTATCTCAAGCTTGTTTGTCAAGTTTAGTTGCCAAAACTATAAGTCTTGATTTCTAGTTTACTTATAGCTATGTCTCGGATTAGAAAAGAATGTGTAGTTGAGCTTTAGACTTCACGGCGTTCATCGATTGAAGACGAAGAACTACTAAGGGGAGCTTGTGGAACTTCATCAACAAAAGGTATGAGGATACTTGAACTCATCTATCACTCAAAAGTCTATTTCTATTATATCTCATATTGAGACAAAATTCGTATAGCTATATAGACTTTATATTATACACATTTGATATTTCGAGCTGAGTTTAACTCGCTTACATATTTCTCGAAATATGTGTTGGTAAGCTTTCGCTTTAACCAAGTTCATCTTTATTCTTGACGAAAGTCAAAAGATGATCATGTGAAAATCGCCTAGTAACATCTTACATGATTTGTGTGAGACAGTCATTTGATGTAGACTCAGAATGTTTTGTATTGATCTATTGATCACTTGAAAATTGCTTTGAAGCTAATAGTTTGTGTGAGACAGCTATTCCCGTCTTCCAAGAATGTTTCAATGATTAACATGGAGCTTAAAATGATTAACCAGTGATTGGATATAACACAGTATGCGTACTTTTATGCTAACTGTTGCAAGTTATTCCAAGTACGGGAACCATAGTATGCATACCCGTATGTGTACTGGTTTGATAGTTTAAGTCCGGGAACTTAGTATGCATACCCGTGTGCATACCAGCTTAAAAGTTCAAGTCTGGGAATTCAACTGAGTTTGGTCTTGTACGACAGTATGCGTACCCGTTCACATACTGGCGAACCCAAACCAAGTCCGGCTACTTAGGTATGCGTACCCGTTTGCATACTTGAGTGAGTTAATTTCTAAAATCGGTTTGTTCATGAACAAATACATTTATATAATAAGGAATGCAATCTTTTGTAAACCGTGGATATAATGTTCATGAATTGATTCGAGTGAATCAAAATCGATTTTGCTTCAATTGTGTCTTGAATACTTATTTGAGAATATAAACAATTGAACAACTATAGAACTAGTTTCATTTGAGTCATTTGAACTAGTTGTGATTAAGATGCACAAGGTTGACATGAAAGTGTTCATATGGCTAATTTCGGTTAACTATTTTTGGGACAACCATATGTACACGTTTAGGTACGGTTACTCATATCTAAATGAAGTCACATTTCATTTGTGTATAACAAGCTAAGTTCGATCTAACAGTTGAAAGATATTAGCTTGACTCTAATCAGGTTTTTATCTAAGGGTGAATATTGAATGCTTTGTTACCAAGGTAGCATTGATTGCAAACCCTGATTTGAAGACTATATAAGGGAGAACTCTAGCAACTGGGAAACCTAATCCCCACACCTCCTATGTGATACTAGTTGCAACTAGAGTCGATTCTCCTTTAATTTAGGTTCTTCTACTTCATTGAGATTCTGAAGCCATACCCAACTATTTTCTCTGTAATTCCGTGTTCTGATCTTACTTTGTTCTATCATATTGAGTACTATCTTCTCTAATATTTGATCGATATTTAATCTCCGATAGGTAAGATAAAAATTAGTTACAAACATCTTTGCCTCATCGTTTGTGATTCCAAAATATCTTGTTTCGCTACCATACGATTAAGATTATTGTAAGGTGATTGATATTACTAGGCTGTTCTTCGGGAATATAAGTACGATGTATCAATTGGTTCCTGTTCACCTTGATTTATCAAAAGACAGAACAAAAAATCGTAGGTATTTCTATGGGAGACAGATTTATCTATTCGATAGACTTTTCTGTGTGAGACAAATTTGTTTATCAAGTCTTCGAATTTGGATCGTAGCAACTCTTAGTTGTGGGTGAGATCTGCTAAGGGAATCAAGTGCGCAGAATCCGGCGTGGTTTAAGAGGCGTAAGGAACGCGACTTTACCTTAGTCAGTGTGACATCGGTTAGGGATCAACTACATTCCAGTCTGAAGTTAACTTGTAGTAGGCTAGAGCCTGTAGCGGCTTAATACATTATGGTGTTCAAATCTGGACTAGGTCCCGAGGTTTTTCTGCATTTGCGGTTTCCTCGTTAACAAAATTTCTGGTGTCTGTGTTATTTCTTTTCCGCATTATGTTTTTATATAATTGAAATATCACAGGTTGTGCCTAGTTTAATCAATTGGTGAATCCAACCTTTGGTTGTTGATTGAAATTGATCGACGCTTGGATATTGATCTTTGGTACCATTCAAGTTATTTCTCATATTAATCCGGCTCACAAATTTCTATCTGTTCGATTGCTGATTGATTTGAGAAATAGAGATATAACTCTTGGATGTATTTTCCTTGATTGAGTCTGACTGTCTAGTTGATTCTCTTGGAAATATATTGGATCTATTCCATACAGATTTCCTAAAGAAAATATTGGGTGTGGTTGTTAGACCCCAGCTTTCTCAATTGGTATCAGAGCAGGCAAACACGTTTAAGACCTCATAAGTCTTTGTTTGTATCAATCTGACTCTATGGACAGAAACGCTATCTCTATAAACGTACCACCAGTCTTCGACGGCTCGAATTATCTGTGGTGGAAAATTGCTATGCGTTCCTTTCTTCAAGCGTGTGATTTTCAATCATGGGTTCGTATAGTTAATGGCTATGATCGCAGAAGGCGATGTAACTGTTCCGAAGGATATTGGTGCTTATGATCCTGCCGAGATTCTTACCCCAGATCTTCAGTACCATGTGAATACATGAACTAAGTCTAAAGAAGCCTCGGATATCTTAGAATTCGTATTCCAATTAAATTCCTCTGAGAAAGAAGCTAGGCTTCAAAACCTAAATTATGATTGGGAAAACCTTCATATGGCTTATGAAGATTCATTTGATGAATTTAATCACAAAGTGTCTGAAATTGTTAATGCATCTTTTGCGTTGGGTAAGATTATTCCTGAAAAACACATTGTGATGAAAATCCTCAGATCGTTGCTATCCAAATACAACTCCAAGAAGCATGCCATCGTTGAAGGAAATAACCTTAATACTTTATCCAGAAATACTCTTGTTGGGAAGTTAAAGATCTTGATCATGAGCATACATCCAAATCCAGGAAGGATATTGCTTTCAAAGCACAAAAGAACACTAAATTGCTTGACAAAAGTAAAAGTGTTGGAAACTCTGTTGTTGATCCTATTGAGACTGATTCATAAGATAAAGATCTTGACAATTCAGTTTCTCTGATCACAAGACAGTTTAGGGATCTTCTTTTGAAGAGAAGTAAATGGTTCATCAGAGATAAACCCAGGTCATCAGTCAAACCTCATGACCGTGTTCCTCCTAAAAACAGGGACACCGTCAATACTGATGATGAGGATATGCCACAGTGCTTCAAGTATAAAGGTTTTGGTCATTTTTATAATGAGTGTCCAAATCGTAGAAAATACACTGGAAACAAAGGTCTTGGTGCAACTCTTGATGAGATGTCTGATCACTATGATTCAGATGAAAAGTCAAGTGTTGCACTCCTTGATGAAAATATTGATTTTGATAATTGTAGCAATACGTACATCAATATTGATATTCTTCCTGGAGAAACTTCGTCAACCACTATGGAGGATAAAATGGATTTTTTCCCGTCTACTGAAAATTCTATTTCACATGTTTCAGGTACCTCATTTTGTTTAGCAGCATGATCAACTATGGTGTATAAACCGTCCTCCACATTGACATGTTCTTATTGTACTTTTACGGGTCATGAACTCTCTATTTCACAGTTCAGGCTTTAGGAAAAGAATTTTTTTTCTTTTTTGGTTGCTTTTTGTTTTTGGAATTCTGTTGATCTTTTCATATCATAAATTGGTATTGAAAAGAATTTCCTTTTTCATTAAAAAGGGGTTAAAATCGACAATTTTACCTTTCCTAGGGTTATGAATTGGTCGTACGTGAATCCTACTCTTGTATATAGGTTCCGTAACCCAATATTCCTGTTTTCCTTCTCTGAAAACTCTTTTTATCACAAGGTTGCTTGTTGAGATTTATTTGTGTATTTCTTTCACAATCCCATACTTGTATGGAGACTCCAAGCATCATGACTTCTGATAGAAAAGATGTTAATATGATTGGTAAACCATTAATCATGAAGGAAAAAGATAAGTCTCCTTCCTCTACAACTTTGAAGAGAAAAAGGAAGAATATGAAGAAACCAAGGGCTATCCCCTCTAATCTTCAGAAGTTCCCTGATGTTATTGAAGAGTTGAAGGAAACAAGGAAGGAGATTAAACAAATAAAGGCTATTGTTTTAAGGACTCTTGAGATTCAACAAATAAAGGCTTCTTATGAGAATTTATTCTTGTGGTTTGATATTCTTCGGGGAGAAACTTCGTCAACCACTATGGAGGATAAAATGGATTTTTCCATGTCTACTGAAAATTCTATTTCACATGTTTCAGGTACCTCATTTTGTTTAGCAGCATGCTCAACAATGGTGTCTGAACCGTCCTCCACATTGACATGTTCTTATTGTACTTTGACGGGTCATGAACTCTCTATTTCACTGTTCAGGCTTTAGGAAAAGAATTTTTTTTCTTTTTTGGTTGCTTTTTGTTTTTGGAATTCTGTTGATCTTTTCATATCATAAATTGGTATTGAAAAGAATTTCCTTTTTCATTAAAAAGGGGTTAAAATAGAAAATTTTACCTTTCCTAGGGTTATGAATTGGTCGTACGTGAATCCTACTCTTGTATATAGGTTCCGTAACCCAATATTCCTATTTTCCTTCTCTGAAAAACTCTTTTTATCACAAGATTGCTTGTTGAGCTTTATTTGTGTATTTCTTTCACAATCCCATACTTGTATGGAGACTCCAAGCATCATGACTTCTGATAGAAAAGATGTTAATATGATTGTTAAACCATTAATCATGAAGGAAAAAGATAAGTCTCCTTCCTCTACAACTTTGAAGAGAAAAAGGAAGAATATGAAGAAACCAAGGGCTATCCCCTCTAATCTTCAGAAGTTTCCTGATGTTATTGAAGAGTTGAAGGAAACAAGGAAAGAGATTCAACAAATAAAGGCTATTGTTTTAAGGACTCTTGAGATTTAGAAGGCCCTGGTTCGACATCAGTCAAGAAGGTTTGTTGGAATTAACTCCTTTCTTCATGAACCTTATGTTCCAATGGCTGTTGACGATAAGGAGTTTGGGGACGATAAAGAATTTTTCAGAGGTCTTAATGACTAGAAAACTTCTTATGAGAATTTATTCTTGTGGTTTAAGAAGGATAACTTGGGTTTGGAATAACCTATATTGTGATTACACGTTGCTATTGCCAACGATTTTCATCTTGAAATGTTTTTAGATTTATTTATTTAAATTCTAAAGTTTATTTGGAAGATGATTTTGTAGTATTAATCTTTATTGGTTTTATATATTGTAAAGGTTGTTATGGGATATGAGTGTTTGCGTCCGTGAACTATGATTGTCCCATATATGTCAAAAGTTAAGTCTATTATGTCATTATGCAAATATTGATGGAAGATAGAATGAACTTTTAATAACAAAGATTAAGTCTATTGTGTCATTATGCAAATATTGATGAAAAATAGAATGAATCTTTGTATATTCTACAGTATTGATCTTTCCCTGATCCACTTTTATGTTAAAGTAGTGTATGGCTCCTAATCTGGCTTCACGAATCCCAAATGAAGTCTTCAAGTCGTTAACCTAATAATGGTTTTGGAAAACCTAGGTTAAAGGAGAATCGACTCTAGTTTGCAACTAGGATACATAAAAGTGCCGAGATTAGGTTTTCCAGTTGCTAGAGTTCTCCCTTATATAGTCTTTCAAATTAGGGTTGATTACAAACAAATCTAAGATAGCTTAATAACAAAGCATTCAATATTCATTGTTAGATAAACTCCTGATTCAAGATTCAAGCTAAGTCTGCTTAGAAACTAAGCAATCAATCTCCACCGTTAGATGGTCTTAGCTTGTTACACACAAATTAAATATACTTATATTTAGATATGGCTTACCGTACCTAAACGTGTATATTGAGTTGTCTCAATAACAGTTAACCGAAGTTAGCCAAATGAACACTTTTTTCTTAGCCGTATTCATGTAACACTTATAGATCAAAAATGAAGATCAATTAATCATGATAGATAATCAAATGAATCTAATTGTGTTTCAAATGGAGTTGTTCAATTGTTCACTATCTCATAGAAATATTTATGAAAAAATTGAATCGAAATCAGTTTGATTCGTAATCAAACAAAATACTTATACAAGAATCAATTCATGAACATTAAGCCACGATTTGCAAAGTGTTTGTGGGTAAAAACTGTTTCTACTGGTTTTGGTAATGGGTGTGTGGGTGAGAAACGATCTAAACCTTCAACAAATGCACTTCACGGGAGTACTTTAGATTCGAGATATCAATCTGTACACTCATGGCCTAAACCAACAAATGGCCGTTCCAGTCTTGCTTCGTTCACAAGGTTAAGGAGAAAGGTTGGTCTTAGGGAGAGAAGTGAAGAAGGTGTTGAGATCAGAATGGTTAATTCTGAAGGTGTGGCTTTTTATGACTTGTATCAGAATTTGGAACTGGCTTGCGCAATGAAAGCTATCAATCCTTTGGTATTTTTTTGGATACTGTGTTGTTGTTCTCACCAAAACTTGTTATTTTGTGGAAAATAGGTAAAACCTATTTACACAACTCATATTGAACGCACCCTGATCTCGTAGAAAGTGGGAGTGATTGAGTAATTGAGAAGTGGGATTATGTGTAAATGCCAGAGACCGCGTTCCCATCATGTAGGAAACTGGTTAGTTTACACCCACTACTTATTACCGCCACTAACTGCCCTGCTTTCTGACACTTTATTTTAATGGGCATGCTGCACGCCGCACGCTGTAAACCGCCGGACCAATACCCTGATGAGCATCCCCCAGTTTGTGACATGTTTGATGTCTCGAGTGTTTTCGTGGAAAACGTGTAACAGATTGCTATGTATGCCAAGTCAAAGTTAGGATACTTGCCACAGGAGAATAGCATGTGATGCTATTTGGCTTGTCTTGGTTGGTCTCCCAAAACTTGCCACAGGCCTGTCAGTTCTGTGGCGAATTTGGAAGGCTGAGAACGTAACTCATGAGAAAGGGTGGACATTGATTATGGCCACATGCTGTTGGCGCCTAATGGTAGCACAGTGATGTTATTAGCACATGCCAATGGCGTAGTGACACATATCGACATGCTAGTGGAACGATGGTGCAAGTAGCGCCTGGCGTAGCCATAGCCGATAGCTTTTGGAATATTGGTGTTAGACCCAAATGTGGCGTGGAAACATCAGTTCCAGTTTCCACAGCAATCCCAATGCTCTGGGAATCATTACTTGGCTTAGTTGACGTAGCAAATTTGCCTAAATTAGGGTTTGGCATGCCAAAACCCTAATTAGAGCATACGACATGCGGCATGTGGCATGTGGCCGTGGCGCAACGACGTTTTGCGTAAACAGTGCCATAGCCATGCCAAAGGAACCATAGCCAGGCTATCATGTGAAAACGACCACAAGAGAAATGATTTCCACGAGTGGATATGATATGGCGTCTTTATTAGGGTTTCCTGGGTCCCGCATGGATCGTGGCATGTTGTGGGGACTGAAGTGACATAATTTGTGCCATAACTGGAAAGTAGGGTTTCGACCATCGCCACTAGAGCAAGGTCGTGTTTCTGGTTAGGATAACCATATTGAAGTCTTTTATGGCGTTGGCCACAAACAGAAGGTGGGTTAGCACATAGGCGCTATTTATGGCACGTTGACACGTTCGGCATGCTGCTGTGGCAAAGTGGCGCGTTTGGCATGCACATTTAGTACCTTAATGCGGCATGACAGGTTTGGTCATGCCATTAGCATGTAGAGTGCGACGACACGTTTGACGTGCACGTTTGGCATGCCATTTACATGGTGGCACGGTGGAGTGTCATATTGGCATGCTAATTAGCGTATTGGCGCGACTTTGGGAAAGCCAATTTGGCATTATGATTATCTGGTGCAACCTTGCCTCTTTTAATAATGTGGCAAGTTTAGATTGACCTGATTGGTCGATTAAAAGAGGGTCCATCCAAGTATGAGTGTGGCCACACTTCTAGTGGGCGTGTGGCGGATTTAAAGCGACCTGATTGGTCGATGGGAAATAGGGACGGCAAGTATGGTCCCAACCACAACTCATGTGCGTGTGGCGGGAATACGGGCCTGTTCGGGCAGCATGGAGTGTGGCCACTTGTAAGTGGCGCCGGCTGGCTTGTGGCATGTCCACACCTCCTTTTGTTGCTGCTCCTATTCTGCGGCTCCTTTTATTCCTTGTTTTCTGATTGTGGATAGGATTTTGCACCTACTAATCTATGACGGAATAATTTCCTAGTTCGCCTAGGCTTAATTTCGACAGGCAAGGTCTAATATACTGCGCAGGGCGTGAAACCCTAAATTCTGCAAATTAATCAAGGTAACATTTGAATCTTGTGAATTATCACAAAATTGATTGAATTCTATGTGTTGACACAGAGTTCTTTAAGTTTATTTCCAGAGAGTCGTATGCTTTCTGATTCAGTACTTTTATGCAAGGACCTTAACCTCGATACTTGGAAATCCGCGTTACTCTGCTGCGAGTGAAAATTTTTTTTCACGCCATATCAATATTAAGGGTTCAGCCGGGGAACATAGCATATGAAAAATACTCGGCAGGCTCCGACATTAGTTAGTAATGCAGCTAGGAGCTTATATACTCATTAGGCTCTATACTAGTAAACAATTCATCTAGGAGCTTGAGTTTCAGTATAATGTGAAGAGAGACATAGGCACTCATCATTGATATATTCTCCAAATTTCCTGCGGAATATAGACATATGCAATGTCTACTACATCTGATGCCGGGTCAGGTAGATAGACTTTTACAATTTTTGCCATATACTAAAAACCACCATCAACATTAAGTCCCCTGCTCAGCACGTAACAGTGGCATTGTTGGGGGGTAAGCATGAGATGGTAACAATCAAGGATAACAAATCGAAAGGGCAGGACATGAAGAGGTTACCAGGAAAAAATATGACTGACCTTTGGCAAGAGGCATGAACATTCCGTGATCTTTGTGTCAACGCGCCTCTGGCTTGGCCACAGAGTACTGGTGTTATAGAGTGTTGGCGCTTGGCATACCTCTGGCTTTGCTACGGCACTGGCGCTTGGAGTACTTCTGGCTTGGACACATGGTGTTGATGCTATGGAGCGTTGGCATACTTCTAGTTTGGCCACATGATGCTGATGTTGTGGAGCGTTACAAGTCTGAGTGGCTGGTGATCTTGGCACGCTGCTAGTTAGGTCGTGGAGCGGCGATCTTCATGCGCTGCTTGTTCGTCTATGAAGCATGAGTGTGGTGCGCCCAGTCATCTATTCCCGTTCATGGAGAAAGAAAGAATCCTTCTCCTGTTCAAACTCTAGAAACTCCGTTCTTATGAAAAGGGGTATCGACCCTCTTTTGTTTTTGTTACTCGTCCGACTCCGTGCTTTCGTCTGCAGCGTCTGGCTCCTATTCGTCATTTGTTAGCAGTGGTGGAGCGATTATTAATGGCAACAAAGCAATCTCCAATAGTTATAATCAGCAGCAAGGCGAGTCAGGAGAACTCAAGGTAGGTGCTCTCTCATATTTTGCGCATATAGCCACCCAACAGTATCATCAATCTTCTCCAGAATGTGTAATAAGGTTTTGACTCCAGAAGAATAAGTATCTAACCTCTCCAGTGGATTTCAAAATTTACCAAAATCCATTGCACTCTTGGGATGGATGGATGAAATATATGCTCGGCAATGATCATGTCAGGGCTCATCTTGGAGATTGTGGTTGCGTTGTTGGTCCATCCTTGACTTTAGGTTATTTGGTGCCTGGACACCATTAGGTGAAATAGATGAGTTGAGAAGAGTTCCGTTGCCGATGTGTTTCTATCAAGTATTCAAGGACTTCGTTCCAAGCGACATCCTTTGAACCATATTCTGAATCTTGGACCATTGTATAGAATGGGATGCAATGAGCAGTCCCCAGTTATACTTCTGTTAGATCCGATGGCATGGTCGGATATGTGAATGTATCTCTGTGGCGTTCTTTTGGAGTCTTTGATGCAGTTGTATGGCTTCATGTTGAGAAATTCCTACGGCTCGTAAAGCTTCAACGGTAATGATGTTGAAATCAGAAATAACCTGGTTGAGGGAAGTGAAGGCATCAGAAGATGTGCTTCTACTGCATTCACTGGTAAGGTGGTGACTGCATTTAAACTTCTAAACCTGAAGGAGCCTTCAGTCCCCAAGTGTAGCCTACTTTAATTGCATCGCCCTGAATCCACGCCTATGGTATTTGATAAAAGATTATTGTACTCTCCTGGATGTGATGCTGGGATGCTTGGAACATCACATTGACGAAATATTCTGGATAACGAAGAGGTAGAAGTGAGAGAGTTATGTCGTTAATCGTGGCTCCCTATGTCTTTTCAAGAAAAATGTTTCAGCCGCGTCTCTGGAGTTATCTCATGAATGCTTGATTATTGTCGGGGATGGACCGCGATGAGCAGTCCCCAGTCGCACCTCTCTTCGGTTACTGAAGTTGTTTGATCCGAGTAGGCTTGGGATCCTCGTGGGTCTCGTAAAGTGTTGCAGGTGCCTTCTATATGATGAGGTGATGATATCCTTAGTTACACCTTTGAAGAGTATATGACCTTGTCATGGCTATGACTTTTGGGTTGACCGTGTCTCCTGAGCTTTGACAGTGAAGGGAGTCCCTATAGAGCCTCAGTCCCCAAGTTTGGTTTACATGTTTCTATCTTGTATGGTCGGTGAGTTGACCATGATAAAGATATCATCTTTCATCCGTACTGGGGACTCCATTACTTCTTCCACGTGAAACTAAAATATGGAGAAGTATGGATTACCTTTGTAGTGGTTGTTGCTATGCTAAAGATCTGACCGGTATCAACAAACGAACATCAACAGTTCTTGGAAGCAGAAAAGAATACATTGTCATGGGAACCAAAATAGGTTGTCTGGAATTGCATGGGAATCCATGGATGCAAATGGATTTGCTGGATGCGTAGGAGAGTAAACTGTCCACGACCACGAGCTTTGGCGAGACAGATCAAAAAGTGGCCACAACTACGAACCTTAGCTGGCTGTGATCACGATCCTTGAGAGGGAGGAGTGTGGCGGCTACGGCATGATCCTTGGAAGGGATGAGTGTGGCGGCTCCGGAACGATCCTTGGCAGGGAGGAGTGGAGACTTCTGGGGAGAACGTTGAAACGGCTTCTGGATCGAAACGTTAAAGCGGAGCGACTCATGGGGCGAAATGTTGAAGCGGCCCCTGGATCGAAACGTTGAAGCGGAGCGGCTTCTGGAGCGAAACGTTGAAGAGGCTCCTTCTAAGTTGTGTCCATGTCCGTCTGAGTTTTGGCAAGAACTTCCTGTATCTCGTCCCGACGAAGAAGTGGTGGCAGCCCTGGTGATGATTGGAGGCGTCATGCTCGAAGAAATATTAGGAGTAGCGACAGCTCTGGCTCTGGTAATAAGAGGCGTCACGTCAGAGGGGATTATTCCAGTGCTGTTGGAGTTGGTGTTAGAGGATGTAACGCCATGGGATGCGTTGACTGCGCTTGCGGATGGTACATTGGTGTTGGTCACTCCTTTTGGCAATTCCTTTTTTGCTCTCGTCCGATACAGCCACATACTCTATTCGCTTAGGGGTTTCTCCACAAAACTGAATTTTCAGGTTGCAAATCAGAGTTTATTGTGTGACGCAATCCTGGCCGTGAGAAGTCCCCAGTTGATAAGTGCATAATTCATATGATTTTAGTGTCCATTCCATACTTGTTTTAGCTATTATTCTTGCATATTTTCGTATTATTACTCTTGTTTTCTCTTATTTTCCCCTGTTAGGTGAATCATCAAAAAAGGAGCTACAAAGTGCTGAATAGAGCGAGGAATATAAGTAATCCAAGTATCCAAGTTCCCAAGTCTAAGAGAAGTGGAAGAAGTGCGACGAAAAGGAGCAAAACGCTCAAAATCAAGAGACATGCCAAAGAACGATCTTAACTCATTCAAATTAAGGATTTATCATAACCATATTGAATAAAATTGAAAGATAAAAAGAATGAAAAACAATGAGGTCATTCCGAGTTCGGATGAAGAAGTTGTGGCTAAAACAAGCTTTTATTGAATACCGAAAACAGTAAAGTTCGCGGACGGGTATTCACACTTTAATTCCGAAAATTTCTGCTGTAATTTGAAGTTTGTGGACTGGGTTCGCAAATTTAGCAAGTGGAAAACTTGTATTAATACCTTGAAAAGCCTAAGGGCACGTTTGGATTCGTTATTTCGGGTCGGGTTCCTGAACCAAACTAAATACGTGAATGCCAAGCAATGTAAACCTATAAAAATGTATTAGGTTATGTGAAATATATATATCATCAGGTCACGAAATTGTAAGGTTTTGGAGAGAAGAAACATCATACGGAGCGATTATCAATCATAACGTTATCTCTTTACTTTTCTCATATGTATATCATGGATGTTTCTACATCCATGAGTAGCTAACCACCTATTGATTGAGGATGAATTCTAATTTGTAAACAAGATTTGATTTATTATATGAATCTACTTTGAAGTTCTTCATATGATTATCGTTTGTTTATTTTATTTGAATATTTATAATTGATTGATAGATTGTTTAGGTGGCTAACTAAATTGATTTGTCGATTCAATGTATTGCTAGTATTAAGTTAGGAGATAAGTAATCGTCGAATAACTTGTACACAAGTAGAGAACACAAAACCTTGCATAGGGATTCTGTGGAGCGATTGTGTGTATAAACAACACTAAAAAGTGGACCTTGATCTAAGAGTCTAACTAGTAGAATCAACCTATAAATTCACAAAAGATAAAACATTCGATTGGATTACACCTTGAGTGATCTACTACTTGGTGGTTCGTTGAATAGAATATGGTAGGTGAGAACTTCCGTATCCAGTGATATAAGGAATTTAGGGGATAACACTGATCTAGATGTTATTCCACGGTTGGAGATAATCTATGGTTAACGACGTGTAGGCAATTATAATAACTCATTGACGTATTATTAACGAAGAAGGATTCCTCGATCATATCTCTCTCTATTGATTACAATACAATTTTATTTGCTTTGATTATTTATTTTGTTCACAATCTAAAACAAAACCCCCCCTTTGTGACACTTTGACAACTAAAACTCACTGCTCTTCGTGGGAACGATCCTTACTTCCATTATATTACCAGTTAATTGTGTGTAAATAAGATTATTAATTTGTTGAGCCTACGACAGCCCATACAAATTTTGGCGCCGCTGCGGGGGAGCAGTCGGTAGCTTTAGTTGTTATTTCTTTTAGTTTTAATATTATTGTTTTTAGAATTTATTTGTAGTTTTAATCTTGTTTTCTAGATTTTGGTTTTAGGTGCTTAATCTCTGGCAACGAAAGATTGGGATTATTTGAGGTGCGGTATTCAAACTCGCAAGGGAACAGTATTACAAGCACGTCATCACTTGAAACAAGAACCCTCTACAGAAGAGATGGTTAATACAGACGACGAGATAGATCCTCCACCACCTCCTCCTCCAAGAAGGACGCTCAAAGATCTAACATCTCCATGATTTGATAAAAAAAAGCTTTGCATCAACTTAGATGATTCTATTAAACTTAAACCTCAGTTGATACATTGGTTACCGAAGTTTAAAGGGTTACCTGGAGATGATCCTAATAAACACTTGCTATTATTTCAACATAGGTTGACAAGTTTGAAACCAACTGGAGCTCACAAAGACAAAGCTTTACTTACAACTTTTCCATTTTCTTTGACAGATTCTGCGGAAGAATGGTTTTACAGCCTTCCACAAGGAAGTATTACATCATGGAATGATATGCAGAAAGTGTTTTTAGAAAAGTACTTTCCCGCTTCCAAAGCAGCAACTATTCGTAAAGCAATAAGTGGAATTGAGCAAATTGTTGGTGAAACTCTTTACGATTACTGGGAAAGGTACAAGAAGTTGCTGTCTAGACGTCCACACCACCAAATAAATGAGAAACTCATAGTGCAGTACTTTTATGATGGAATGCTTCAATCAGAGAGAAATATCATAGATGCGGATAGTGGTGGTGCGTTAACCAACAAAACCATTGATGGAGCCATAAAACTTATCGAGAATATGGCTGCAAACACGCAGCAATTTAATACAAGAGGCTCATCGATGGCTAGGAGGGTCAATGAAGCTAGTTCTTCCTCACACTTAGAGGATAGAATGGGTAATATCGAGAAGATGATGCAACAAATGGCAGCCGTGCTCATTCCTTCTTATGAAGAAGACGCAGAACAGGTGAACGCTATGTTTCCAAATCAGAGGCATGGGTATGATCCCTACTCTAATACTTATAATCCTAGTTGGAAAGATCAACCTAATTTCAGTTATGCGAACAAGCAAGCTGCAGTTTCCAACCCAGTTTTCGGGCGACAAGGTGGTTTTCAACAACCACAATTCCAGCAACAACATCAAAAGCAAAGCCAAAGCTCTAATTTAGAGGAGATGATCAAGGTTATGATGCAAGAAACAAAGGGTATTTCCCAGAAACAAGATACAATATTGCAAAAAAACCTACAATATCAACAAAATAATGATGCTGATGTCAAAGATCTACAATTCCAAATGGGGAAAATGGTGACCGACGTAAATTTGCTAAAGGCACAAGCTTCAACAAAGTTGCCATCACAACCTTTTGTGAACCCAAGAGAGCACGTTAATGCAAAAAGTCTAAGAAGTGAGAGACAAACTGAAGAGCCACATCAACAAAAAGAGGTTAGTGACGATACTGAAAAGGAAGTAGAAGCGGAAACCGTACCAAAGGAAAAGCCAACCTCAACCGGCCAACCTAAGGACACGGTTCCCACTTTTACCATACCACCTCCTTTTCCAAGTCGTTTTGCAAAATCCAAGAAAGAAGCTCAATAAAAGGAGATCATGGACATTTTCAGCAAGATACACATCAACATTCCATTTATTGAGGCCATCAGAACCATACCCGGGTATGCCAAGGTTTTGAAGGATTTGTGTACAAGGAAGGATAGGTTGATTGCTAATGAGATTTCTCAAGTAGGAGAAAGTGCCACGACAATGTTACTGAAGAAGATTCCTACAAAGTGTGAAGATCCTGGTGGTTTCACGGTACCCGTCATTATTAGTAACCGACGATTCGAGCGTGCTTTGCTTGATTTGGGAGCTTCCATAAGTGTTACGTTATCCGATGTTTATGATTCTTTGAATCTCGGACCTTTAAAAGAGGCAACGATCACTATTCAATTGATTAACAGATCCAATATATATCCTAAGGGAGTCGTGGAAGATGTGTTAGGTCAAGTGAATCGGTTAATTTTTCCGGTTGATTTTTATATTATGGATATGCACAATGGAGATAATTGTTCATCTACTTCGTTACTTCTTGGAAGACCGTTCATGAAGACTGCAAAGACGGAGATTGATGTGGATAGTGGTGCACTCACTATGGAATTTGATAAAGAGATAATACGTTTCAATATTTTTGAAACCATGCGTTATCCTAGTGATGTTCACTCAGCTTTCTCTATTGATGTCATTGGTTCGTTAGCGCAACAAATGTTTGATTTGAATAATGAAGATGAAATTGGAGTTGTGCTACGGAATAGCATTGATTTGTACGTTCATGGGAAACCAAACCTGGGTGTTGACTTATCCAAAGGACTGGTCGAGATGTGTGGTGCCTTAACATCACTACAAGAAGCTAAACCGGGTAATATTTCTTGTATTTATTTACCCATATATAATGAGGTTCCTTTACCTTCTATTATGCAGGCACCGAAACTTGAATTGAAGCAGCTTCTAGACCACCTAAAATACGCGTACTTGGGTGATAAATAAGAACTTCCGGTGATTATTGCAAAGAACCTCACCCCAATACAAGAAGAACTTCTTCTTAGGGTTCTGAAAGAGCACAAAACGGATATTGGTTGGACTATTGCTGATATCAAAGGTATTAGTCCATCCATGTGCATGCATAGAATCCCAATGGAAGATGATTTTAAGACAGTACGTGATTCTTAGCGTAGGCTTAACACCCCAATGATGGAGGTCGTGAAGAAAGAGATCCTCAAATTACTAAGTGCGGGGGTGATTTACCCAATTTCTGACAGCAAATGGGTAATCCCGGTACAGGTGGTACCTAAGAAAGCAGGTGTCACGTTGTTAGAAATCAAGATAATGAACTCGTTCCTACAAGAGTTCAAACTGGATGGAGAGTGTGCATAGACTATAGAAAGCTTAATGCCGCAACCCGAAAGGATCACTTTCCTTTGCCTTTCATTGATCAGATGTTAGAGAGGTTAGCGGGACACTCACATTACTGCTTTTTGGACGGTTATTCAGGCTACAATCAGATTTTTATTGCACCAAAAGATCAAGAGAAGACTACTTTCACTTGTTTTTTTGGTACATTTGGTCTTTGCAATGCGCCCGCCACTTTTCAGAGATGTATGGTCAGTATATTTTTTGACTATGTGGAACGCATAATTGAGGTATTTATGGATGAATTTAGTGTTTATGGTGATTCATTTTATTTTTGTTTACAAAATCTTAAACTTGTGCTTAAAAGATGCATAGACACTAATCTTGTTCTTAATTGGGAGAAATGCCACTTTATGGTAAACCATGGAATAGTTCTCGGTCACATTCTGTCCTCTAGAGGGCTCGAAGTTGACAAACCAAAGATAGACTTAATAAGAAACTTACAATACCCCACCTTGGTGAGGGAGATTCGTTCTTTTCTTGGTCATGCAAGTTTTTACAGGCGGTTATCAAGGATTTCTCCAAAATCTCAATGCCGATGTGCAAATTATTGGAAAAAGAGGTTATTTTTGACTTCAATAAGGAGTGCAAGGATGCCTTTGATAAATTGAAAGAATTGTTGACGACTGCACCAATTATCAAGTCACCAGATTGGAATTTTCCATTTGAATTAATATGTGATGCAAGTGACTACGCAGTTGGATCCGTTTTGGGTCAAAGAGTAGACAAGCTGTCTCATGTGATTTATTATGCATCTAGGACCCTAAACGATGAACAAATCAACTATTCTACCACCGAGAATGAATTTTTGGCTATAGTGTTTGCACTAGAAAACTTTAGATCATATTTGGTGGGTACAAAAGTGATTGTATATTCTGATCATGCAATACTTCGATACCTATTAAGAAAGAAGCTAAGCCAAGACTTATACAGTGGATACTACTATTGTAAGAATTTGATTATGAAATAAAGGATAAAAGAGGTGTTGAAAATACCGTTGCGGATCATCTTAGTAGACTTGTTGTTTCCGAAGAAGAACTTCCTTTACAAGATCGTTTTCCAGACAAACAACTTTTCTCAATTGAAAATTCAACACCTTGGTACGCGTATATAGTGAACTACTTGGTTACAAGACAAGTACCTAGTACAATGTCTGATTTTCAAAATCTTAAGCTTAAGAAAATAACCAAGCAGTATGTGTGGGATGATCCATACTTGTGGAAATACGGTTCTAATCAAATCATCCGCAGGTGCGTACCTAATTCTGAATTTCAGTCTATTCTTACTTTTTGTCATACTTATGCATGTGGTGGTCACTTTGGTTCTAAACGTATCTCTTTCAAAGTACTTGAAAGTGGATTTTATTGCCCTACCCTATTTGAGGATGCATATATTTTTTGCAAATCTTGTGATAGATGTCAAAGAACGGGAAATCTAGGTGCTCGAAATCAAATGCCACTCACACTAATTCTTGCTGTTGAAGTATTTGATGTGTGGGGAATTGATTTTATGGGTCATTTTGTCAATTCTAATGGAAGATTTTATATACTTCTTGTTGTGGATTATGTTTCAAAAATGGGTGGAATCTAAAGCCACCCCTACTAATGATTCTCAAGTTGTTTGTGAGTTTGTGAAGGAATATATTTTTTCTAGACATGGTACACCAAGAGTGGTAATCAGTGACGGAGGCTCACATTTTCAGAAATCCTTCCATGCTCTACTCAAGAAGTACAACATAACGCACAAGGTTGGTATGCCGTATCACCCACATACTAGTGGGCAAGCCGAAATCTCGAACCGTGAGATTAAATCCATTCTTGAGAAAACCGTAAACACTACACGAAAATATTGGAGTTATAGGCTTAATGATGCGCTTTGGGCATATAGAACGGCGTACAAAACACCGATTGGTATGTCTCCATATCGGTTGGTTTATGGAAAAGCTTGTCATCTTCCGGTTGAACTTGAACACAAGGAATATTGGACGATAAAGATGTGCAACATGGATTATGACAATGCAGGGAAACAAAGGAAGTTACAACTTAATGAGCTAGAGGAGTGTTTGTAGGTGAAAACCGTTTCTGCTGATTTCGGTAATTTCGTGTGAGTGTGGGTGAGAAACGAATCTAAACCAAAACAATGTACTGAATGTGAGTACTTTTGATTCGAGAGATCAATCTATACAACCCTGGCCTAAACCAAGAAATGGTCGTTCCAGGTTTTCTTCGGTCACAAAGTGAAGGAGAAGGGTTGGTCTTAGGGAGGGAAGCGAAGAAAGTGTTGAGGCCAGAATAGTTGATTCTGGAAGTGTGGGTGTTTTGCGACTTGTATCCGAAAGTTGAACTGGCGAGCTGAATGGAAAGTTACCAGGTGATTTCTGGATGTGTATTGTTCTCCTGACCAAAAAATTTGTCCTTTGGTGGAAATAGGTGAAACCTATTTATGCAAGTCGTAATGAAACGTACCCTAGCCTCGTAAGAAGTGGCGGTTGAGTAATGGAAGAAAGTGGTAACGGGTAACGCCTGGAATTGATGTTTTCATAATGAAGAAAACGTTTCACCATTACTTCTTGTATTTACTAACCGCCTCTCTCTTATGACACTTTCTTGTAACGGGCGTATTGCTCGCCGCATGCTGTAAACCGCCAGACCAATACCCTGATGAGTATCCCCCAGTTTGTGACATGTTTTGGTGTCTCGAATGTTTTCATGGAAAACGTGTGGCAGGTTGCTACGTGTGGCATGGTGGCATGCCAGTGGCCATGGAATAGCGACGTGCTAGTAGCTGTGGCATGGTGGCATGCCATTAGCCGTGGCATAGCGACGTGCTAGTAGCTGTGGCATGGTGGCATGCCAGTAGCCGTGGCACGGTGGCATGACAGTAGCCATGGCATAGCGACGTGCTAGCAGCTGTGGCATGGTTGCATTCCAGTAGACATGGCGTAGCGACGTGCTAGCAGCTGTAGTATGGTGGCATGCCAATAGCCGTGGCATAACGACGTGCTAGCAGTTGTGGCATGGTTGCATGCCAGTAGTCGTGGCATAGTGACATGCTAGTAGCTGTGGCATGGTGGCATGCCCGTAGCCTTGGCATAGCGACGTGCTAGTAGCTGTGGCATGGTGGCATGCCATTAGTCGTGGCATAGCGACGTGCTATTAGGTGTGGCATGGTGGCATGCCAGTAGCCGTGGCATAGCGACGTGCTAGAAGCTATAGCATGGTGGCATGCCAGTAGCCTTGGCATAACAACGTGCTAGCAACTTTGGAATAGTGGCATGCCAGTAGCCGTGGCATAGCGACGTGATAGCAGCTGTGGCTTGGTGGCATGCCAGTAGCCTTGGCATAGCGACGTGCTAGTAGCTGTGGCATGGTGGCATGCCAATAGTCGTGGCATACCGACGTGCTAGCAGCTGTGGCATGGTGTCATGGCCAACATGCTCGCGCATTTTTAGGCACGGCTTAGTTAGGGGTTTTGGCATAAACCATGGAATTTGGTGTTGTAGACAATTTAGGGTTTGGCGTCACAAGCCAAGGGATTTGGCGTTGTGGCCAAAAGCCGCCACAACTCTTGCGGTTTGGTAGTGAGGTCGGACGGCTGAGATTTTCATCTCAGAAAAAATATGGCCATTGATCGTGGCCGCATCTTTTTTTCATAGCGATATTGGAAACGTATTGGTGGTATGCCAGTGGCCACGGCATAGCAGTATGCTAGTTGCGGCGTGGCCAAAGTATCGTGGACGAGTTTGGTTGCAACTTTCTCAAATTAGGGTTTGGTGTGTTGAAACCCTAATTAACGCGTGTAGTATGCATGTGGCGCGTTTTGGAAACTAGCACGTTTAGGAAGCTAGCACTTTTGGGAAGCTAGCACGTTCGAGAAACTAGCACGTTTTTGGAAGCTAGCATGTTTTGGGAAGCTAGCTTAGTATAGCGACTTCTTTTGAGACCATGGCAGGTTTGGAGCAACCTGATTGGTCGTCACAAAGTGGGGCCGGCATGCTAGGGGTGTGGCTACGCTTCCAATGCGCGGTGGCGGTTTTGAAGTGACCTGATTGGTCAATGGGAAGGGGGCCTACATGTTAGGGCGCGACCGCACTTTTAGCGCGCTGCGGCGAATTTGATTGACTAGCTTGTCTAGGCATGGTTCGACCAACGGGGTCTAGTATATGGCGCGAGACGCAAAACCCTAATTTGCAATTTAGTTGGGTTTATGAGTTCTTTGCAAGTTATCACAATGATTATATGTATTTTTGTATGTTGTCACAAAATCTTTACCTACAGAATGCAGTATGCTTTCTGTCTGAACCTTTCGTGCAATGGCCTTAATTTTGGTACGTGGAGGTTTCATGTTACTCAGCTGCGAGTGAACATAAATCCGTCATGCCATACCGATTTAAGGGTTCTGCTGAGGAACATAGCACATGAAAGTACTCAACGAGTCTAGTATTGGCAAAGCGCCTGAATTTAAAGTATATTGAGTGGTTCAATAAATGCATTGGTGGAAAGGTTAGTACTCGCAGCACCGTTTCCTTGCAAAGTGACGTCACATCTGATGCAAGGTTTTACGATTTTAACCCTAAGCTAAAAACCACCATCAACATTAAGTACCCTGCTTAGCGCGCAACAGTAGCATTGTTGCGAGGTAAGCATGAGATGGTGACAGGTGAGAGTAAAATCGAGAGAGCAAGACGTGACGAGATTATCGAGAAAATTCAACTAACCTTTAGTGGAAGGTGTTAGAAACCTGTGATCCTTGTGCTGGTGGATTTTGGATAGATTCACTTTGATCATGGGAAGTTGGCACCGTTAGCTTGAAGTAGCGGGTGGGCGACTTGGGCGCGATTTGGACGCAAATTGGCTTGGCGCGACTTGGGCGCGAATTGGCTCGGCGTGGCTTGGACGCGACTTGGCTCGGCGCAACTTGGAAATGGATTGGATGCGGCTTGGCTGCGGCTTGGACGCGGCTTGGCTTGGGCGCGACTCGGGCTTGGCGCGGCTTGGCTTGGACGCGACTTGGCTTGGCGCGGCTTGGGCATGGATTGGATGCGGCTTGGCTTGGGCCTGCAGATGGTGACGTTGTCTTGGGACGCGCGCTTTGGATGGGGAATGGCGCAGGCTAAGTCGCAGAATGACTCGGATACCAAACCCTAATTGTTTCGTATAAACAAATATCTAATCCAGCTGGTATCACGCGTGTGAAGCCTTAATTCACGGCCGACAAAGAGATTTTCTACTGAATATAAGAGGCGATCTTGAATCCTTCGCTCTTACAGATCATCATAAAAATCGCATCCATCTTCCCTACAGGTATTGCATCGTGTTTCTTCCCCTAGTTCCATTTTGTCTTTTTCATCATGTAGACTGCCGGTACAAACGTGGTAAAACTCTTTTTTTTGTGGCACATAATGGGATCATCCAGTGATGACTGTACCTTTTCGGAGAGAAATTCTGAAACCGACGAAACCCAGTTTCTTCTCATGGGGAGGTTTTAGACAGAATTGATTCTCTGTTCCGTGTAGCTGACGAGATTATACAAGGCATGTCTCTCGTCCATTTGTACAGAGTGCAGATGTGTGTTCAGACTCTCTTGGCTTCAGTGGACATGGAGTAAAGGTGGAGGCATGATGAAGAATCTTGGCTTGTCGGGAGATCTCGGAGCAATGAAGTTTTTCTACATCCCAGTGCTAGGGCGGAACAATTTTCCTCTCGGTTGAAGCGGCGAAAGACCGAGTCCATGGAACTTGTAAGTGAGGACCAGTTTAATTACCCTGTCCATGATGGTATCATAATCCTTGACTCTGATGCGGACGAACCGGGATATCCTCAAGAAGCAGCCGGAAAGACTCATGGGGAAGATGTCGACACGGTCTTCAAAACTGAAGAAGCTTCTGGAGTGGACGCCAAAACTGCTGTCAGGTGTGTTGACGCAAACGCTGAGGATGCTGTCAAGGTGGATGAGGAGACGGAGGCGATGTACGCTGGGGCAATTGGGGAGGCTACGGAAGAACACACTGGGCTGCTGTTGAAGTAGACATTGGACATGAAGTGGAAGCTACTGCTGTGGTGGATTCTGGATGGAACGCCGAAGTTGCTGCTGCCGAGGCGGCGTCTAGATGGAACGTTTGCTGTCAGAAAGAGTGCTGTGGAAAGTGCTTGAAGAAGCTCTGACGAAGGCGCTATTGATCCAGGCGTCTACCGTTAAAGACCAATTTTCACTTTTGCTTATTTCTTCTTAGCGTGTATCCCCTTTGACATTCCAAAAGTTTGCTTTTACTTTCTTGCTTTCATGGTGGAGTTAGGGTTTCTCGAGTAACATTCCATCATTCAGTTTTTCTGGTTTCACATCTTTGAATGAATCAATAAAGCATTCATATTGTTTCTGAGATTCAGAGCCGAATATTCTTGAAGAAGACATATGTTTTGCCGCCTGACGATCGTCTTCCTTGCATATTTCCTTCTTCAGTATTTTGAATAGGTATTTTTGTGGTGGTTTGATTTCTCTGGGTTTCAATTGAAGGATAATGACTCTGTGAGATTTTAGGTTTACTTGGTATTTCTTTGACCCCAAATTTTAAATAGGACAGACTGATATTTCTTTTCCAAAAAGAAAATCTGAATTCGGAGTCTGTTAAGTTGGAGCGATAGGCCTGGACATTTGAGTTTCGGTATTTTTCCAGAACTTTTTTAGATTGCATATCAGTCAGTCCAGAGGCCATAAAAGTCAGAAAATTTATATAAACATTGTTCCCTTTTGACACATTATAGAAAAGATATAGGCGAACAACTTTCGTTTAGGATGTTTTTCCTAGTTCCCTACCCATTTGTACAGTTTTCGAGTTTTTCAGGGCTGTTATGTCAGAAATCAGAATTTTCGGTTTTGAACATTGAGGACAATGTTGAGTTTAAGTGTGGGGGAGCATTTAGTACCTACTATTTTCATATACACATAAATAAATAAATCATACTCTTTGATTTCTTGCATTCTTGAGACTTCATATTTTGGAGTTAATTTTGAGTTATTTAGGATGACACTTTAAACCTCTTAAGGATGAAACAGTTCTTACAGCTATAGATTGAGTTCCACTTTATCATTCCACAATCCTTATATATATGTTCATAATTGATTGTGAAACTAAGTTATGGTAGTCGTTTGAAAGATTCATCCTCGCAATTAATCATTACTGAATCATTTTATTTTTATTTTTGCAGTTATATGTTTCTCTAAAGTGACTTGGTGGGATCCTGATACTGCCGTAGATGTTGTCGCAAGGTAATCATTGTTTGAGTTTATTTAAAAGGCCCATAAGACAATTGTCTTACACCCATAAAGAGTGAGCCGGAAAAAAAATGAAAAAAAATAAAGAGAAAAGAAAAAGATATATATATATATATATATAAGGCTCCTCTTCATTTATCGACACTTGGATGACAATATGTGTGAAACGTTGTCCCTGTCTCCGTCGCCTAAGAAAGCGTGGAACGCAGGATCCAGGGAAACTATCACGTATTTGTTGAAAAGTAACATCCTCATAGAATATCTAATCATGTAGTCGATAAAAATAAAAACCATATCATTATTATATAGCAAGTCAAAAAGACTATTGATGAGGTTCTTGACGCTTAGATAGCAGTACGTGTGAAACGTTTTCCCTGTCTCCGTCGCCTAAGCAAGCGTGGAACGCAGGATCCAAGGAAACTATACATACTTGATGAAAAGAAACATGCGCTTAGAGTATCTAATCATGTGGTCCAGTTAAATGGGTGCTTCTCTCAACTATTGCGCTATAATAAAGATCCTTTGATGACATTCACACAAGTATTTTGGGTAACATCTTTCACTTAAGTCAAGATTTGCACACTTCACTTTTTTATTTCCATTATCTTATCTATCCATGTGATTTCAGTATGCGAGTGTTGTGAAAAATTTTGCAACAAGTATGATGACTATCTTAGTAGAGTTTCGCAAACAAGTTGAATGTCATACGTAAGTAATTGCTTATGTGTGATGATTGGAATGTATGTGGGATGTTTGCATCTAAAGAACATATGCAAGCTAATTATTTGGCTTTTTTCTTTGTGTCTATCCTTAGTGGTTCTCCCAAGGCGAGAAATTGGAGTAGGTTTTGTGGGTATACCTCTTGTAATCCCTCACGAGACTATAACTCGCCCACTAGGGACACCTAGGGGTTTAAAGGCCTATTATTCATGCTAAGAGTAACTGTATCCTCATGACATGGAGTTGTTGTATTTAGGATTAGTTTTATTTAGTTTGATCGAGGACTATCAAAAGCTAAGTGTGGGGTAATTTGATAAGTTCATAATTCATATGATTTTAGTGTCCATTCCATACTTGTTTTAGCTATTATTCTTGCATATTTTCGTATTATTACTCTTGTTTTCTCTTATTTGCCTCAATTAGGTGAATCATCCAAAAAGGAGCTAAAAATTTCTGAAAAGATCGAGGAAGAGAAGTATTCAAAGTATCCAAGTGCCCAAGTCCAAGAGAAGTGGAAGAAGTGCGACGAAAAGGAGCAAAACGCTCAAAATCAAGAGACAGGACAAAGACCAATCTTAACTCATTCAAATTAAGTATTTCTAATCATAATATTGAATATAATTAAAATATAAAAAGAATGCAAAAAGAATGAGGTCATTCCGAGTTCGGATGAAGAAGTTGTGGCCAAAACAAGCTTTTATTGAATACCGAAAACAGTAAAGTTCGCAGACGGGTATTCACACTTTAATTCCGAAAAGTTATGCTGGAATTTGAAGTTTGCGGACTGGGTTCGCAAACTTATCAAGTGGAAAACGTGTATTAGTATCTTGGAAAGCTTAAGGGCACGCTTGGATTCGTTATTTCGTTATTTCGGGTCGGAACCAAACTAAATACGTGAAGGCCAAGCAATGTAAACCTATAAAAAGGTATTAGGTTATGTGAAATATATATATCATCAGGTCACGAAATTTTTAGGGTTTGGAGAGAAGAAACATCATACGGAGCGATTATTAATTGTAACGTTATCTCTTTACTTTTCTCATATGTATATCATGGATGTTTCTACATCCATGAGTAGCTAAACACCTATTGATTGAGGATGAATTATAATTTGTAAATAAGATTTGAGTTATTATATTAGTCTACTTTTAAGTTCTTCATATGATTATCGTTTGTTTATACTATTTGAATATTTATGATTGATTGATAGATTGTTTAGGTGGCCAACTAAATTGATTTGTTGATTCAATTTTTGCTAGTATTAAGTTAGGAGATAAGATCGTCGAACAACTTGTACCCAAGTAGAGAACACAAAACCTAGCAGAGGGATTCTATGGAGCGATTGTGTGTATAAACAACACTAAAAGGTGGACCTTGATCTAAGAGTCTAACTAGTAGGATCAACCTATAAATTCAAAAAAGATAAAGCATTCGGTTGGATTACACCTTGAGTGATCTACTACTTGGTGGTTCGTTGAATAAAATCTGGTAGGCGAGAACTTCTGTATCCAGTAATATAAGGAATTTAGGGGATATCACTGATCTAGCTGTTATTCCATGGTTGGTGATAATCTATGATTAACAACGAGTAGGAAATTATAATAACTCATTGACGGTTTATTAACGAATAAGGATTCCTCGATCATATCTCTCTTTATTGATTACAATACAATTTTATTTGCTTTGATTATTTATTTTGTTCACAATCTAAAAAAAACCCCTCCTTTGTGACACTTTGACAACTAAAACTCACTGCTCTTCGTAGGAACGATCCTTACTTCCATTATATTACCACTTAATTCTGTGGAAATAAGATTATTAATTTGTTGAGCCTACGACAGCCCATACACCAGTCATCCTTTATTGTCTCTGTAACATCTCTATGTCGATCCGCGACAAGGCGGAGAACCTCCAGTCCCCAGACGTAATTCCCTGAATCAATATTTTCCTGGACAATGCGCTTAAGAGCGTTGCATTCGTTGGTAGGATGATGAATAAACCTGTGATAGTGGAAATACTCGGGATTTGCCATTTATTCCTCAGTTGGCAGGCGCCTAACAGGAGGCAGTTTGATGGCATCGTCTTGAATCCATACTTCTAGGAGTTCAATTACTTTCTCGATCGGGAACAGGAAGTTTGGAGATACATCTCCAGTTTCTTGTTGTTGCACATGAATCTTAGCCGCAACCTTCCTGGGTGAAGCTGTCTGACGTGCTGGTGTCACACGTTTGGGTTGTTGTTCCACTGTTGGAGTTTTTCTCTTTATTCCTTCATTTGCGATTGACTGGAGGTTGGATATTTTATTGGAAGGATGCCTACTTTCCTGAATATCTTTATGAGCTTCTTCATTCTGGAACGGTTCAGATCGACTGAGTAAAGCAACAGCGGATCTCTTAGCAGCTTCTGATGAAATATGGGAATTGATGTTTTCCAAGAAGGACGCACATAATTAAATCACATTTTCATTGCAAGGACCCTAATGAGAACGTGATAAATCCCACGAGTCTTCTTTATGATCTTGAGGAAACATCTCTTGATCTCCATGAGCAGACAAGTTAGGTTGGTGGATACCTTTCCATTCAGCATGACCATAGGATTCATCCTCCTCACTAGGAGTAGGAATATGAATCTTGGAAGAAATACTACTACCATCAGCATTGATCCAAAATGAATTATTGATGGCATTTCCTCCATAATGACACGTGTTGGTTCCTTTAATAGTTGATCCGTGAGCGCTTTCAAAAGCGTAAATACTCCGTCCCGCGTCTTGACAATGGAAACTTGATTCCCGACAATATCATTCAGGATTTTTGTCAAATCGTGAATAGTTGTTAAGTATCGAGACTCCATAGCCTCGACAAGGGTTTTGAATGAAAGAATGGATTCAGGGATACCATGTGAAGTATTTTCAGTGCTAGGAGAAGTAAATTGGGATTGAGGGTTTCTGAACCATTCATAAGATCAACCATCTTGAGAAGTTTAGGAAATTGAAAATGGAATAGGAAAAATGATTTTTGCAACCGAGAGATTAATCTCCTACTGTGGTCGCCAATTGTTTGTGGGTAAAAATTGTTTCTACTGGTTTTGGTAAATTTGGGTGTGTGGATGAGAAACGAGTCTAAACCTTCAACAAATGCACTGCACGGGAGTACTTTAGATTCGAGAGATTAATCTGTACAATCCTGGCCTAAACCAAGAAATGGCCGTTCCAGTATTACTTCGGTCACAAAGTGAAGGAGAAGGGCTGGTCTTAGGGAGGGAAGCGAAGAAGGTGTTGAGATTAGAATGGTTAATTCTGAAGGTGTGGGTTTTTATGACTTGTATCAGAATTTGGAACTGGCTTGCGGAATGAAAGCTATCAGTCCTTCGGTATTTTTCTGGATACTGTGTTAATGTTCTCACCAAAACTTGTTGTTTTGTGGAAAATATATAAAACCTATTTATAAAAGTCATATTGAACACACCTTGATCTCGTAGAAAGTGGGAGTGATTGAGTAATGGAGAAGTGGGATTATGTGTAAATGCCAGAGACCACGTTCCCATCAAGTAGGAAATTGGTTAGTTTACACCCACTACTTCTTACCGCCACTAACTGCCATGCTTTCTGACACTTTCTTATAATGGGCGTGTTGCACGCCGCATGCTGTAAACCGCTAAACCAATACCCTGATGAGCATCCCCTAGTTTGTGACATGTTTGATGTCTCGAGTGTTTTCGTGGAAAACATGTAGCATATTGCTATGTGTGGCAAGTCAAAGTTAGGAGACTTGCCACAGGGGAATAACACGTGATGCTATTTGTGAAAAATCGGAGGTCTAACAACACCACCTAATATTTCTCTTAGAAATATGTATGGACTAACTCCCAAACACTTTCTAGAGAATCAACTAGACAGTCAGACTCAATTTAGATAAAAGTATCTCAAGGAGTTAATATCTCAATCTCTCGATTTAATCTTACTCAAGCAAACTGCGAGTCTCAATTAAAGAGAGATAACTTGGATGGTACCAAAGACCAATATCCAAGGATCAATCAATATCAATCAACAACCGTTAGGTCGGACTCTCCAATTGATTGATCTAACGCATAACCTGAATTATTTCAATTATAAAGATAAAACAATATAATGCTGAAACTGAAATAACACAGACACCAGAAATTTTGTTAACGAGGAAACCGCAAATGCAGAAAAACTCCGGGACCTAGTCCAGATTGAACACACACTGTATTAAGCCGCTACAGACACTAGCCTACTCCAAGCTAACTTCGTACTGGACTGTAGTTGAACCCCAATCAATCTCCCACTGATCCAAGGTACAGTTATGATCCTACGCCTCTGATCCCAGCAGGATACTGCGCACTTGATTCCCTTAGCAGAGGGAGACATAGTCTCACCGTGGGTTTTGAGAGAGTATGTGTGATTTCTACCAGGATATCTGACCTCAGCATATCTTGTTTTCCCTTGGAAGTTTCCAAATATAGGAAAATTTTCCACAACCCTTCCTGAAGGTTCAAGAAAAGAGGCTTTCTGATTACCGAGTCTAGGACCTCTAGAGATCGGTTCTAGAGGATTTTCCGAAATAGTTCTCCATACTCTAGACTTAGATTTACTAGAGTTGTTCTTATAAGCACATGACATGCTTTCATTAGCAGCACAAGAATTTATACCACTAGAATGCACCAAAGTCTTGTAATGAATTATAGGAAAGAAATCATTTTTATAAGATGACTGGTTTCCTGTGAGCATGAGGTTCACTGCAGTAGTCGACTGACTATTTACTCCATTGACAGTGGAAAGAAGCAAATTACAAAGTTTAGAGATTTTTTTCTTTCTGGAAAAACAACGGATAGCATAGTGATTTCCTTTTCCACAGAAAGTACAGGTTCGTGGAGAAGACACAACAGAAGGCATCTGTTTTAACTTTACATCCCTGTGAGAAGATTGTAAGTTATATAAACTTTTCTCGACGCAATCTTTTTTTGGAGGATATTTCTTCATGTACTGTAACTCAAGAGGAACAGTTGGAATGGAAGAATTTTTCCCTAAGACAGAGTTTTCCTTTTCCAAGGTTATACACTGTTCATGGGCTAGTGAAAGTGATGCTTCTAACTTGTCTTTTTCAAGACGAAATCTGTCAAGATCGGATGAATGTGTCTTGATCAAACGTTTTTATCTAATTGAGCCTTCTTTGACAATCTTTTAAAGATCACAAATCTTTTCACGCTGTAGATTATTTTCTTGAAGAAGTTTCTCAATATCCTAAGATAAGGACTCAATAATGTTATAGAGTACACGTTCTCGATCAATGGACTTTTCAAATTCATCGATGAGTTAATCATGATTATGAAGATCAACAAACTCAGTGGATTTTTTTTGCGATTCTGGTGAACTCCATTTCAACTTTTGCCATTGTGTCCAATGTCTCATTGGAGGAAGAGTGATCAACACAAGATGAGACAATCTTCCTACCTAGAGATTCGGAAGAATTAACTAAGGAGCAATCCTTTGAGGTACTCCCGAGACAGCTGACATAGTTAAAATTTTCAGGAGGTCTTGGTATGCGTAAGAGATTCTGTCCTCAGACTCAGATTGCTACAAACATAGACTTGTAAGGTCTTGAACGTGTTTGCCTGCTCTGATACCAATTGAAAAAACGAGGGTCTAACAACACCACCCAATATTTCGCTTAGAAATCTGTATGAAATAACTCCGAAACACTTTCTAGAGAATCAACTAGACAGTCAGACTCAATCTAGATAAAAACATCTCAAGGAGTTAATATCTCAATCTCTCGATTTAATCTTACTCAAGAAAACTGCGAGTCTCAATTAAAGAGAGATAACTTGGATGGTACCAAAGACCAATATCCAAGGATCAATCAATATCAATCAAAAACCGTTAGGTCGGACTCTCCAATTGATTGATCTAACGCACAACCTGTATTATTTTAGTTATAAATATAAAACAATATAATGCGGAAACTGAAATAACACGGACACCAGAAATTTTGTTAACGAGGAAACCGCAAATGTAGAAAAACCCCGGGACCTAGTCCATATTGAACACACACTGTATTAAGACGCTACAGACACTAGCCTACTCCAAGCTAACTTCGGACAGGACTGTATTTGAACCCCAATCAATCTTCCACTGATCCAAGGTACACTTATGCTCCTACGCCTCTGATCCCAGCAGGATACTGCGCACTTGATTCCCTTAGCTGATCTCACCCACAACTAAGAGTTGCTACGATCCAAAATCGCAGGCTTTGACAATAAACAAATCTGTCTCACATAGACAAGTCTATTAAAGGATCAATATGTCTCCCACAGATAAACCCTAAAGGTTTTGTTCCGACTTTTGATATTAATCAAGGTGAACATGAACCAATTGATAATCCGGTCTTATATTCGCGAAGAACAACCTAGATTAATCAATCACCTCACAACAATCTTAATCGTATGGTAGCGAAACAAGATGTTGTGGAATCACAAACGATGAGACGAAGATGTTTGTGATTACTTTTTATATCTTGCCTATCGTAGATATCAAATCTCAAGCCAATAAATATGATTGTACTCGTACGATAGAAGACGCAAGATCAGATCACACAACTACGATAAAAGTAGTATCGGTCTGGCTTCACAATCCCAATGAAGTATTTAAGTCGTTAACCCGATTTAAGAAAAGAAAACCAGAGGATTAAAGGATAATCGACTCTAGTATGCAAACTAGTATCACACGTAAGGTGTGGGGATTAATTTTGCACAATACTAGATGTCTCCTTTATATAGTCTTTCAAATCAGGGTTTTGCCTTGGTAACAAAGAAAACAATATCCACCGTTAGATGAAAACCTGATTTAGATTCAAGCTAATATTTCTCAACCGTTAGATCGAAAACTTAGCTTGTTATACACACTTGACAATGAACGCTTCTAGGTTTGTTAACCGTACCCAAACTTACTCACTTGTTGGTTCAACAATAGTCAACCAAATGGTTAGCCATATAAGCATCTCATATCAACCATGCTCTTCTTCACCATAACTAGTTCAAATGACTCAAATGAACTAGTTAGAGAGTTGTTCAATTGCAAGGAAACATTATGTACTACACAAGATACAATTGAAGCAAAGATGATTTGATTCACTTGAATCGGTTCATGAACTTTATAGACACGGTTTGAAAAATACATTCCTTAGTCTTTATAAGTTTAAGTTCAGAAATCATCTTCAGATATATAACCTTCTCAAGTTCGCAAACTAGGTTCGCGGACTTAAGTAATCGGACTGAGTTCACAAACTCCAGCAGAAATTCTCGGGATGAGAACTTTGTCGGTTCGCGAACTGGGTTCGTGAACTTGGCTCACGCAAGTAGTTTGTCAACTCCAGCAGAAATTCTCGGGTTTGAGAACTTCGGCAGTTCGCGGACAGAGTTTGCGGACTTGGCACTTGCCATACTTCCGATTTTTCTTGATCAACAAAGTTCGTAAACCTTGGTTCAAGGAATAGGACTTATACATAAATGTGTTTCCACAACAATGTTTATGTCCATCATTGGTTATCTAATCTAATCTCTCATTTCAATTATTGAAACATTCTTAGAGGACGTTATATAGTTGTTACACAATTTCTCATCAAAGCATTTTTCAATATGACTGAAACATATCATGACTTTCATTACTAGGTAAAGATAAACTTGATCGAAGCGAAAATCTTACCAACACATATTTCGAGATATAGATAGGCAAGGTATACTCGGCTCGAAATACCAAATGTGTATAATCCAAGTCTATATATATAGCATACGACTTCTTGTCTCAAAGAGTAGGAGATAGAGTAGATATACTTTTGAGTGATAGATAAGTTCAAGTCTTCACATACCTTTTTGTCGAGAAGTTCCACCGGTTCCTTGAGTAGTTCTTCTTCTTGTATGATGAATCTCCATGAAGTTATTGAGCTCAACTACACTTTCTATCCTAGTCCGAGACTTAGCTATAATAGACTAGAAATCAAGACTTATAGTTTTGATCACTAACATTGACAAACATGCTTGAGATAGCAACGCATGCGAGTTCGACCGAGCAATGCTCTAACAATTTGGCTTGTGTTGGTTGGTCTCCAAAAACTTGCCACATGCCTGTCAGTTCTGTGGCGAATTTGGACGGCTGAGATCGTAACTCATGAGAAAGGGTGGCCATTGATTATGGCCACATTCTGTTGGCACCTGATGGTAGCACAGTGACGTTATTAGCACATGCCAATGGCGTAGTGGCATATAGCGGAATGGTAGTGGCACGATGGTGCAAGTAGCTCCTGGCGTAGTCATAGCCGCTAGCTTTTGGCACATTGGTGTTAGACCCAAATGTGGCGTGGCAACATCAGTTCCAGTTGTCATAGCAATCCTAATGCTCTGGGAATCATTACTTGGCTTGGTTGGCATATCAACTTTGCCTAAATTATGGTTTGGCATGCCGAAACCTTAATTAGCGCATACGGCAGGCAACATGTGGCATGTGGCCGTGGCGCAACGACGTTTTGTGCAAACGGTGCCATAGCCATGCCAAAGGAATCATAGCCAGGCCATCATGTGAAAACGACCACAAAAGCAATGATTTCCACGAGTGGCTATGATATGGCGTCTTTATTAGGTTTTTCAGGGTCCCGCATGGCTCGTGGCATGTTGTGGGTCCCGAAGTGACATAATTTGTCCCACGACTGGAAATTAGGGTTCCGACCATCGCCACTAGAGAAAGGTCGTGTTTCTGGTTAGGATAACCATATTGAAGTCTGTTATGGCGTTGGCCACAAACAGAAGGTGGGTTAGCACGTAGGCGCGCTATTTATGGCACGTTCGGCATGCTGTTGCGGCAAAGTGGCGCGTTTGGCATGCACGTTTAGTACATTAATGCGGCATGACAGGTTTGGTCATGCCATTAGCATATGGAGTGGGACGACACGTTTGGCATGCCATTGACATGGTGGCGCGGTGGAGTGGCATGTTGGCTTGCTAATTAGCGTATTGGCGCGACTTTGGGAAAGCCAATTTGGCATTGTGATTATCTGGCTCAACCTTGCCTCTTTTAATTCTGTGGCAGGTTTAGAGTGACTTGATTGGTCGATTAAAAGAGGGGCCGGCCAAGTATGAGTGTAGCCACACTTCTAGTGTGCGTGTGGCGGATTTAAAGCGACCTGATTGGTCGATGGGAAATAGGGCCGGCAAGTATGGGCCTAGCCACAACTCATGTGCGTGTGGAGGGAATAGGGGCCGGTTCAGGCAGCATGGAGTGTGGCCACTTGCAAGTGGCGCCGGCTGGCCTGTGGCATGGGCATACCTCCTTTTGTTGCTTCTCCTATTCCGCAGATCTTTTTATTCCTTGTTTTCTGATTGTGGGAAGGATTTTTCACCAACTAATCCATGGCGGATTAATTGCCTAGTTCTCCTAGGCTTAATTTCGACAGACAAGGTCTAATATACTGCACAGGACGCAAAACCCTAATTTCTTCAAATTAATCAGGGTAATATTTGAATCTTGTGAATTATCACAAAATTGATTGTATTCTATGTGTTGACACAGAGTTCTTTGAGTTTATTGCCAGAGAGCCGTATGCTTTCTGATTGAGTACTTTTATGCAAGGACCTTAACCTCGATACTTGGAAATCCGCTCTACTATGTTGTGAGTGAACACAAATTGTCATGCAATATCAATATTAAGGGTTCACCCAGGGAAAATAGCATAGGAAAAATATTCGGCAGGCTCCGTCATTAGTGAGTAATGCAACTAGGAGCTTATATACTCATTAGGCTCTATACTAGTGAACAATTAATATAGGAGCTTGAGTTTCAATATAATGTGAATAGAGACATAGGCACTCATCATATTTTTATATATTCTCCAAATTCCCGGCGGAATATAGACATATCAATGTCTACTACATCTGATGCCGGGTCAGGTAGATATACTTTTACAGTTTTCGCTCTATACTAAAAACCACCATGAACACAAGTTAATTTGCATTTATTAAATCATAAATATTTTAGTTCATGAGTATGAGAATCATACATAACCGATTTTAGAACTTCACCATTGTGTTCGCAAACTAGGTACGCGAACAACAGCTCCGTACCTTGGCCTAGTCAAGCCGTTCGCAAACCCGGTTCACGAACGATTGTCCTGGACCCAACTCAGGTAAACCCGTTCGCATACTAGGTACGCAAACAAGAGTTACAGGCCTTCTCAGGTAAATCCGTTCGTATACTAAGTACGCAAACAAGAGTTCCGAACCTAAATCGAAATCGGTTTAGTGAACGCCGTGAAGTCTAAAACTCAGTTACACATTCTATCCTAATCCGAGACATAGCTATAAGTAGACTAGAAATTGGTGAACGCCGTGAAGTCTAAAGCTCAGATACACATTCTATCCTAATCCGAGACATAGCTAAGTAGACATAGTTATAGTTTCGATCAACTAAAATTGAAAAACAAGCTTGAGATAGCAACGCTTGCGCGTTCGACCGAGCAGTGCTCTAACAATCTCCCGCTTTGCCAATTCTAGTGACAAAACTATCAATACATATGAGTTACAAAATAAATAAACTTTGTAGCTTCTCATCCATCATGCTTAATTTCCTTGGCTTTTCAACATTCCTTGAATTCTTCGTTACTCCAAGTACTCCAGCGATTCTGAACGTGTTCAACTCAACATCATTGTTGTTGAAGATCCATATCCATAACAATAAGAAAACAAATGTTCCCAATCATTGTTATAAAGTGTCATTGTATTATTATAGAAAATCAAATTCCAATTGTATCACAACTTTGAATAATACTACGGTGATATGTACCTCTTAGTCAATACTTCCATCTTACAATGAAAACCACCCCCCTTACATAACGATCCGTAAACCATGTGTATGTAGTGTGAACTACATAATAATTCTCTCCCTTTTTGTCAATATAAATTGGCGAAGGTACGAAAACTACGGGATCATAATGAAATTTTCAAAAAAAATACTTTATGACTAAAAGAGAACATATCAAGTTTGTTTCGATGATATCGCATAGTCGAGACTTAGTGTTTTCATCAAGGAGTTTATAAAGATACAAGATAACTCCTACACTATTCCACAGCCGCACTCCCCACAAAGATATGGAAATTAAGCACAAGTTCAATTAAGAACTTTCCCCCATTTGATGCCATTCCCAAGAGAACAACATGAGCGACCTTAATTTTACGAGAAAAGAAGGATTTCTTTGGACATTAACAAACCACATGGATTTGTATCTAGTAAACTCGAATAAATTAACTACAAGAAGATATTATTGATTAATTTAATCAGAAACACTCAAGATAATAAAACTTACAGAGCCATACATTACTTTCACATAAAAGTGGATCAGGGAAAGATCAATACTGCATTATTTTTCAAAAGTTCATTCTATTTTTCATCAGACATAATAGACATAGCTTTTGAGCATATATAAGATAAGCACAGTTCACAAACGTAAACACACATATATCTCATAAGAAATTGCAATATAAAAAACCAAAAAGATTAAATATTACAAAAATCATCTTCCAAATTGTTAGAGCACTGCTCGATCGAACTTGCAAGCGTTGCTATCTCAAGCTTGTTTGTCAAGTTCAGGTGTCAAAACTATAAGTCTTGATCTCTAGTCTACTTATAGCTATGTCTCGAATTAGGATAGATTGTGTAGTTGAGATTTAGACTTCACGAAGTTCATCGATTTAAGACGAAGATCTACTAATGGGAGCTTGGAGGAACTTCATCAACAAAAGGTATGTGGAGACTTGAACTCATCTATCACTCAGAAGTCTATTCTATTCTATCTCCTATTGAGACTAAGTCGTACAGTTATACAAACTTTACATTATATACATTTGATATTTTGAGCTGAGTTTAAATCACTTATATCTTTCTCAAAATATGTGTTGGAAAGATTTTTTCTTTAACCACATTCATCATTATTCTTGACGAGTTTAGTTGGAAACAATTTATTTGTTGGAAACTAAATAATGAGTCAAAAGATGATCATGTCAAAATCGCCTTGTAACATCTTACATGATATGTGTGAGACAGTCATTTGATGTAGTAGAGTCAGAATGTTTCGTATTGATCATTCGATTACTTGAAAATTACTTATAAGCTAATAGTTTGTGTGAGACAACTATTGTCGTCTTCTAAGGATCTATCAATGATTGAAATGGGAGTTTAGAACAATTAACTATTGGCTAGATATAGCACAGTATGCATACCCGTATGTAAACTGTTGTAAGAATGATTCAGGTCCGGGAACCAAGTATGCATACCCGTAAGCGAACAGTTTTAACTGTTAAAGTTCGGGGAACCAAGTTTGCGCACCCGTTTACAAACTGTTTCACCTGAGTTCGGTATGGAATGACAGTATACGTACCCGTTTGCGAACTGTCGGACATGATCAAAGTCTGGAACTCTAGTTTGCGTACCCGTTAACAAACTGAGTTGGTTTAAGTTCTAAAATCGGTTAAGTATGATTTCATACTCATGAATAACTGCATACCGCGACTAAAGTATTCATGATCTGATTCTTTTGAATCAATCCGATTTTGCTTCAATTGGGTCTTGTATACTTCTATGAGAATATAAAAAATTGAACAACTCTATGAGTAACACAATTATATTCATTTGATTATCATTTGATCTAGAAGTGTTAAGATGAATGTGGTTAATACAAAAGTGTTCATATGGATAACTTCGGTTAACTATTGTTGAGCCAACTCAATATACAGGTTTAGGTACGGTTTCTCATATCTAAATGAGGGTATATTTCATTTGTGCGTAACAACCTAAGACCATCTAACGGTGATATTTCTTTGGTTTTAAGTGAACTTAGCTTGAATCTTAAATTAGGTTTTCATCTAACGGTGAATATTGATTGCTTTGTTTTAAAGTTATCAAACCCTGATTTGAAGACTATATAGGGGAGAAATCTAGCAACTGGAAAACCTAATCCCCACACCTCATGTGTGATACTAGTTGCGACTAGAGTCGATTCTCCTTTAACCTAGGGTTTTCCTAAAACCATTATAGGTTAACGAATTGAAGACTTCAATGGGATTCTGAAGCCAGACCCAACTATTTTTTCTATAGTTGTGTGTTCTGATCTTACTTGTTTTATCGTATTGAGTACTACTCTTCTCTAAAAGATTTACTCGAGATTTATCTCCGGTAGCTAAGATATAAAAAGTAATCACAAATCTCTTCGTCTCATTCTTTGTGATTCCACAATAACTTGTTCTACTACCATATAATTAAGTTATTGTGAGGTGATTGATATTTCGAGGCTGTTCTTCGGGAATATAAGACCAGATTATCAGTTGGTTCTAGTTCTCCTTGATTTATCAAAAGACGAAATAAAAACTTCATAGGTATTTATGTGGGAGACAGATTTATCTATCTGAATAGACTTTTCTGTGGGTGACAGATTTGTTTATCAAGTCTTCGACTTTGGGTCGTAGCAACTCTTAGTTGTGGGTGAGATCATCTAAGGGAATCAAGTGCGCATATTCCTGCTGGGATTTAGAGGCGTAAGGAAAGCGACTGTACCTTAATCAGTGTGAGATTTTTTAGGGCTCAAATACATTCAAGTCCGAAGGCTAGAGTCTGTAGCGGCTTAATGCAATGTGGTTTTTCTGCATTTGCGGTTTCCTCGTTAACAAAACTTCTGGTGTTTGTGTTATTTCTTTTTATATAATTGAAATATCACATGTTGTCCGTAGTTCAATCAATTGGTAAATCCGACCTTTGGTTGTTGATTGAAATTGATTGACACCTGAACATTGGTTTTTGATGCTGTTCAAGTTAATTCTCATATCAACCGGGCTCACAGATTTCTATCTGTTCGATTGCAAATTGTGTTGAGAAATTGAGATATAACTCTTGTATGTTTTTCCTTGATTGAGTCTGACTGTCTAGTTGATTCTCTTGGAATAATATTGGAGTTAGTCCGTACAGATTGTCGAACGAAATATTGGGTGTTGTTGTTAGACCCCTGCTTTTTTGATTGGTATCAGAGCAGGCAAACACGTTTAAGACCTCATAAGTCTGTGTTTGTAGAAATCCGACTCTATGGAAAAAAGCGTTATCTCTATAAAAGTACCTCCAGTCTCCGACGGCTCAAATTACTTATGGTGGACGGTGATTTTAATCATGGGTTTATGTTGTTAATGGCTATAATCCTCCATTGGTTACAGTAGACGGTGTAGCAGTTGCAAAGGATATTGTTAGGTATGAGCCTGACGAGATTCTTGTTGCAAAGCAAAATTTTGATGGCTTAAATGCTATCTTACGTTCCATTACCCCAGATCTTTAGCACCATATGAATATGCGCACTCGGTCTAAAGATGCTTGAGATATCTTACAAACGATATTTGAAGGGAATACCTTTGAAAAGGAAGTTAGGCTTCAAAACCTAAATTATTATTGGGAAAACCTTCGTATGGCTGATGAAGATTCATTTGATGAGTTTAATCACAAAGTGTCTGAAATTGTTAGTGCATCTTTTGCATTAGGCAAGACTATTTTTGAAAAGGAGATTGTGATGAAAATTCTCAATCACTGCCAGCTAAATACGATTCTAAAAAACATGCTATCGTTGAAGGAAATAACCTTGATACACTTTCCAGAAATACTCATGTTGGGAAGTTAAAGATATTTGATCATGAGCATACATCCAAATCTGGAAAGGATATTACTTTCAAAGCACAAAATAACACTAAATTATTTGATAAAAGTAAAAGTGTTGGCCACTCTGTAGTTAATCCTACTGAGACTGATTGTCTCACTGATCACAAGACAATTTAGAGATATTCTTTTGAAGAGAAGTAAACGGTTCATCAGAGATAAACCCAGGTCATCAATTGTTTCGGGGTAAAAACTGATTATGTTGTTTTTGGTAAATTTGGGTGTGTTGATGAGAAACGAATTCACACACTAAACAAACGCACTGCACGTGAGTGCTTTTAGATTCGAGAGATCAATCTGTAAGACTCTGGCCTAAACTAAGAAATAGCAGTACCAGATTCAATTCGCTCACAAGGTGAAGGAGAAGGGTTGATCTTAGGGAGGGAAGCGAAGAAGGTGTTTGAGATCAGAATGTTGAATTATGAAGGTGTGGCTGTTTTATGACTTGTATCAGAAAAATGGTTTCTGGCTACTTCTGTTGATAACACTTGTTGTTTTGAAATAGGTTGAAAACCTATTTGTATAAGTCATTAAGCGCAGCCTGATCTCATAGGAAGTGGAGGAAGTTAAGTAGTGGAGAAGTGGAGTTGTGTGAAAGGTGGTGATCATCGTGTTTCCGTTATGAGGGAAGACTAGCCACACTTTCACCCACTACTCTCATTACTGTTAACCGTCCGTCTTTCCTGACACTTTCTCGTAATTGGCGCGTTCACACCGCACGCTGTAAACTGCCAGACCAATACCCCAGTGAGCATCCCCCAGTTCGTGACACGTTTGATGTCTCGAGTAAGTGGGTCGAGTCGTGAAACTCGTCGCTGAAAGAAGCACACAGTGCTTTTAGGTCAAATAATGAATTATTTGTGAAACCAATATTTATAAAACATCGCTTATAGTCGATGTGTATGAAACATCGCTTTTAAACAAGCAGCTGAAAATAATCAATGTGCAAGAAGCATCATTATTTTAGAGCTCGATTGAATCAGTCGCGGATTGAGCGACTTAAAAAGGTAGCATGACCGACCACCTTTGGATTATCGTTTGGTAGCTCTAGGGACGAGCTATTGCTTGGTCGGTCACTCTCTGTAAGCGGCTGGTATCCATTCTAAAATCCTATTGGTTGATCTAAATTAGATTTGGATCGCTCAAATCGGCTAGCCAAGTTGAGCGGCCGAGACGAATTGCGGAAGTTAATGACTGCTATTGAAACAGAGCGAAAGACCATCTTTGGGTGATCGTTTGAAAGCCCTATGGTGACCTACGATTTGGTCGGTCGCTCTATGTGGAGGAGGGGTGGCCGGTGATTACAACGTTACCATGTCGGTCTCCTGAAGATAAATCTACACCTACACCATCCAACTAGGCTAGCGAAGTTGGATGAACGAGATGATTTGCGGCAGTTGCCTACTGTCGTTGATTCTAATCAGGGTTTGGAAGCTGTGCGGCCAATCCTATTTTGGGTAAGCAATTTGAAGCGCTGCGCGCTAGTTCAAGCAGACTGATAGGTCACATGTAAAGACAAACCACTGGTATGCACGCTGACATCTTTAGGCCATCTAAAATTAGATCTAAGCCATTCAATTTAGCTGGCGAAGACGGGCGGTCATGATCGATTTGCGGCAGTAACATACTTCCGCAAACACCAATTAGGGTTTCAAAGCAGCGCGTTCACCCTACTTTGGGTGCACGATTCTATACGCTCTTGGCTTGCCATGAGCAAGTCGATTAACCATGGGTGTAACTGGGTCGCTGGTGAACATGTCAGTGCTTCTTTGTTCGTTCAATATGCGATCTAATCCGTCCAACTAGGCCGGCTAAGTTGGACGGATGCGATGCGTTTTGAGACCGTTTTTTCCGGTCTTAGCTCGTTTGAGCTATTTTTAGACAACACGATCACCCATGTTTTGGTGAACATTCAAGGAGGTAGCGGACGAGCTAAAGGAATTTCGACCGACAAGGATGCTAGTGGGTCCAACGGTGTTTATCATGACGATCGCCTAGTTCCGTTAGGAGTAGGCTAGGCCTATTAAATTGTGTGGCCAAATCATGTGGCTGTGATCGTTTCTTAAGACTGATATGGACAATCTAGATTTCTCTTAAGGAATTTAAACGCGTTAGATGGCGCTAACTTTTAACCAAAAGGTGTGTTAACATGCTAATCTCTTTGTAAGAAGGTGGTTTAGCCTACGCGAGTATTTTCATGCAGGTTTCATTACTGACACTTCGGGAGATTCGTGCTACTTTGCTCCGAGTGAACATTAATCGTCATGTCATGCCAACATTGAAAGTTCAGCTGGGGAACATAGTATAGGAAAATACTAAGCGGGCCATGCATTAGTAAATGATGCAATAGATTAAAATTTACAAAGTATCTGGGATTGTTGCTTCATGCACCATTCTGGATAAATTTCCATTAAATATGTTGAATTGATCAATACATATGTAAGTGAAAAGGTTTATGCACTCATCACTTCCAAATGGCTTTTGTTCCTTTGTAGGAAGACAATGTATTAAAATACAGGGTTTCACGATTTTAGCCATAAACCTAAAACCACCATCAACATTAAGTCCCCTGCTTAGCACGTAATAGCGATGCTATTGCGGGGTAAGCACTAGATGGTGACAGATGAATAAATTCACAAAAGAAGTTTGACGTACATTACCAGGATAATGGTTGGCTCGGTTCTTGACTAAGATACGTTTCCTTTCGGCGCACGTCGGTTGTCTTCAGATAGATAAGTATCTACTTGATTGTTATCCCGCATTTGAAGCCTTTATACACAGCAAGTAGAGACTCCTTTTCTTCCCGAGATCTTGTTGATTTGTGGAATATAAAGAAGACGCTGAAGCATTTCTCCCATCGCATAGTTGCTTCTATTCTTCGTTCCAGGTATTGCTCCATGTTCATTGTGCGGTTTGATTTTTGATTGATGATGATAATGATTTTTTTTATATATATACCATCCGTTGACATGATCATAACACACTTTTTGCAATATATGATGGGAATTGCTGGTGATGATTACTCTTTTACTTCTTCAGAAAAAATCTTTGAAGTCGACAAACCCAAAGCTAATGCGTTGGAGGAGGTGATGGCCAAAATAGATTCCCCGTTTCGCGAAGCTGGTCGTTCTATACAGGGTATGTCTCTTCTGCACTTACGCATCGTGGAATATCTTACTCAGGCCTTTTTGGCTTCAGTCATCATGGAGGAGAAATGGAGACATGACGAGGCGCTTCAGCCAACGAGCGCGAGATCTGAAAGGTTTGCAGCTTGGCTAAAACGGCGAAGGATCGAGCATGAGCGGCCTCCTAGTAAAAACAAGTATGATTACCCTATCCGCAACAGAATCATAATCCTCGATTCTGACGTGGACTATCCAGAGCATCCTCAGAAGGCTTTTGGGGCAGTTCCTGAGGAAGAGGTCGAAGTAGCTTTCGTGGAGGGTACTAAAGCAACTATTGGAGGGAACACTGAAGTGGATGCTGAGGAGATCATGAGAGCGACATCTAGAGAAGATGTTTAAACAACTTCCAAGAAAGATGTTGAAACAACTTCCAAGAAAGATGTTGGCGCGTCTCCTGGAGGGAATATTGAAGCAGCTGTTGAAACATCATCAGAAAGCGAAGTCGAGGTGGCTTCCATAGAGGATGCAGTAGTGTCTTGTGATGAAGGTGTTGAAACAGCTTCCAATGACGGCTCCATAGAAGATACTGTTGATCCCTCTAATGATTACACTTTCCTTTGTTTCTTTCATTCATAGTTGATAACTTTCCATAGTTTGTAAACATTTTTTTCTTATACTTATTAGTTTTGTGGCTGAGCCTGGTTTTCTTTGATTTTTTTTTTCACGATATCTGGGAACCCTAGTTGTAGTACTCCCCAATAGGGTTGCAATAGAATCTCTCCATTCCATCGAGTTGTACAACCAAAGAGAACGCGACATTCATAAGTGATGATGCGTTCTTATGTGACCGTGCACTGTCTTCATGATGATTGCATGTAACCCTAAAAACAATGAAGGGGACGCAATAATGGAAACCATAGATTGACCACAAACCTGTTTGCCCTCCAATTGATAAAGTGTTGCAATCCTCCTAATCATATGGTGATCGAGAGGCCGCTTTACTGTTGGAGTAGACTGCTCTTCAAAGTACGAAGCGCTTGCCCTAATATTCATACGATTCCTTTGCCCCTTTTCTTTCTGCATGTATTCCTTCAATGTTTCTCGAAAGATATGAGATGTTTCTTTTTTAGGGTTTTGTCTTTCTGGTTTGAACTGATGGGTAATGATGAGGGTTTAAGCTTGCTCGAGACTTTGTGTCATGATTCAGAAGTAAAGAGGTTTCTAAAATGAAATAATACTTTGATTAACTAACAAATTGAAACCCTAATTATGAATGCAAGCAGTGCAATCATTCTGGAGGAATTACAAATATTGCATGAAAGGGGAAATTGCTGGAGGAAATATTAAAGAGAATCCTGCACGACGTTTTAGGTATTGAAAGGCTTGAGCCATTGTGAGTGAATTGTCACGCCTTCCAGTTTTTCGGCATTGATGAGCTTGCAGTAACTTCCTAAGATAACATCTACCACCAAGTATGGATCATCTTCCCTTTCTGTAGGCGAATCAGGCTGAGCGATCACTTTCACTTCCACATATCCAACTTGAAACGCGGTCACCTTCACTACCATATCTCCAATTTGGAATGGGTTTTGGTGTTGCACAGCTACTTGATTCTTAGACTCGTTGTATTTGATTGAGATAGCTTCTAAACTTTTGATAAAGAATTTAAAAAGCCCAGCAACCCATTCACATCTCCTAGTAGCGGCTGGGTTGACGATTGGGTCAAGTTCCCGGCCCTTGACGGAAGGTGGATTGACTGATTGTAGAAAGGGTTGTTCAATAAGACTTACTTGGGTTCAGAATCTTCGAATGTACGTTGATGGGCTCTCCCAAGGTAGCTGCGTCACATTGGCAAGTTGTTGATACGGCAACAAATAATCTTCGGGGTTGGACGGCTTGTTGGAAATGCTTTTAGGTATAGACACTGGCAAAGGACATACTCCTAGATTTTCTTTGTTGTCCTGCACCCACGAACGTCCTAGAATCATATCATAATCCGGGCATTCTTTAACAATATGAAACTTGTCGCGTGTTAGAGCATCTCCTATCTTGATTTCGAGATTAATGTACCCGTAAGAATTTTTTTTATTCTCCTTCTGTGTTTTTAATCATGGTTGGGCAATGAAAAACTTCTTGCTTCGAAATCACTGTAGCTCTCAGAGTCTTGACGGTAACAATGTTGAAGTCAGAGACCGCGTCGATCAGTGTGCTGTCGAATTCGACGCCCTTCGGTGGGTAGTAGTCAGCAGTCCCAGTTGCATTTTCCAACAACGCCTTCTAAAAGAGGTTGGGGCTTAGGAGTGGCTCCTTCGCATGAAAACAACCGCTTGCCCGAAACAATGCGATTGAGGGATGCGAATATATCTTGACACTGTGCTTTGGACAAATAAGGAATTTCACATACACGCTTCATCATGGATTGCACGTCTTTGTGGACAGAGTCTCCAGAAAGTGTGCAACTTCTGATTAGAAGGGGGTCTCTGTGAACTCCCTCAGTGCCTAGTTGAAGCTCTCCCGCATCTATTTTTTCTTTGAAAATGCTTTTCAACTTGTTGCATTCATTGGTGGGGTGATTGACGAACCTGTGATAACGACATTATTTTGGATTTTCCATCTCTTCCTCAATTGGTGGGCGTCTGATAGGAGGTAGCTTGATGGAATCATCCTGAATCCATGCTTCTAGGAGCTCAACTTCTTCCATTGGGAATGGGAATTCTGGAGCAGTGTCTCCGGGCTTTTGTTGTTGCGTAGGCGTTTTAGCTAGTGCTTTCCGTGGTTGAGCTGCCTGATGCACTGGTGCTGCAGGTTTGGGCTGTTGTTCCGCCGCTGGAGCTTTTCTCTTTCCTTGTTCACCCACTACACTTACATAGGGTCCAGCATTTTATTGTTTTTTGATGATACGTCTTTTTCCTCGAGTCTCACGTGCATCATCGTTTTTGGAGGGTCTGGTCCTTTCCAGTAATGCCGGTGCTGTCGTGGCCGAGCGTTTAGCGGTTTCATGAAGTTCAAAAAAAGTTCGGAAACGCAAGTTCTCCAGTAGAGCGCGTTATATGGGTACCATGCCATTAATGCATGACTCTACCAACTGTTGAGTCACGTTCGGATCGTGACAATCCAGCGTTTGAATCCTGAATCTCTTGACATAATCATTTGGATGCTCATTGTTTCGTTGGAACATTATCCCCAAGTCTGAAAAGGTGATTTGCTCGTATACGAAGAAATACTTCTTGTAGAAAGCAGTTACCACCATCTCACACCAGTTGGATATGCTATTCGGTGCAATATTGTTGTACCAGGTGTACGCTCTCCCAGTGAGTGACTTTGAAAACTTTTTCAGGCGAAGGACATGATTGTATTTGTGTTCTCCTAATGACTCCAGAAAATGAGAGATGTGTTCACGATCATTACCAGTTCCGTCGTAAAGGGAAAATTGAGGAGAAGAGTATCCTCTCAGGAGAGGGACTCTTTGCACATCAGAAGGATACAGAGCTTGGTGTTGGTGCATGTCCACCGAGTTTCCTTGCCTCGATTTTGGAGGAGACGCTCCAGGTCCTCACGTGTGACGAAGTTGGAAGGATGATTCCTTTCCCTTGAGCGCTCAGGAGCAACACGAACTTCTTCATCTATGAAGGAACGGCCCGTTGAAACGCTTGCACCAGGAGTGTTGAAAGTACTCCTAATTGGCTCCATGGGTTGACGCTTCTCTTGTGGTAGCCGCTCCGTTAGCGTCTTGAGGAAAGTGAGTACCTCCTTCTGAGTTGTAGCAATGTATGTCTGAGCCTTAGCAAGAACCTCTTATCTTTCAATCAAATCGACAATGGTAATAGGGGGTTGGCCTCCTCTGGATCCTCCAGTCTCTCGTCCTTATGGGGGAGTGGCAGCAGCTCTAGTAACGACCGGGGGCGTTATACTCGAAGAAACATTGAGGGTGGCGGCAACGGCTCTGGCTCTGGTGATTGGAGGTGTCACGCCTAAGGGGATGTTTCCTACGCCGCTGGTGTTGGTGGTCGATGACGTAGTACCACGAAATGCGTTAATCGTGCTGGTAGGCGGTATATTGGTGTCACCGGCAGAAATGTTGACACCAGGGATGTTGTCAGCGCCAGTAACATCGGGATTTGTCGCTGATCCATACCTAATATCCACCATCTTGAATTTGAGAAAATTGAAATGAAATTGAAAATTGATCTTGCAACCGAGAGATTAATCTCCTACTGTGGTCGCCAGTTGTTTTGGGGTAAAACTGATTCTGCTGTTTTTGGTAAATTTGGGTGTGTTGACGATAAACGAATTCAAACCCTAAAAAAATGCATTTCACGGGAGTACTTTTAAATTCGAGAGATCAATCTATAAGACTCTGGCCTAAACCAAGCAATGGTCGTTCCAGATTCAATTCGGTCACAAGGTGAAGGAGAAGGGTTGATCTTAGGTAGGGAAGCGAAGAAGGTGTTTGAATGTTGAATTATGAAGGTATGGCTGTTTTATGACTTGTATCAGAAAAATGCTTTATGGCTACTTTTGTTGATAACACTTGTTGTTTTGAAATAGGTTTAAAACCTATTTATATAAGTCATTAAGCGAACCCTGATCTCATAATAAGTGGAGGAAGTTAAGTAGTGTAGAAGTGGAGTTGTGTGGAAGGTGGTGATCATCGTGTTTCCGTTATGAGGGAAGACTAGTCACACTTTCACCTACTACTCTCATTATTGTTAACCGTCTGTCTTTCGTGACACTTTCTCGTAATGGGCGCGTTGCATGCCGCACGCTGTAAACCTCCAGACCAATACCCCATTGAGGATTCCCCAGTTTGTGACACGTTTGATGTCTCGAGTAAGTGGGTCGAGTCGTAAGAATCGTCGTTGAAAGCAGCACACAGTTCTTTTAGGTCAAATAATAAATTATTTGTGAAACCAATATTTATAAAACATCGTGTATAATCGATGTGTATGAAGCATCCCTTTTAAACAAGCAGCTGAAAATAATCGATGTGCAAGAAGCATCATTGTTTTAGAGCTCGATTGAATCAGTCGCGGATTGAGCATCTCAAAAAGGTAGCATGACCGACCACCTTTGGGTGATCGTTTGGTATCTCAAGGGACGAGCTATTGCTTGGTCGATCACTCCCTGTAAGCGGGTGGCAGATAGTAGCCATTCTAAAATCCTACCGGTTGATCTAATTTAGATTTGGATCGCTCAAATCGCCTAGCCAAGTTGAGCGGCCGAGATGATTTGCGACATTTAATGACTGCTGTTGAAGCAACGCGAAGGACCATCTTTGGGCGATCGTTTGATATCCCTATGGATGACCTACCATTTGGTCGGTCGCTCTATGTGGAGGAGAGGTGGCCGGTGATCACATCGCTACCCCATTGCCCCCCTGAAGATAAATCTACAACATCCAACTAGGCTAACGAAGTTGGATGGACGAGATGATTTGCGGAAGTTGCCTACTGCCGTTGATTATAATTAGGGTTTGGAAGCCGTGCGTCCATCAAGCAGACCGATCGGTCACATGTAAAGACAAGCCACTGAACACTGACATCTTTTGGGACATATAAAATTAGATGTAATCCATTCAGTTTAGCTGGCGAAGACGGGCGGTCATGATCGATTTACGGCAGTAACATACTGCCGCACACCAATTAAGGTTTGAAAGCAGCGCATTCACCCTACTTTAGGAGAACGATCCTATACGCTCTTGGCTTGCCGTGAGCAAGTCGATCAACCACGAGTGTAGCTGGGTCGCCGGTGAACATGTCAGCGCTTCTTTGTTCATCCAAGATGCGATCTAAGATGTCCAACTAGGCCGGCTAAGTTAGACGGATGCGATGCGTTTTAAGACCGTTTTCGCCGGTCTTAGCTCGTTTGAGCTATTTTAGACAGCGGGATCACCCATGTTTTGGTGAACGTTCAAGGAGGTAGAGGACGATCTAAAGGAATTTCGACCGACAGAGATGCTAGTGCGCCCGCCGGTGTTTATCATGACAATCGCCGAGTTCTATTAGGAGTAGGCTAGGCCTATTAAATTGTGTGGCCGTGATCGTTTCTTAATACTGCTATGGAAACTCTAGATTTCCCTTAAGGAATTTAGACGCGTTCGATCGCGCTAGATTTTAACCAAAATGTGTGTTAACACGCTAATCTCTTTGTCAGAGGGTGGTGTAGCATACGCGAGTACTTTCATGCAGATTTTAATACTGACACTTCGGGAGATTCGTGCTACTTTGCTGCGAGTGAACATTAATCGTCATGTCATGCCAACATTGAAAGTTCAGCTGGTGAACATAGCATAGATAAATACTAAGCGTGCCATGCATTATTAAATAATGCAATAGATTAAAATTTACAGAATATCTGGGATTGTTGCTTCATGTACTATTCGGGATAAATTTCAATAAATATGTTGAATTTCTCAATACATATGTAAGTGAAAAGGTTTATGAACTCATCACTTCCAAATGGCTTTTGTTCCTTTACAAGAAGACACTGTATTAAAATACAGGGTTTCACGATTTTATCTCTAAACCGAAAACCACTATCAACATCAGTCAAACCTCACGACCGTGCCCCTCCTAAAAACATAGACACCGTCGATACTGATGAAGAAGATATGCCACAATGCTTCAAGTGTAAAGTATTTGGTCCGTTTACTAATGAGTGTCCAAATCGTAGAAAATACACTGGGAACAAAGGTCTTTCTGCAACTCTTGATGAAATCTCTATTCACTATGATTCAAATGAAGATGAAAAATCAAGTGTTGCACTCCTTGGTGAAAATATTGACTTTGATAATTGTATAAATACATACATCAATCTTGATATTCTTTTTGGAGAAACTTCTTCAACCACTTTGGAGGATAAAATGGATTTTTCCCTGTCTACTTTAAATTATATCTCACATGTTTGTGGTACCTCAATTTGTTTAGCAGCATGCTCAGCTATGGTGTCTGAACCGTCCTCCACATTGACATGTTCTTATTGTACATTTAACTCTCTAAGTGTTTCAAATACAAACATAAACTAAGTTATGTCAGCAAACTTCAACGGAGAGCAAATCGATTAGCAAACAAGCTCAAACTTGTTGAAAAGTCGAATTCATCTGAGGTATGTAAACTCAACATTTCTCTGAATAATTTAATTTCTAAAGAAAAAGATAGACCTCTACAGAAAAGAACAAGGTCTAAACAATCTGTGAAAAAGGGAATTAAGAATTTCGTAGAAGAACTGTATGGTGGACAGATTATTGTTCACCCCCATACAGCTTAATTGTGTTGAATGTGCATCTTGTTTCATGTGCCTGTCTTCAAAGAGACAAGAGTTAAGCACAAATCAGGCTTTAGGAAAAGAATTTTTTTTTTCTTTTTGTTTTCTGGAATTTTGTTGATATTTTCATATCATAAATTGGTATTGAAAAGATTTTCCCTTTTTGATCATTGAAAGAGGGTTAAAATCGACAATTCTACCTTCTTTAGGGTTAAGAGTTGGTCGTACGTGAATCCTACTCTGTATATGGGTTCCATAACCCTACATTCCTTTTTCCTTCTCTGAAAACTCTTTTTATCACAAGATTGCTTGTACATCTTTAATTGTGTATTTATCTCACAATTCCTTATTCAAATGGAGGTTCCAAGCATCATATCTTCTAATGGAAAAGATGTTAATATGATTGTTAAGCCATCAATCATGAAGCAAAAAGATAAATCTCATTCCTCTACAACTTTAAAGAGAAAAATGAAGAATATGAAGAAACCAAGGGCTATCCCCTCTAATCTTCAGAAGTTTTCTGGTGTTCTTGAAGAGTTAAAGGAAACAAGAAAAGAGATTCAACAAATAAAGGCTATTGGTTTAAGAACTCTTGAAATTCAGAAGGCACTGGTTCGACATCGGTCTAGAAGGTTCGTTGGAATTGACTCATTTATTTATGAACCTTATGTTCCAATTTCTGTTGATGACAAGAAGTTTTGGGACGATAAAGAATTTTTCAAGAATCTTAATGTCTAGGAAACATCTTATAAGAGTTTATTCTTGTGTTTAAGAAGGATAAATAGGGTTTGGAATAGCATAAATTGTGATTACACATAGTTATTTCCAACGATTTTGATCTTGCAATGTTCTAGGTTTATTTATTTAATTCTAAGTTATTTGGAAGATGATTTTGCAGTATTAATCTTTATGGTTTTATATTGCAAAAATGTTATGGGATATGTGTGTTTACGTCCGTGAACTATGTATCTCATATATGTCTAAAGTTAAGTCTATTATGTCATTATGCAAATATTGATAAAATATTGAATGAACTTTTATATATTCCGAAAATATTGATCTTTCCCTGATCCACTTTTATGTTAAAGTATTTATGGCTCCGTAAGTTTTTTTATGTTGAGCGTTTCCGATTAAATTAATCATTAAAGTTCTCTTGTGGTTAATTTATTCGAGTTTACTGGATACAAATTCATGTTTCATGTAATTTGTTAATGTCCAAAGAAATCTTTTTTTTCTCGTAAAAGTAAGGTCGCTCTTGTTGTTCTTTCGGGAATAACATTTTATGAGGGAGAGTTTTTAATTGAACTTGTGATTAATTGCCAGATCTTTGTGGGGAGTGCGGCTGTGGAATATTGTAGGAGTTATCTTGTATTTTTATAAACTCCTTGATGAATACACTAAGTTTCGACTATGTGAAATCATCGAAACCAAGTTGATATGTTCTCTTTTAGTCGTGAAGTATCTCTATGAGAATTTCATTATGATCCTGTTAATTTTCGTACCTTTGCCAATTTATATTGATAAAAAGGGGGAGAATTATTTTATAGTTCACACTACATACATATGGTTTACGGATCATTATGTAATGGTGGTTTTCATTGTGAAATGAAGTATTGACTAAGGGGGAGTGATACATATCACCATAGTATTATTGTCAAAGTTGTGATACTATTGAACTTTGATGCTATATAATAATACTACGAAAATGTATAACAATATTTGAGAACAACTATTTTCGTATTGTTATGGCTACGGATCTTCAACAACTGTGATGATGAGTTGAGCACATTCATAATCACTGGAGTACCTGGAGTGTCGAAGAATTCGAGGGATGTTGAAGAACCAAGGAAACCAAGCATTTGGATGAGAAGCTACAAAGTTTATTTATTTTGTAATCTATATGTATTGATAGTTTTGTCACTAAAATTGACAAAGGGAGAGATTGTTAGAGCACTGCTCGGTCGAACTCGCAAGCATTTCTAGTCTACTTATAGCTATGTCTCGGATTAGGATAGAATGTGTAGTTTAGATTTAGATCGATCGAGCATGTTTAATTACTTAAGGTAAATCTGGACTTCCCGTGTCAGTCTCAGAAACGATCACGGCCACGCAAGTTGGACGCATAATTTAACTAGCCTAGACGAACCCTATTGGGAGCAGGAAATCACCGTGATGTTCACCGGCGGGCCCGCTTACGCCCTAGCCGGTCGAACACCCCACTACACCCCTAATGCCTGTCAAACTCCGGCACCAAAGAGGGATGGCCGCGTTACTTTGGGGAGGCTCGAACGAGCAACACCGCTCTAAGCAATCTTAAAACCATCATGACCGTCCAACTTCACCATCCTGGTTGGACGGATTAGATCATCCCGCGAATGATCAAGGAAGAGTCAACACATACGTTGGCGGGCCGCCTCCTCAGCTACCCGACCGACTCTCTCACGGCTTAGCCATAGAGCAATACACGCTTACTCGAAGTGTGGCTGCCGTGATGCTTAAAGGGTCGCGGAAACTCCGCTAGCGTCTTAAATCGATCACAACCACCCAACTTCGCCAACATGTTTGGATGGATTAGACCGCGCCTAGGACCATCGAGCAGGTATACATATTCTCATCGTCGGCCCAACGTGTCCCCCACGCGGTCGGTCTCCCCAAAGGAGGAGCATGGCTTGCCAAAACGTTTGTCCAAAGTCATGCGTGCGTGACTGTGTTAAAACCATAATTAGGGTTTGCGGCGTTGCATACATGTCGTAATTTTATCATGACCATCCATCTTTGCCAGCTTGGATGGAAGGTGTAGATATAGACTTAAGAGGTACTGAGAGTGTCAACTTGATCACGGTGGGCCCACCTTTGGATGTGGCCGGCCGGCCTAGGCAGACTAGGACTCGGCACCTCGAAACGCGCCCCCAAAGTGGCATGTCACGCGGCTTCCAAATCCTTTGCGGCAATGATTTCTGTCGCAAATCGATCACGACCACTCATATTTTCCAGCCAAATTGAGTGGCCCATATCGAGACTTCATGAGACAGAGAGGTATGGACATACACACCGACAGGCCGTCTACACGCATGCACGGTCGGTCCCACAAAAAACATTTCCCATGCTTGATTTCGGTCAACCTAAAGAGTGATGCTTGTGCACCTATTTAAAACCCTAAACTCCAACGGTCGCAAACATGTGCCGCGGATCATCTCGTCCGTCTAACTTTGCCAGCTTGGTCGGACAGCCTAGGCTAACAGTTAAACGCCCAATGAGGTACCTTGGTGATCACCGTTCGTCACTCTACCAGAAGGAGTGATCGGCCAAGGGATGTCCCCCCCCATGCGGCCTTCAAACGATCCCTTGAAGATGTTTGAACATGCTGTTATTTTAAGACGCTTAATCCGCGACTTACTCCATTAAGCTTTAAAATAGCGATGCTTCATACATATTGATCATATTTGATGCATTACATGCATAGAATATACACGATATTTTATGAATATCGATTTCTTAAATAACTCAGTTATTTAACCTAGCACCGTATGCTACTTCCTATGGGTCCCACGATCCACTCATTCGAGACATCAAGCATGCCACAAACTGGGGGATACTTAATGGGGTATTGGTCTGGCGGTTTACAGCGTGCAGCGTGCAACGCGCCATCACAAGAACGTCTCAAGAGGCATGGACGGTTAAGATGATAAGGGAAGTGGGCTAAGACGTGATCGTGCAACCACCCACACGAACCCACTACTCCATCACTCAACTTGCTCCACTTCCTACGAGATGAAGGTTTGCGCTCAATAACTTGTATAAATAGGTCCTTCACCTATTTCCAAACAAGGGGGGCGAACACAGAAAAACCAAGTGTTGTCATCCGTATCCATAAAACATCTAGAGCTGATTGATTACATTATTGCAAGCCGGTTAGATATCCTGATACAAGTCATAACCATCCAACATCTTCACAATCTCAACACCTTCTTCGCTTCCCTCCCCAAGATCAATCCCATCTCCTTCACTTTGTGACCGAAGCAAGTCTGGAACGACCATTTCTTTGTTTAGGCCAGAATTGTATAGATTGATCTCTCGAATCCGAAAGCACTCCCGTGTAGTGCATTTGTTTAGGGTTTAAATTCATTTTTCATCCACACACCCCAAAATTACCAAAATCAGCAGAAATAGTTTTCACCCATAAATAATTGGCGACCACAGTGGGAGATTAATCCCTCGGTTGTGAAGTCAATTTCTTCAATACCCAATTCCATTTGGATGATTTCAAAATGGTTGGTCTTATTGATTCCCCAACAACTTCAAATCCCGGTCGGAGTTCCTCCAACGAAGATGCTCCTCTTTCCAACGGTATGTCTGAAGGCGCGGCTGGAAGAATCCCAACATTGATCGAGTTGGCACGAGTTCAGGGGATTCATACAAAGAACATGGACCTGATCAAAGAAGAGCGGTTTTCCTGTGACCGAGATTTCTACACCGGGGACTGATCCTCACAACGATCCTCCTCAAGTCAGTAGCTTCACTACGAACCAGAGGCCGGTGAATCAGGAAGCGGCTTCTCTAGTGGAAAGTTTATGCGAACTTTTTCACCTCTCGAAGAATAAACGGGCGGAGACATTTGCTACAATCAACCAGATAGCCCTGGATGTACACTTAACTCCTTGGCGTCCAGAAGTCTCGAAAACGCCAGAGATGTCTGTGAATAATGTCATATTTACAGAAGAAGACATGATGGCGGAGGAAGGTCACAACCGGGCCCTACATGTTACTGCACGCATCAAGGATTCATAGTTCAAGAGGGCCCTCATCGACACGGGAGCTTCTTCGAATATGATTACTCTCAAGACTCTCAGGACAGCCAAGGTTCGCCCAGGCAAGATTGTACGGAAACCTACCACGATGACAGACTTCAAAGTAAACCAGATCAACACGTACGGGTATGTCAATCTGAATTTATCTATAGGGCCCGTCCAATCAAGGGTGAAATTCGAAGTCATAGAAAAGGAGCCAGACTACCATATGATACTGGGAAGACCATGGCTTCATGACAATATTATTGTCCCTTCGACGTATCACCAGTGCCTGAAGACTATGCTGAATAGGGAAGTCATTCATATCCCTGCACCGTTGTCTCCTTATGCACCGATATGTGGAGTAGAATTTTTTGAACCAAGTGAAGCTCCGCGGGAAGAATCAGACAAAGTTCATTGCATCCCACTCCCACGTGGGCGTCAATTCAGGAGGAGGACCAACTCGCATCATTGAGGGCTAAGACCCGTGATACATCTTGGCAGACAAGGCGTTCTTCTTCATCCGGTAAATCCGCGACCCAAGTTCACACTAAGAGGGAGCGAACCTTTGTGACAAGTTGTGATCGTAAAGGTAAAATCGTCTACCGATGCTGTTGTTAGCAATTAGCAGGGGAGACTTTTACCCAGTCTCTCCGCCAATGGAATGCTACAACAACGACAAGCCACGGGAAGAGGTGATGGATGCTCCACGTTAACTGCAGAACATCATTAAATCCACGACCGATGAGCTCGAAATCGTTAATATCGGGAATGAAGAATCTCCCAGGTCTATCTCCATCAGCTCAACCTTGTCCACGGATGAATGAACGCACGGAGCTCGTGCAACATCTCAAAGAATACCAGGACATATTCGCTTGGACGTATGAAGAAATGCCCGGTCTAGATGAAAAATTGGTCACCTATCATCTACATGTCATACCTGGATCCAAGACGATCAAGCAATCTCCGAGGAAATTCAGGCATGAGGTAGAAGAGCAAATCAAGACTGAGATTCAGAAGCTGCTGGCTGCTGGCTTCATTAAGCCCATCCATCATCCAACCTGGTTGGCTAATGTAGTTCTGATGAAAAAGAAAAACAGACAGATCAGGTGCTGCGTAGATTTCAGAGAATTGAACATATGCTGCCCAAAAGACGATTTTCCTCTACCTAACATTGACATGTTAGTAGATGCCACCAGCGGACACGACATGTTCTCCTTCATGGATGGATATAGCGGGTACAATCAGATAAGGATGTACGAGCATGAAGCAAGTAAGACAACTTTTCGAACTCCTCTCGAAATTTTTTATTATACTGTAATTCCATTTGGTTTGAAGAATGCCGATGAAACGTATCAACGCGCTATGACGGCAATCTTCCACGACATGATGTATAAGCAAGTCGAAGACTATGTGGATGATATAGTAGTCAAATCGAAAGCTCGGGCAGATCACACAGGAGTCCTAAGGCAAGTGTTCGAAAGGTGCCGTGAATATAAATTGAAGATGAATCCTTTGAAATGTGCTTTCGGCGTTTCTTCAGGAAAGTTTCTGGGATTCCAGGTAACTACTGAGGGGATCAAGGTGGACCTATCCAAGACTCAAGCTATCCTTACGATACCCCGCCGCGGACTGTGAAGGAGCTCTAAATCTTCACGGGAAAGGTGAACTACATTCGACGTTTTATACCTGGTTTGTCCCAGCTCGTTGCTTCATTCACTCTATTGCTGAAGAAAGGAGCAAGATTCGTGTGGACCACACTACAACAGGAAGCGTTTCGGAAGATTCAACGAATATTGTCATCTCCAAATCATCATAAAGAGTTCGCCTATTATGTCAGCCCGGACGAGAGCGAGCCAGGGACATCTTCAGATCTACTGGAGCCGACACCTCAAGGGAGCATCCTCAGGAAGATACCGATGTCCACATCATCATGTAAAGAAAGAATCCGCAGATTGGGTGAATCACTCTATCAGACTTAAGAGGAATGCTTCAGCGAAACAACGAACATCCACATGATTATGTCAAGAGGTACCGAATTCAGGCACTGAACGGTCACGATCCAAGTATGACTGAACAACAAGTGGTGAAATTGTGCATTAATATGATGGTACCTGTCAGTTGTGCTTTGTCGAAGAACCTGCGCTTTCAGACATCCTCTGAACTCCGTGCAGCTGCTAAACGCTCAAGTTGCGACAGCACCTGTCCTGCTAGAAAGAACAAGCCTGCCAGTAATGAAGAGCCTCATGATGTTCGTGGAATCATACATCTCACCAACATGCAATGCAAGCTTCAGCCTCCTGTAAGCAGTTTTGCTGAAGCAGCAAGAGGAAAACCACCGAGATACAACATCCTGCACGTCCAAAATCGCCAACTCCAACTCCAGTACCATATGCACGACTGACACAATGATGAAACAACGTCCAAGATATTTCATACCTGGATCGATGATAACTAAGATCAACAAGAGACGCTTTCAGAATTTCGTCTCCCGTAGAAGAAGTATTTGCGTTACCAAAGGAGATTGCACCTGATACTTAAGGGGAACTTCCCTGCTCCTCAAAGACATGATCCAAAGATGATAATGGCAAAGGAGTATGACTGGGGACTGCTTAGCACTGCCCATCTCAAAGATGGTGAATTCAGAGAGATGCAAGCACGCTATTATTATGATTCCAAGATGTCCAAAGACGAGGATATACTCAAGAGAGCAGACGTAAAGATGGCCTCATGAACCTACCATGACAACATCTATCAAGTCGAAATATCAGTGGATACTCGTGGGCAGGGGACTGTCTCCCTCTTCTCTATCCCATGAAGAAACATCAAGAAAGCCATCGGTTCCAGCTTCTCCCTCTAATAACGAGACGATCTCTACCATTGTATGAAGAGTGCCAAGTTCATGCAAGTTTCCACCACGACTGTCCCTGCCAGTCTCTTCTGATCACAGCTGCTGCCAAGAACCGTTGTTGCTCGTCGATTGATACCATCCAGAGCTTCACATATCAACAACCACTACTTACAAAGGTAATCTAAACTTCTGCATATTTTTACCCATGGAGAAGTAATATGATTACTAGTACGAAGGATGGATGGCGATACCTTTATTATGGTAGACCCATCGGGCATCCAAGATAGAGCCACGTAGACCACGCTTGGGGACTGAGGCTCAGCATGAAACTCCTTCTCCGTCAGTCAAGAACTTCTTCAAAAAAAGAGAGATGGTCAAGAAGCATGTAATTCGCAAGGGGAAATCAAACTGAAGAAGAAGCCGCTTCAACGCTCTCTCCAACAGAAGCTGCTTCAACGCTCTCTCCAACAGAAGCTGCTTCAACGATCTCTCTAACAGAAGTCGTTTCAGCTCTCTCTCCAGAAGAAGGCGTTTCAGCTCGCTCTCCAAAGGAAGCTGCTTCAACGCTCTCTCCGGGACCCGCCTCGACGTTCGCTCCATAAGCTGCTTAAACGCTCTCTCCGGGACCCGCTTAGACGTACGCTCTATAAGATCTTCAATGCTCTATCCAGGAGCCTCCTCGACGTTCGTTTCAGAAGCTTCTTCAACACACTTTCCATAAGCTACGTCAACGTTCTCTTTAGGAGCTGCTTAAACATATTTTTCAGAAATTGCTTCAGCATCCTTGTAAGGATATTCCTCATGATAGGGCTCGTCCACATCAGAGTCGAGGATTATGGCATCGCCATGAATAGTTTGAGATCCCAACCAACCGCATGCCTAATCTACCTGGGGCCAACCGACATCATGCTAGGGGAACGCTCACCTGGATGCCCCTTGAACGTGACATGTTCCAAAGACATGCCGACATATCTCTCCTGGTAACATCAAACTTTGTCTCATAAGTTTTATCTTTATTTGTCACCACCTCATGCCTACCCCACAATAATGCAACCATTATATGCTAGGCAGGGGACTTAATGTTGATGGTAGATTTTAGTTCAGGGATAAAATTATAAAACCAGATTTAATGTGCCGACATCCTGCAAAGGGTAAATCCATTTGACAAACGATGAGCACATAAATCCTCTCGTTTTATTTATTTGAAACAATTCAATAAATATGCAAAGTTCACTCAGAATGGTGCATGTATCAACAATCCCAAATATTTTGTGTATTTATAACATTATTAATTGATGCATGAGTTGTCTTGTATTTCCTGTGATGTTCTCAGCAGGACTCTCATTATTGGTGCGGCATGAAGACTGAGTGTCTACTCTCAGCAGAGTAACACGAATCTCCAAGCGTCAATGGTAAGGTGGGCACGAAATACCCACAGGCCATACCATTCTCTAATCAAGAGAACCCTGTGTCGGCGTGCTTATATTAGCCAAATCGAGCATGTTTAATTCCTTAAGGGAAATCTGGACTGTCAGTGTCAGTCTCAGAAACGATCACGTCCATGCAAGTTGGCGGCATAATTTAACTAGCCTAGACGAACCCTAACGGGAGCAGGAAATCACCGTGAGGTTCATCGGCGGGCCCGCTTACGCCCTATCCGGTCGAACACCACACTACACCCCTAATGCCTGTCAAACACCGGCCCCAAAGAGGGATGGTCGCGTTGCTTTGGGGAGGCTCGAACGAGCAAGACCGCTCAAAGCAGTCTTAAAACCATCATGACCGTCCAACTTCACCAGCCTGGTTGGACGGATTAGATCATCCCGCGAATGATCAAGGAAGAGTCAACACATACGTTGGCGGGCCCCCTCCTCACCTACCCGACCGACTTTCTCACGGCTTAGCCATAGAGCAGTAAACGCTTGCTCGAAGTGTGCCTGGCGTGATGCTTAAAGGGTCGCAAAAACTCCGCTAGCGTCTTAAATCGATCACAACCACCCAACTTCGCCGGCATGTTTGGATGGCTTAGATCGCTCCTAGAACCATCGAGCAGGTATACATATGCTCACCGTCGGCCCAACGTGGCCCCCACGGGTCGGTCTCCCCAAAGGAGGAGCATGTCTTGCCAAACCGTTTGTCCAAATTCATGCGTGCGTGACTGTGTAAAAACCTTAATTAGGGTTTGAGGCGTTGCATACATGTCGTAGTTTGATCACGACCATCCATCTTCGCCAGCTTGGATGGAAGGTGTAGATATAAACTTAAGAGGTACAGAGAGTGTCAATGTGATCACGGTGGGACCACCTTTGCATGTGGCCGTCCGGCCTAGGCAGACTAGGACTCGGCACCTCGAAACGCGCCCCCCAAAGTGTCATGTCACGTGGCTTCCAAATCCTTTGCGGTAATGGATTTCTGTCGCAAATCGATCACGACCACTCATCTTTGCCAGCCAAATTGAGTGGCCCAGATCAAGCCTTCATGAGTCGGAGAGGTACGGACATACACACCTGCAGGCCGTCTACACGCATGCCCGGTCAGTCCCACAAAAAACGTTGCCCATGCTTGATTTCGTTCAAGCTAAAGAGTGATGCTTGCGCACCTCTTTAAAACCCTAAAATCCAACGGTCGCAAACATGTGCCGCAGATCATCTCGTTCGTCCAAATTTGCCAGCTTGGTCGGACAGCCTAGGCTAAGAGTTAAACGGCCAATGAGGTACCTTGGTGATCACCGTCCGTCACTCTACCACAGGGAGTGATCGGCCAAGGGATGGCCCGCCCATGCGTCCTTCAAACGATCCCTTGAAGATGTTTGAACATGCTTCTATTTTAAGATGCTTAATCCGCGACTTACTCCATTAAGCTTCAAAACAGTGATGCCTCATACATATTGATCATATTCGATGCATTACATGCATAAAATATACACGATATTTTATGAATATCGATTTCTTAAATAACTCAGGTATTTAACCCAGCATCGTATGCTACTTCCTATGGGTCCCATGATCCACTCATTCGAGATATCAAGCATGTCACAAACTGGGGGATACTTACTGGGGTATTGGTCTGGCGGTTTACAGCGTTCAACATGCAACGCGCCATCACAAGAACGTGTCAAGAGGCATGGACGGTTAAGATGATGAGGGAAGTGGGATAAGACGTGATTATGCAACCACCCACATGACCCCACTACTCCATCACTCAACTTCCTCCACTTCCTACGAGATGAAGGTTTGCGCTTAATGAATTGTATAAATAGGTCCTTCACCTATTTCCAAACAAGGGGGACAAATACAGAAAAACCAAGTGTTGTCATCCGTATCAGAAAACATCCAGAGATGATTGCTTACATTATTGCAAGACGGTTCGATATTCTGATACAAGTCATAAACATCCAACACCTTCACAATGTCAACACCTTCTTCGCTTCCCTCCCCAAGATCAACCCCATCTCCTTCACTTTGTGACTGAAGCAAGTCTGGAACGACCATTTCTTGGTTTAGGCCAGAATTATATAGATTGATCTCTTGAATCAGAAAGCACTCCCGTGCAGTGCATTTGTAGGGTTTAAATTCATTTCTCATCCACACACCCCAAAATTACCAAAATCAGCAGAAATAGTTTCCACCCATAAACAACTATATAAAGCAGAACTCTAGCAACTGGAAAACTTAATCCCCATACCTCCTTTGTGATACTTGTTGCCACTAGAGTCGATTCTCCTTTAACCTAGGTTTTTCCTGAAACCATTATAGGTTAATGACTTGAAGACTTCATTGGGCTTCTGAAGCTAGACCCAACTTTTTCACTGTAGTTGCATGTTTTGATCTTACTTGGTCTATCGTATTGAGTACTATCTTCTCTAAGATTTACTCGAGATTTATCTCCGATATATAAAATATAAAAAGTAATCACAAAGCTCTTCGTCTCATTCTTTGTGATTCCACAATAAGTTGTTCTACTACCATATAGTTAAGTTATTGTGAGGTGAATGATATTTCTAGGTTGTTCTTCGGGAATATAAGAGAGATCAATTTGTTCATGTTCACTTTGATTTATCAAAAGACAGAACACAAAATTCGTATGTATTTCTGTGGGAGACATATTTATCTATCTGTTGATGGTGGTTTTTAGCTCAGGGATAAAATTGTAAAATCCTGCATTTAGTATGCCGTCACTCTGCAAAGAGACAGAGCCATGTAAAAGTGATGAGTGTTCAAACTCTTTAGTGCACGTTTATTGAACAACTCAATATTTTCTTATGAAATTTACCCATAATGGTGCATATAGCAACAATCTCAGATATTCTGTAAATTTTGGCACCTTGCATGTATTCAATTAATATAAGTTTCTTTGAATGCTTTATGTGCTATGTTCCCCGGCTGAACCCTTAATGTTGATATGGCATGAAAATTTGTGTTCACTCGCAGCAGAGTAACACGAATTTCCAAATATCAAGGATAAGGTCTTTGCATAAGCTATTCAATCAGAAAGCACGCTGCTATCAGGAAATGAACTTAAAAGAACTCTATGTCAACACATAGAATTCAATCAATTACCCTGACTAACTTGCAAAAGTTAGGGTTTTGCGCCTTGCGTAGTATATCAGACCTTGCTTGTCGAAATTAAGCCTAGCAAAACTAGGTAATTAATCCGCCATGGATTAGCAGGTGCAAAATCTTGCCCAGAATCAGAAATAAAGGAGCCGCAGGATAGGAGCAGCAACAAAGGGAGGCGTGGACATGCATTAGGCCAGCCGACACCATTTTCCATTGGCCACGCCCCATGTTTCCTAACCGTCCCTATTTCCCTCGACCAATCAGGTCGCTTTAAATCCTCCACGGTGCACTGGAAGTGTGGCCATGCCGTTTCTTGACGCCCCCCTTTCCATCGACCAATCAGGCCGATTTAAATCCTCCACGGTGCACTGGAAGTGTGGCCACACCCTTGCTTTCCGGCCCCCTTCCCATCGACCAATCAGGTCGCTCTAAATGCGCCACACGAATTCAGAGTGAGGCCGGACCCATGATACTTGCTGACCCCCTTTCCATCGACCAATCAGGTCGCATTAAACCTGCCACGTGCACCAAAGGGTAGCCACACCCCTTCTTGGCCGGCTCCCTACCTCCATTGACCAATCAGGTTGCTTTAAACCTGCCACAACTCTAAAAGGGTGGAAATTGTGTCAAGAAGTTATCATACTAAGTTTGGTTCCAAAAACCATGCCAACATGCCAAACGGCATGCCAGGCGCAGATACCAGACGACATGCCAAACATGCCAAACACACATGCCAGTCATACATGCCAAACGGAATGCCAAACATGCCAACCGCACATGCCAAACATGCCACCTACCGCATGTTACATGTCATATATGTTAATTAGGGTTTCGACATGCCAAATCCTAATTTATGCAAAGTTGCCACGCCAACTGAGCCAAACAATGTTCCACAGAGCATGAAGATTAATGTGGCTGTTAAAACTAATGTTGCCACACCGCATTTGAGTCTAACACCAACGTGCCAAAATTTCAGTGACCATGGCTACGCCAGGCGCCACTTGCACCATCGTGCCTCTGGCATGCACGAACTATGCCAACCATGCTGCAACGCCACTGGCATGTACTAAAGGCACCATTGTGCCATTGTCAGGTGCCAACGGAAGGTATCCATAATCAACGGCTACCCTTCCCTATGAGATGCAATATCAGCCATCCAAGTTTGCCACCAAACCGAAAGACTTGTGGTAACTTTTAGGCGACCAGCCGCCTAAATCCAGTGGCCATGGCTACGCTAGGCACCACTTACACCATCATGCCACTGGTATGCACAATCTACGGCAGCCATTCCACCGTTCCACTGGCATGCACGAGCCATGCCAAGCCATGTCGCATTGCCACTGGCATACACCAAAGTGCCACTGTGCCATCATCAGGCGCCAACAGAAGGTAGCCATAATCAATGGATACCCTTCCTCATGAGATGAAATCTCAGCCATCCAAATGCTCCACTGAACTGGCAGACTTGTGGCAAGTTTTAGGCGACCAGCCAAGGCGAGCCTACTAGCACCGAATGCTATTTACCTGCGGCAAGCCTATTGGTTTGAACTTGCCACACGTAGCAAAATGCTACATGTTTTCCACGAAAACACTCGAGAAATCAAACATGTCACAAACTAGGGGATACTCATCAGGGTATTGGTCTGGCGCTTTACAACATGCGACGTGCAATACGCCCGTTACAAGAAAGTGTCATGAAGAAAGGCGGTTTGTAATGGAAATAAGTAATGGTTTAAACGTTTTATTCATCATGGAATCACAAATTCTGACGTTACACGTTATTCCACTCTTCCACCACTCAATCGTTTACACTTCCTACGAGATCAAGGTACGTTTTATTATGACTTGTATAAATAGGTTTCACCTATTTTCCGCCTGACAACAAGTCTTGGTCAGGGAACAACATAGTATCCATAAGTCACCTGGTATCTTTTCATTATGCTAGCCATTTCTACTTTCTGATACAAGTCGTAAACAATCATACCTATAAAATCAACTATTATGGTCTCAACACTTTCTTCGCTTCCCTCCCTAAGACCAACCCTTCTCCTTCACCTTATGATCGAAGCAAGCCTGGAACAACTATTTCCCGGTTTAGTCCAGGATTATACAGATTGATATCTCGAATCAAAAGTACTCCCATGCAGTATATTGTTTAAGGTCGAGACTCGTTTCTCATCCATGGACGCAAATTTACCAAAATCGGCAGAAACAGTTTTCACCCATAAACAATTGGAGAACACAGTGGGAGATTAATCTCTCGGTTACAATATCAATTTCCAGTTTCATTTTTCAACCCCGGTCTCAAGATGGTAGAACTCAGGTCTGGATCAGCAAAGACCCTGAGGACACTAGCGCTGAAATCATCCTCGGTGTTAACATTCCTTCCAGTCGCATTAACACGCCAACAGCCAACACCAGCGGCGCGGAAATGTTCCTTCAGGTGTTACACCTCCGATAACCAGAGCCAATGAGGAGCACTTTTAATTCTCCTGGCGTCAGTACCTCAGTAGGATGCATCTTTATAGATAAAGAGGCCCGTTTTGCTCCTGAACGTCTGTTGGAGAGGAATCAACAATCCAATTTTATCACACGTGAGGATAAGGAACGACTTCTCCAAAATCGAGGCAAAGAAAATCAGCAATCCTCCTGAGTTCACAGAGACCCTCTTCCCGTCAGGAGCTGCATGATTTCTGGGGACTCTGTCTATAAAATCAAAAGAAGTTATTTCCAGCCAGGGAAGCCGTTCCCAAACCCCAACATCTCCTGGAAAGCGCGATTGACAGATGGAACTAGGGACTCCTAACCACTGCTCACTCGAAGGATGTCGAGTTTGACAGCACGCTGATTGACGCGGCCTCCGACTTCAACATTGTAACCGTCAAGACTATGAGAGTTGCAAGGGAAAATCAAACAGAAGAAACTTATTATTTCACATGAGGAGAAAATACGACTTGCCGACCAGCACTATTTGAGCCGCTTCAACGTTCGCTCCAGAAGCCGCTTCAACGTTCGCTCCAGAAGCCGCTTCAACATTCGCTCCAGAAGCCGCTTCAACCTTCGCTCCATAAGCCGCTTCAACGTTCTCTTCAGCAGCCGCTTCAACGTTCACTCCAGGAGCCGCTTTAGTATCCTCTCCAGGAGCCGAAGCCGCTTCAATGCCACTTCTTCCTTCCAAGTTTTACTCTCTTATACATCCAGCCAATTATTTTGCTTCCATGGACGCCCATGCAATTCCAACCGACCTATTTCCTTCCCACGACAATGTAGTCTCTTCTGATCACAGCTTCCACCAAGAACCGTTGTTGCTCGTTTGTTGATACCAGCCAGAGCTTCACCATATCAACAACTGCTACAAAGGTAATCCGTACTTGTCCATATTTTAGTTTCGCATGGAAGAAGTAATAGAGTCACCAGTACGGATACAAGATGGTGATATCTTTAACATGGTCAACCCAACGATCATACAAGATAGAAACATGTAAACCACACTTTGGGACTGAGGCTTTACACTGAATCCCTTCACTGTCAAAGCTCAGAAGATACGGTCAACTAAAAAGTCATAGCCACGACAAGGTCATCTACTCTTCAAAGGTGTAGCGTAAGGATATCATCACCTCTCTCTCTGGAAGGCGCCTGCAACACTTTAAGAGGCCACGACGGATCCCAAGTCTACTTAGAGAAAACAACTTCAGTAACTAAAGAGAAAATATTTCGTCCATGTGATATTCCAAGCATCCCAGCATCGCATCTAGAAGAGCAAAATAAGCTTGTATCAAATCCCAGTGGCGTGGATTCAAGGTGGTACAATCAAAGTAGGCTACACTTGGGGACTAAAGCCTCCTTCAGGTTTAGAAGTTTAAACGCAGTCATCACCTTACCAAAGAATGCAGTAAAAGCACATCCTCCACGAGAAAATAGGCTCAGGATAATTACACATGGGGACTACCAGCATGGGATGCCTTCACTTTCCTCAACCAGGTTATTTCTGATGACAACATCATCACTGTCGAAGCTTTACAAGCTGCAGGAATTTCTCAACATGAAGCCATACACGTGCATCAAAGACTCCAAAAGCACGCCATAGAGATATTCACATACCCGGCCACGCTATCGGATCTATGACCAGACAGAAGTGTAACTGGGGACTGCTCATCGCATCCCATTCGATAAAATAACCCAAGATTCAGAAGATGTTTCAAAGGATGTCGCTGAATGAAGTTCTTGAAGACTTCATAGCAGCACGTCGGAAACGGAACGCCTGTCAGCTCGTCTACTTCACCCAACGGCTCCGGAAGGTTTCGACCATACAAGCTACCACAACATATCATCACCACAATCAAAAAGGCAAGAATAATCCTTCCAGACACCGGGTCAACATGCCAGACACCAAATAACTTAAAGTCAATGACGGATCAACAACGCAGCTACACTCTCAAAAATTTGCCCTGACATGATCATTGTCGAGCATATATTTCATCCGTCCATCCCAGGAGTGCAATGGATTTTGGTAAATTTTGAAATTAACTGGGAGAGGTTAGATGTTCATTCTTCTGGAGTCAGAACCTTATTACACATTCTGGAGAATATCGATGGTACTGTTGGGTGGCTACATGCGCAAAATAGAAAAGAGCACCTACCTATTATAACTATTGGAGATTGCTTTGTTGTCGTTGACGTCGCTAACAAAGAAAGTCATTCACACAGTGATAAATGTCCAAGTTTGATCAAATACTCATGGATATTACATTCACAACTAAAATATGAATACAAGATGAACTTACCTTGCCGCTAACGATTGGCATTGCAAGTGAACACAAGAAGCAGACGAGCGAATAATAAAAGGGGAGGAAGTTAGAATGCCATTTTGTGTGCGTAGCACTTTTAGAATTCGAGTAGAGGAAGTTTTTCCTTTTGGATCATGCACGAAAGAAGGCAGCTGGCCCATGGCGCCAACGCTCCATGGCACCAACCTCCATGACCGAACCAGCAGTGCGCCAGCACGAGGAACACCAGCTTCTCAACAACGCTCCATGGCCAAACCAGCGCCAGTGCTCCGTGACGCAAAGATCCATGGATCCAGCACTCCGCAGTCAATTCAACTCTCCATGGCTCCAGCACTCCGTGGTCAAGCCAACTCTTCATGGCTCTTGCACTCCGTGGTCAAGCCAACTCTCCATGGATCCATCACTCTGTGGTTAAGTTAGCGCCAATGCTCTAACATTCCGTGATCCAGCCAGCAAGCCTTCCAAGTGCCATTTTCATCATTTCATGGACTGAAGCCAATTTCCACCATTCCGCGGACTGAAGCCAGTTTCCACCATTCCGGGGACTTAAGCCAGTTTCCACCATTCCGCGGACTGAATCCGTTTCCGCCATTCCGCGGACTGAATCCGTTTCCGCCATTCCACGGACTGAAGCCGTTTCCACCATTCCACGGACTGGATCCAAGCGCCATCTCTGCTGATGAGTAGCCACAATTCCAGCGCCATCTCCGCTCATGGTCAAGCTAGTCATCATCATCATTCTGTAGCTAAGGTTGCAACGCCAACATTAGCATTCCGCAACCGAACTTGCATCACCAGCGTTAACGCTCCGTGACCCAAGCCAGCAACGCCATTATTACCGCTCCGTGGTTAAAGTTGCAGTGCCATCATCACCGCTCCGCGGCCAAAGCCGCAGCGCTAGCATCAATGGTCAGTAGACGAAGTTGCAGTGTCAACATCAGCCCCATGGCCTAAATTGGTGCCAACGTTCCGGGAAACAAAGCTCCACAGCCAGAACCCTGTAGCCAAGCCGGAAATACGCCAAGCCGCCAGTACAAAGATCATAGACTACTCATGCCTCCTTCCAAAGGTTAGTCGAATTTTCCTGGCAATCTCTTCATGTCTTTCCCTTTCTATTTTACTCTTGTCTGTCACCATCTCATGCTTACCACACAACAATGCAACTGTTACGTGCTAAGCAGGGGACTTAATGTTGATGGTGGTTTTTATCTCAGGGATAAAATTATAAAATCCTGCATTTATAATGTTGATGGTGGTCACTCTGCAAAGAGACAGATCCATGTAAACGTGATGAGTGTTCAACCTCTTCACTGGCACGTTTATTGAGTAACTCAATATTTTTTATGAAATTTACCCAGAATGGTGCATGTAGCAACAATCCAAGATATTCTGTAAATTTTGCACCTTACCTGTATTCAATTAATATAAGTTTCTTTGAATGCTTTTTGTGCTATGTTCCCCGGCTGAACCCTTAATGTTTATATGGCATGACAATTTATGTTCACTCGCAGCAGAGTAGCACGAATATCCAAATTATCAAGGATAAGGTCAATGCATAAGGTATTCAATCAGAAAGCATGCTGCTATCTGGAAATGAAACTTAAAAGAGCTCTGTGTTAACACATAGAATTCAATAAATTACCCTGACTAACTTGCAAAAGTTAGTGTTTTGCGCCTTGCGTAGTATATCAGACCTTGCTTGTCTAAATTAAGCCTAGGAAAACTAGGTAATTAATCCTCCATGGACTACCAGGTGCAAAATCTTGCCCAGAATCAGAAATAAAGGAGAAGCAAAGGGAGGCATGGACATGCATTAAGCCAGCCGGTACCATTTGCCATTGGCCACGCCCCATGTTGCCTAACCGGCTCTATTTCCCTCGACCAATCTGGTCGTTTTAAATCTGCCACAGTGCACTGGAAGTGTGGCCACGCCCTAGCTTGCTGGCCCCCCTTTCCATCGACTAATCAGGTCGCCTTAATTCCGCCACGGTGCACTGGAAGTGTGTCCATGCCCTTGCTTGTCATCCCCCTTCCCATCGACCAATCAGGTCGCTTTAAATGCGCCACACGCATTCAGAATGAGGCCGGACCCATGCTGCTTGCCGGCCCCCTTTCCATCGACCAATCAGGTCACATTAAACCTGCCACGCGCACCAAAGGGTAGCCACACCCATGCTTGGACGGCTCCCTACCTCCATTGACCAATCAGGTTGGTCTAAATTTGCACAGCCTTAAAAGGGTGAAAATTGTGTCAAGAGGTTATCATACTAAGTTGGTTTCCCAAAACCATGCCAAAATGCAAAACCCGCATGCCAGGTGCACATGCCAAGTGCACATGCCAGACGGCATGCCAAACATGCCAAACGCGCATGCCAGGCGCACATGCCAAACGCACATGCCAGGCGCACATGCCAAACATGCCAAAAGCATGCCAATTGCACATGCCAAACATGCCACCTACCGCATGCTACATGTCATATATGCTAATTACCCTAATTTAGGCAAAGTTGCCACGCCAACCGAGCCAAACAATGTTCCACAGAGCATGAAGATCAATGTGGTCGTTAAAACTAATTGTTGCCATACCACATTTGAGTCTAACACCAACGTGCCAAAATTTCAGTGACCATGGCTACGCCAGGCGCCACTTGCACCATCGTGCCGCTCGTGTGCACGAACTATGCCATCCATGCCGCAACGTCACTGGCATGCACTAAAGGCACCAGTGTGCCATTGTCATGCGCCAACGGAAGGTAGCCATAATCAATGGATACCCTTCCCTATGAGATGCAATCTCAGCCATCCAAGTTTGCCACCAAACTGAAAGACTTGTGGCAAATTTTAGGCGACCAGCCGCCTAAATCCAGTGGCCATGGCTACGCCAGGCGCTACTTACACCATCATGCCGCTGGCATGCACAAACTACGCCAGCCATTCCATCGTGCCACTGGCATGCACGAGCCATGCCAAGCCATGCCGCATTGCCACCGGCATACAGAAAAGCGCCACTGTGCCATCATCAGGCTCCAGCAGAAGGTATCCATAATCAACGGCTACCCTTACTCATGAGATGCAATCTCAGCCATCCAAATTCACCACCGAACTAGCAGACTTGTGGCAAGTTTTAGGCGACCAACCAAGACGAGCCTACTAACACCGCATGTTATTTACCTGCGACAAGCCTCTTGGTTTGAACTTGCCACATGTAGGAAAGTGCAACATGTTTTCCACGAAAACACTCGAGACATCAAACATGTCACAAACTGGGGGATACTCATCAAGGTATTGGTCGGATGGTTTACAGCGTGCAACGTGCAATACGCACGTTACAAGAAAGTTTCATGAATAAGGGCGGTTAGTAATGGCAAGAAGTAATAGTGTAAACGTTTCCTTCATCATGGAGGCATAAATTCTGACGTTACACGTTACTCCACTATTCCACCACTCAATCGTTTTCATTTCCTACGAGATCAGGGTTGTAGATGGGGGAAAACGATTTGCTGGTTTTTGTGGAATTGAGGAGACGACCATGCGGAGACTCGTTGAACCGAGAAAATGCTCAACCTCACACAGATGCACTGCAAGAAGGCAGTGCTTTAAGTTTGAGAGATCAATCTATAGGACTCCGGCCTAAACCAATACAACGGTCGTTCCAGAGTCAATTCGGTCACAAGAGAGGATGGGTTGATCTATAGGAGGTAAGCTGAGAAATATGTGAGATGAATGGTGATCGAGGTTGTAGTTGTGTATTCTGCGTAAGAAAAATATGAATGATTGAATTTTACTCAGTTGAGAGTGATTGCTCAGACGATGAGTTCGTGTAGACGAAAGATTGTCTGTGTGAACTTGTCGAGAAATTCTTGTCGTCTCAATCAGGATTCATAGGCCTTTTATATTGCTGAATTGAAAACACCATGATCCCATGAAGTGTGATAGTTTCTGAAGTCAAAGAGTAGGGAAGTGGAAGATCGTGTTGAAACTAGTTGCTCATCGTGCGGAGACTTGATTAACTTTCCATCCACTACTTTGCTAACTCCTCCAACCGATTGCACGACTTTCTCACATTCTCATCGTGTGTATGAACACACGTGCCGTAGACCGCTAGACCAAAACCCTAGTTAATATCCCCTCATGTGACACGATTGATATCTCGTGGTTCCGAAGTCAGTTGCTGACTTCATGGGACGATGAATCCTTGTATTGCTGAGTCGAACGTGATTTGCAAATGTTGTGAGACTCATGAATTAAACATGTCTGCTGAGATAAAAGTACATTGTCGAATGTTGATAACCTGAGCAAACTGTGCTCGTTGAGTATTGATAATTGAACCAATATTCCTTAGTCTGAGAAAATACTGCTAGTCTGAGCAAATATTACTCATTTCGCTCAAATGATTGAATATTTATAGTCGAACCAATATTCTTTGGTGTGAGCAGATGTTGCTCGTACGAGCGAATATTATTTGTATGAGCAAATATTTGCTCGTGAGTTGTTGGTATCGTTGAATATTGATAGTTGAACCAATATTCATGGACCCAGAAAATGTTGCTTGAGTCATTTGATAAATCATTGAATATTGATAGTTGAACCAATATTCATGGTTTGAGCAAATATTGTTCGCCTGAGAAAATATTGCTCGTTTGATGAAAATGCTAATTTAAAATGCTGGCGTCTGAGCCGAGCATAATTATTAAAGTGTTGATCATGCGATCAACGTAAAATTATTAGTGTTTTGAATCTACTCAGAATTATGTTTTGCAGAACTCTGGATTCGAAACCCTAAATTTGATCAATTGTTGAATTTATGATAAATTGTTGAACATCATTCCTGAAATGAGAATGAAGGAGGGACCAGGATACACGGGATCAGGAATCGACCATGTCACGTCCATATGCTCAAGTAAGCAAAATACCAAAATCTCCTAAAGACCAGTTGGTCAAAGGATGATTAAATGCTGGTTTAATTAATCCTTCCAATAATGCTCGTGTGAGCGTCAGGTAGTAGAACCTGATTATGAAAAGATGGGGGACTGACCAAGGGGTCATGGGACCGGGCCTTGGTGGTCGTGGGACTAGCTGATGGTCGTGTGAGCGAACTCCAAGTTGTTTGAGGAGAATTTGGACCCAGTACGAGCAATTGAGCAAATTAGGTCAAAATTGTTAAAACACGTGGGACCGGCTTTTGCAAGCCTCAGGGACGGCCTTGCTCGGTCACATGCCCCTGTCACCATAATTTCCGTGTCTCAGTCCTGAGAGTTTCGATATTTTCCGGTGTGCGATTAAGCAACATTTTGAGAAAATATGCAGAAATCAGGGATTTTTCTGAAACCGTGAAACTTCATGAGATTAGGGAATAATAATAATAAAAAAATAAGAAGTGATGATGTGTGGGACCGGCCACGCATGGTCGGCCGTCCAATGGGCCCGGTCCCAAGGCACTCTCTCCAATTTTATAATATTTTTCATGATTTTAGGGAAATGTCATAAAATCAAGAGGTTTGTTGAAACCAAGGATTTTGTTGAAATCAGGGAGTTTCTATAAGATGAGGGAAACATAAAAAATAATAATAATAAAATAAGGGACGTGTGGAACCGGCTAGGGCATGACCGGCCGGCTATGGCCCGGTCCCACGTGTTTCCCTAATTTATATTATTTTTCATGAACTTGGTGAAATTTCATGAATCCAAGAAGTTTGCTGAAACTAGGGAATTTCCTTGAAGTGAAGGAGTTTCCATGGGATGAGGAAAAAAATATTATTAAAATAATAAGGCATGGGTGTGTGGGGCCGGCCACGGCTAGGGCATGGCCGACTGGCCAATGAGCCCGTGTCCTGTGCGCCTTTTCTCCCTAATTCATAATATTTCATGAGTTGAGGGAAATATCATGAGATCAAGGAACTTTTATGGGATCAGGAAAAATGATAGAATATGATAAAATATAAAATTGAGCGTGGGACTGGCCACGGCGTGACCGGCCGGCCGTTTGCGCATGTTTTGGAATGCTCGTTTGCGCATTCAGGTTCTTGTTTGTGCATTATTGCAGAGTACACTTGCACCATTTTGGTAGGGGCTTACTCGAGAGCTGATCAGATGCCCGTACGTCGAATATTTATCACTAACCCGTGGAATTCTGCTGGGAAGAACCACAAATTGAAGTGACGAAATATTACGAAGAATCGCAGAATATTGTTGAATATTCAGAATTAGAGATAATTAACTGATGGTTATATACTAGCAGGCATGCTGTCTAGGAGCATTAATTATCTGAGAATTGAGAAATATGAGCTTGTTGAAACGTCATATTTCCTTTATATAGTCAGGGAACACTTTTGTTGTTTCCTGAAGACGTTATTGCTTTATACTAGCAGGCATGTTGTCTAGGAGACGTCCAATTTTTTGATTCTATATAGAAATAATTACTGAAATTGCTCAGTATTCATGAGATGTGCCGTTGCCTCAGTTGAGAGAATACACATCTACATATACTCTGAGAGAAAGCATTCTCAGTCAAAGATTTTGCGGCATGAGGTTTCATGCTTTCAACGAGAGACATGAGCCTCAATACTCAGCTGATTGCTGGATCAGGAGCATTACGATTATGTTTTTACGATTTTAACCCTTGTTGAAAATCCACCATCTACATTAAGTCCCCTGCTTAGTAAGGGACAGTCATATTCCTCAGTCAGCACTGAATGGTGATTTTCCAGTTACAGACAAAATAAGTAATCGAACTTAGTCGTAAGATAAGAAGTTACCGGATTTCAACTGAATGAGCAGACCATGGTTTGAGAGAAAAACCCAGTAGCATAATAGAGCGTCATCCAGTAAGCATAAATTGGTGTAGATCCGCTGATTTGATGGTGGAACCTTGGTTGGCCTAGGATTCACGGGCCGGGCCCGAAAAGGAAATCCTTGCGGAATTAGGTTTTGGAAATAAAATTGATATAAAAGGGAATTAATCCTTTTTTTTTATTTCTTCCCTCACGACCGACCATCATCCTCCCCTTTTATCATCTTCACGTCCGATCTTGGAAAGAAGCAAGGAAACATCGTCGGAGCGGTGATCGCCGGCGTCGTCCGACTACCGTCCGGCCAACTTCCGGCCGGCACTGACCAGGTACGTGAGGTTTTTTTTTTTTTTTGCTGAGTTCATGAGTTGTTCATGCTTTGATCATGCTAAAATTACATACATGTGTATATATGAGTGTGATTTTTGTTGAAAACCCTTATTTTATTAAACGTATATTCGTTCGATCATTAGTCCAAGATACTAGCAATAATCCCTAACTTGAGAGAGATTTTTTTTTCTTTTGAAATAGACCTGTATCCAGTGATAAAATTTTGTTTACGAACTTTCATGAAAACCAAAACTTTGTCTTAAAAGATGTGAACTTTTCACAAGAACGAAATAAACATTCGTTTCAAAGAAAAATGCTCGTACGAAGGAAAAGAGATTTTATGCGAAACGTGGAACTTCTCAAGGATATATATTATTTTATTTTTTTGATAAACTCATGTGAGCCTGAGCTCACGTCAAATTTTTTTTTACATGAGTTAATCATGGGTTTTGAGTAACCCTTGAACTAGACAATTTATTTATGATGAAATATTGTCTTGGTGTAAGTTTCATAGCTCAATTGTGGATGTTTACACTATGAAAATTATGTTCATGATTTTATGAAAAATGATTTTCAAATGATAATGCTTTGTTCGTTATTGCAGGCTTCAAAGAACGAACTAATTTGGAGTGTTAACTCTTATATCACAATTACTGTGAAATTGTAAAGAGATATGAGTTAAGAATTACCATTTTTTTAGATGTCTGCATAAGTATTCTGTTGTCAGATTATATAACTCCATCATATTGTCGAAGTTTGCACCTTGTATGATGATACACTGAAGTAGAATGCTTTGTGCACATTATAGCTACTTCGCAAGGATTTCTGACTCCCAAGAAAATGATGCCTCCAGAGACGATACATGCATGGATGAGACTTCTGCTGGTGAAGAAGAAGAAGAAACTCCTGGGCTCAACAACGTTCCAAGTATAGATGATGCATTTTTCGAGGTTCAGCAGGGAACTGAAAAACGTCTTCAATCTCCAATATTTCGTCTTCTAATAAATCCCAGAGAGGTTGTTCAGAAGAAACTAGTGACTCCTCGAGCAGCTATTCGATTTTGTCTTGAATGAGGACTTTTTCTTGCGTCAATTATAGAATTCAAGCTTTCTCGACGACCTTTAGAAAAATTCTCTGGATGTGCAAGACATATGCTGGGTTTTCCTCGTGTTAGAGCCATGTTGGACACAACACATGTGACATGGGTTATCCAAGCATCTGGAGACTTGTTCATTTTCCATGATGCGCGAGGTATTGTAGCTCTACTTTCTCGTTGGTGTATTCCGACTCATACTTTCATATGCAGATGGGGAGAGTTTACCATCACTTTGGAGGATGTAGTTGCTTTGTTACATCTCCCAATCACGAGTAACTTTTCTGGAAATCTTTCGACAGAGGAGGTAGCAGTTTCCAACATCTTAACAGCTGAAATAGAGAGAATTAATAAAGCGTCTGGCAAAGGTTGTTATTCCCACTAGTTAACACACTGGTGACCGAGAGATACTCCTCTTGATAGACCCGTCGATGGTATGTTATCCATTGCTTCGCTCTTGTGTTTATGTTTGTCCAGGGACATATTTGAGGATGTTGGGACTTTGCTAAAGCCATTTTTAGTCCCTCTTGTCGTTAAGATGGCTCAAGGTGAACAACTTCCCACAGGTAGTCTGTTCCTGGGTTCATTGTATTATAACCTTGACTCCTTGGTTATAGACTCCACCATTTCGAATGGTGTCATGAAGATTGAATGCTTCGTCAATACGATGTTTCTCCAAGCCTTGATGTGGGAACGCTTCAAGAATTATGCACCTATTCCTCACAATACTTTGCATGGAATGAATGCTTCCGATGCTCGTCGTATTTTTACAGAGAAGGATAATGCTAGGATCATGCTCTGGTCTACGAACCAACCTCAATCCAAGACACGTTTCATTGATGTATTAGATAATGAATGTGAGTTTAATTTTCGCCCCTGGGTGTCAGTTCCTCCTTATATTTCTCAGTTGTCAACCTTCAATGCTGAAGAGGGAAGAACTTTGAAATATGGTGCTGATTTGAGTGACGGCGAGAGGTCCTTTATGCTGAGTTGCACTCCGGGTCATTTGATATCAGCAATGTACGGAGGCTTTTTAGTAGAAGAACACAACATCGATAGAGCAACTCGTCAAATGGGTACGGATCAATGTGTCCCAACTTTTCGAATGAGGAAACCATCAGTGGATAAGATTATGACTTGTTTAGATCGCACACATGTGGAAGGAAGCTCTTATTGGTTCCCTTGTTTTGAACGAATCACATATGTAACTCCGGGTTACATAGATTTCTGGGATCAACAACTTGAGCGTTTGCCCGACTTTGTAAAGATCAACCAACCTTTAGTGAAAGAGCCTCCTTCAGCTAAGATGATTGCTTCTCGACCAAGATTGAAACATATCTCTGGCAGCGACGATAAGCGAAAAGTATCTCCAGGATGTTCACCAGTATGTATCTTTTGCATAGTGGAATTAAAATAATTTCCTATCCGATTGTTGTACTAATTTTTCTTTTGCAGGAGGGTCGTGTTGTGAGACCTCGAATTGAAGTAAACTTCTCGGAAGCAGAAACAGTCATTCACGGTGGAGAAGGCAGGAACAAGAATTGTAAGTTGTTTCCTAACACCATAAAGTCCCCGGTTGTTTCCTTGGTGAGTTGTCAACACTTTTCCGCCGTGACTTTTTATTATCCGTACAATCAGGATCATAAACAAACATTCTTTATTTGGTTACAGAACTTTGCTCCATCAAATATTGATGGTCTTCAATTCTCTGCTGCTGGGAAGGCGGTTTCTGACTTGAGTGTTGAAGAAGAGAATGACGTGAGTACTCCTTCATATAACTAGATATGATGCTTCATAGATAAAATACTAATTGTTTGAGGATATGTTCAGGATTATGTCGCCGTGGTAGTGGAGAGTTCTGATTCTCGTTCACCTTCGGAGGGTGGAGATAAAGAAAACTCCCAGGGTTCAAAACCGAACGGAAGTAATGAGACTCTTGATGTTGATACAGGCAATTCTGATTCTTTGAACGTTTCAGAAACCATTCAAGTAAGTATTTCTCTTGCATTTTATATATGGAAGCATAACATTGTTGATTTGTGGATGAATGAACGAGAACCCATGTGCATATATGAAAAACTTCGCCGAATACGTCACCAGAAAATTCAGAACTCGGTCTTCCGGTGAAAACTCCATAAAATCTTCATCTGAAGTCAGATTTTCAAAGTCTGCATATGTATCTTCAATCCCAAAAAATTTCCGAGATTTGACAATGAATATTTTTAAGTTTTGAGCACATTTAGAGGTCAAAATCAGCGAAACAGTAAACTTCCAGGAGACTTTCAGAAATTTTTCAGACTGCATGTTGTCCAATGTTTTGACCACATCTCCTTGCTCGTTCATTAGATTGCTATGAAATTTTTATATGTTGTAGAGGACATCCATAAAAAGAAAATGGTATATAACGGATCCTTATATTCCTTGTAGATTTCTCCTAGTTCGTCATCTTGTACAGGGCAGAGTAAAATCTCTTCAGATGATCTTGTCGTAAAAACGTGTTTCATGACTTTTACACTATTTTTTCGCGCCTTGAATGCATAATGATGAATTTTGATGATTTTGTGCTGCTTCTATGCTGTAGTTTATGATTCCATTTGGTTTCCATGTTTAGATTGCTCTAACCTCATGTAATCTTCGTAGTAGGTGCTGGATACCGAAGTTGAGGATACTGAAACCAATAAGGATAATTCAAGCAGCCCTGGAGTTATTGATAAAGATACAACCATCTCTGCACTTCAAGGCCATGAGAGAGTTGTCACTGAAGTCATGGAAACTTCAATTGTTACCATTCCAGTAATAGAAGAAACTGAGCCACAAGCTGAGGAGACTGAAGGAACTGTTGCCATGACCGTAAAAGTTGCTCCAGTAATTCAGAACCGCATAGTGGTGCATGAATATCCAAATGCAGGGGTTCCTTTTGATCCTCTATTTGATGCATCACTCCCATATCATGAGCTAGTTGGTGGATTCAGCGTTCCCATTGGATACGCAGGCTTATATGAGAAAATATGGAAGAAGTTTGGTCACATCATTGTTGACAGGGATCACAGACGCGCTTGTGCTTTAACAATGCAAGTAAGTGTTATCTTGCGTGTTGTAAGTGATGTATGCGCTAGGACCAGAAATATTGTGACTCCAGATGTACTCTTTGATTGGGAGTTCAACTTGGAGAATTCTGAAAGACTTGGCTTCAACGTGAAGTGGCTTCGTAAGAAAATAAATGCTATTAAGGACTCATATGAGAATAACATACCCTTTCCCAACAGTGCTGTGATGGAGAAGGAGGAGAAGATTGCTAAGATGACTGAGGCGCTGAACCTGGATAAGGCGTCTTTGCAAATCTTGAAGGATGCGGAGGAGCAAAAGTCTTTCTTTGCTGACTTCCTTTGATTTATTTTCATAATCTCTTGAACTTCTGAACTTTTGAGAGATGTGAGGTTTTATTTTGATTCTGGTATTGATTGGTTTTGGATTGGTAGATGAGTGAGGATTATCTTTTGGATTTGATAGAGATTTTCTTTAAGTAAGATGAACTGGATTTTGATAAATTGCTGAATTCAAATACTGAATGCAAGTATTGCAAACGTTTTAGAGAAATTGAAATACAATGAAGGAAAATCCTAAATGCCAAATCCCAGGCGTCATGAATGCTCAAACGCCCAGTACTTCAAATACCCAATAATTTCAGGCGTCAAATACTTTAAGCCAATTTTCGTAGATTACTGGCAGGGTCCTGCCATCCGTGTTGACCAATCTGTAGTATCCTCCAGTCATAGACTTAGCAACTACAAATGGCCCTTCCCAATTGGAGCTTCTTGCAGAGTGAAGGTTGCGGTGAGTTGCTTTAAGAACTAGGTCCCCTTCATAAAATTTGTTAGGCTTGGTTGTCCACGCCTTGAATATATTCCGCTGATTCGGAATTCATTTTGCGGCATGACTCCAAGGATGTGGTATATATGGACACTCATGCAAAGGGGAGTATCCAGAGTACTGTTTGTCGTGCTTAGCCATATCTTCAGCGATGAACCTTTTGATAGAATTATCAATTTGAAGGGGCTCTGTGCTCAACCATTTGGTGTAATATTGTTTAGGTGAAGATATCCAGTCGTAGATTTTTGTGATTGATAAGTTGTTAGTGGGAAGAAGTTCTCGAACCATAGAAAAATAATTAAACATTGGTAGTATAGGCGCATGAAGAGGAATTAGACTTGCCTGAGTACGGAACCTTTCGATGAAAGAGTGTGCACTTTCTCCAGGTTTCTGTGCTAATTTCACCAAAGATTTAACCTCCTCCAGGTGTTCGAATGACGGAACATCTTCTATTTATTCTGAGTCAGAGCTTTCTTCAATTGAAGGAATCAGAGTCACTTTTCCAGCGTGAATCCAAGGTCTTCCAAGAATCATGTCCTATCTTGGATCTTCCCGGATTATGTAAAATTTGGCCTCAGTGCAAATTGAGTTTTCTCTGACCTTAAGGGTGATGTGGACGTATGCATCTTTGAATGCCCCTTCATGATCCCTGATTGACATGGGAGCATGAGTAGCTTCTTGTCGAGTGATGCCAGCAGCTCTGAGAGTTTTCAAAGGAATGATGTTGATGGCGGTACCAACATCAACGAATTCTCTTTGGAATTCATTTCCCTTGATGTACACTGTGGTGAGCAGTCCCCATTTATATATTTCTTTGTCGGTGGCTGGAGCTTCATGGGATACTTCTGAAATTAGCAGGCGTTTCCCGGACACTATATGGTTCAAATCCATGAACATGTCTCCCCTTTGCACTTTTGACATATAAATCAATTCACAGACATGCTCGATCAATGACTGAACTGCTTCTCTAACTGGTTGTTTAGAGATGGAGAAAGTCAGATGGTCTCTGTGCACTCTTTCAGTCCCCAAGTTGAGCTCTCCTGATTCAACCTTTTCCCTGAATATCCGTTTCAAGACTCTGCAGTCACTTGTAGGATGATTGACGAACCTGTGGAAGCGACAGTAACGAGGACTTTCCATGTCTTATTTAGTTGGTTCTCTCTTGACATATGGCAACTTGATTGCACCATCTTGGATCCAAGCATCCAGGAGCTTGATCACTTCTTCGATGGAAAGTGGAAAGTCAGGCGCGTCTTGATCAGGATCCGTTGTGTGCTGGTAAGGGGCTTGTGCATCTTTCTTATCCTTCCTTTGTGATTTTGAAGGAGCAGGTGTATGCTTGCGTGGTGGTTCTGCTTTCCGTTTTCTTCCTTCGGTGACAGTGTTTGTGGAAGGTTGGAGATTATATTGTTTGTTAATCAGACGTCTGTTACTTCGAGCGTCCCGTGGTTCCTCAGCCTTTGTAACTTTTGTTCTTTCCAATAAAGCAGGTGCAGTAGTTTCCGATCTCTTCGCCGCTTCATGAGGCTCTGAGAAAGTGTGGAAACGAAGATTTTCCAATAAAGCTCTATAGACCGGGATCATGCCGTTGATACACAAGTCTACTAGCTGTTTCTCCGTGACGTTTGGATCATGACAGTCCAGGGCCTGGACTCTGAATCTCTTCACATAGTCATTAGGATGTTCATTGTTCTTTTGAAACATTCTTCCAAGATCAGAGAGAATAACTTTTTCTGACACAAAGAAGTACTTTATATAGAAGGCGTTAATCATATCTCCCCAATTGTTGATGGTTCCTGGTGCGATGTTGTTGTACCAGGTGTATGCCCTGCCTTTCAAGGATTTTGAAAATTCTTTAAGGCGAACGACATGGTTATGCTCATGCTCACCCAAGGCTTCCAAGAATTGAGAAAAATTCTCCCGAGCATTGCCAGTTCCGTCATACAAGGTGAAGGTTGGAGAGATATAACATTTTAGAAGAGGAATCCTTTGTGTAGCATCATGGTACGAAGGCTGGTGACGATGGATATGATATGTCTTGTCTTTTCCATGGTTCTCCAAGAGGCGTTCCAAATCTTCTCGAGTATTAAAGTTTGATGATTCCTTCGCTGATGGATCGTCTGCAGCTTTGCGGACTTCGTTGTCATCCACTGTATGGATTGGAACTACTTCAGGATCGGCATCTGAGGAAGTTTCCCTTTCTTTCCATTTTCCTTGAGTATTCTTTGACATCTTGTTAGTGAGAGTCTTGAGATACTTGAATACCTCCGTCTGTGTCGCAGCCATGTCAGTTTGATTCTTTGCAAGAGTCTCTTGTACATTGATAAGATCATCCATGATAGGTGGTGGATTCCCTCTGACTTCCTCAGGGTGTCGGCCGGACAGGGGATGACCTTCCATGTTGGCGTGAGGAGGAATAACATTACCACCGTTAGTGTTAGCGGACGGAATAGTTTCCGGGATATTCACATTGTTATTGTTGCTAGTGCTAGCGTTTTTAGGATCAATTGTGCGTGACCTGAGATCAACCATCTTGTGAGAGTTTGAGATTCCAACCGAGAGATTGATCTCCCATTGTGGTCGCCAATATGTAGATGGGGGAAAACAATTTGCTGGTTTTTGCGGAATTGAGGAGATGACCGTGCGGAGACTCCTTGAACCGAGCAAATGCTCAACCTCACACAGATGCACTGCAAGAAGGAGTGCTTTAAGTTCAAGAGATCAATCTGTAGGACTCCGGCCTAAACCAAGACAATGGCCATTACAGAGTCAATTCGTTCATAAGAGAGGATGGGTTGATCTGTAGGAGGGAGGCTGAGAAATGTGTAAGATCAATGGTGATCAAGGTTGTAGGTGTGTTGTGTATTCTGCGTAAGAAAGTTCTGAATGATTGAATTTTACTCAGTTGAGAGTGATTGCTCATACGATGAGTTCGCGTAGACGAAATATTATCTGTGTGAACTTGTCGAGAAATTCGTGTCGTCTCAATCAGGATTCAGAGGCCTTTTATATTGTTGAATTGAAAACACCATGATCCCATGAAGTGTGACAGTTGCTGAAGTCAAAGAGTGGGGAAGTGGAAGATCGTGTTGAAACCAGTTGCTCATCGTGCGGAGACTTGGTTAACTTTCCATCCACTACTTTGCTAACTCCTCCAACTGATTGCACGACTTGCTCACATTCTCATCGTGTGTATGAACGCACGTGCCCTAGATCGCCAGACCAAAACCCTAGTTAATATCCCCCCATGTGACACGATTGATATCTCGTGGTTGTGGAGTCAGTTGCTGACTTCATGGGACGATGAGTCCTTGTATTTCTGAGTCGAACGTGATTTGCAAATGTTCTGAGACTCATGAAATGAACATGTCTGTTGAGACAAAAGTACACTGTCGAATGTTGATAACCTGAGCAAACTGTGCTCATTGAGTATTGATAGTTGAACCAATATTCCTTAGTCTGAGCAAATATTTCTAGTCTGAGCAAATATTACTCATGTTGTTCAAATGATTGAATATTGATAGTCGAACCAATATTCTTTGGTGTGAGCAGATGTTGCTCGTACGAGCGAATATTGCTCGTATGAGCAAATATTTTCTCGTGAGTTGTTGGTATCGTTGAATATTGATAGTTGAACTAGTATTCATGGACCGAGCAAATGTTGCTTGAGTCATTTGATAAATCATTGAATATTGATAGTTGAACCAATATTCATGGTTTGAGCAAATATTGTTCGTCTGAGGAAATATTGCTCATTTGATGAAAATGCTAATTTAAAATGCTGGCGTCTGAGCCGAGCATAATTATTAAAGTGTTGATCATGCGATCAACGTAAAATTATTAGTGTTTTGAATCTACTCAGAATTATGTTTTGCATAGCTCTGGATTCGAAACCCTAAATTTGATCAATTGTTGAATTGATGATAAATTGTTGAACATCATTCCTGAAATGAGAATGAAGGAGGGACCAGGCTACATGGATCAGGAATCGACCATGTCACGTCCATATGCTCAAGTGAGCGAAATACCAAAGTCTCCTGAAGACCAGTTGGTCAAAGGATGATTAAATGCTGGTAGTAGAACCTGATTATGAAAATATGAGGGACCGACCAAGGGGTCATGGGACCGTCCCTTGGTGGTCGTGGGACCAGCTGATGGTCATGTGAGCAAACTCCAAGTTGTTTGAGGATAATTTGGACCCAGTATGAGCAATTGAGCAAATTAGGTCAAATTTGTTAAAACACGCGGGACCGGCTTTTGCAAGCCTCAGGGATGGCCTTGGTCGGTCACATGCCCGTGTCACCATAATGTCCGTGTCTCAGTCCTGAGAGTTTTGATATTTTCCGGTGTGCGATTGAGCAACATTTTGAGAAAATATGCAGAAATCAGGGATTTTGCTGAAATCGTGAAACTTCATGAGATTAGGGAAATAATAATAATAATAAAATAAGGAGTGATGAAGTGTGGGACCAGCCAAAGCCAGGGCATGGCCAGCCGGCCAATGGTCCCGGTCCCAAGGCACACTCTCCAATTTTATAATATTTTTCATGATTGTAGGGAAATATCATAAAATCAAGTGGTTTGTTGAAACCAGGGATTTTGTTGAAATCAGGGAGTTTCCATAAGATGAGGGAAACATAAAAAAAAAAATTATAAAATAAGGGAGTGTGGGACCGGCTAGGGCATGGTCGGCCGGCTATGGCCCGGTCCCACGGGTTTCCCTAATTTATATTATTTTTCATGAACTTGGTGAAATTTCATGAATCCAAGAAGTTTGCTGAAACTAGGGAATTTCCTTGAAGTGAAGGAGTTTCCATGGGATGAGGAAACAAATATTATTAAAATAATAAGGCATGGGCATGTGGGGCCGGCCACGGCTAGGGCATGGACGGCCGGATAATGAGCCCGTGTCCCGTGCGCCTTTTCTCCCTAATTCATAATATTTCATGAGTTGAGGGAAATATCATGAGATCAAGGAACTTTCATGGGATCGGGAAAAATAATAAAATATGATAAAATATAAAATTGAGCGTGGGACTGGCCACGGCGTCACCGACCGGCTGGTGGGCCCAGTCCCCAGACGCCTTGTTAATATTTTTTTTATTATTATTTTTCTTCCTATTTTTTATAGGTTCACGTTCCTTCATGTTTTGGAATGCTCGTTTGCGCATTCAAGTGCTCGTTTGTGCATTATTGTTGAGTACACTTGCACCATTTTGGTAGGGGCTTACTCGAGAGCTGCTCAGATGCCCGTATGTCAAATATTTATCACTAACCCGTGGAATTCTACTGGGAAGAACCACAAATTGAAGTGACGAAATATTACGAAGAATTGCAGAATATTGTTGAATATTCAGGATTAGAGATAATTAACTGATGGCTCTATGCTAGAAGGCATGCTGTCTAGGAGCATTAATTATCTGAGAATTGAGAAATATGAGCTTGTTGAAACGTCATATTTCCTTTATATAGTCAGGGAACACTTTGTTGTATCCTGAAGACGTTATTGCTCTATACTAGCAGGCATGCTGTCTAAAAGCCGTCCAATTTTTTGATTCTATATAGAAATAATTACTGAAATTGCTCAGTATTCATGAGATGTGTCTTTGCCTAAGTTGAGAGACTACACATCTACATATACTCTGAGAGAAAGCATTCTCAGTCAGAGATTTTTCGGCATGAGGTTTCATGCTTTCAACGAGAGACATGAGCCTCAAGACTTAGCTGATTGCTGGATCAGGAGCATTATGATTATGGTTTTACGATTTTAACCCTTGTTGAAAATCCACCATCTACAAGGGTACGTTTTATTATGACTTGTATAAATAGGTTTCACCTATTTTCCGCCCGACAACAAGTCTTGGTCAGGAAACGACACAGTATCCAGAAGTCACCTGGTAGCTTTTCATTCTGCTAGCCATTTCTACTTTCTGATACAAGTCATAAACAATCATACCTACAATTTCTTCTCTTCCCTCCCTAAGACCAACCCTTCTACTTCACCTTGTGACCGAAGCAAGCCTGGAACGACCATTTCTTGGTTTAGGCCAGGATTGTACAAATTGATCTCTCGAATCAAAAGTACTCCTGTGCAGTACATTGTTTAAGGTCTAGACTTGTTTTTCATCCACACACGTAAATTTACCAAAATCGGCAGAAACAGTTTTCACCCATAAACACTATCAGAATAGACTTTTCTGTGTGAGACAAATTTGTTACCAAGTCTTCGACTTTGGGTCGTAGCAACTCTTAGTCGTGGGTGAGATCAGCTAAGGGAATCAAGTGCGTAGTATCCTGCTGGGTCCCGGTTTTTTTTCTGCATTTTCGGTTTCCTCGTTAACAAAACTTCTGGTGTCTGTGTTATTTCTTTTTCGCTATATTTTTATATAATTGAAATATCACAGGTTGTGCGTAGTTCAATCAATTGGTAAATCTGACCTTTAGTTGTTGATTGAAATTGATTGACACTTGAACATTGGTTTTTGATACCGTTCAAGTTATTTCTCATATCAATCGGGCTTATAGATTGTGTTGAGAAATTGATACTCTTGGATGTTTTTCCTTGATTGAGTCTGAGTGTCTAGTTGATTCTCTTGGAATTATATTGGATTTAGTCCATACAGATTTCCAAACAAAATATTGCTTGTGGTTGTTAGACCCCCGCTTTTCACAAATAACTTTAGAATTTCAATAAATAAATCTAAAAACATTGCAAGATGAAAAACGTTGAAATAGCAATGTGTAATCACAATAATTGTTATTCCAAATCCTAGTTATCCTTCTTAAAGATAAGAATAAATTCTCATAAGAATTTTCCTAGACAAAGTAAACTTAACTCCTAAGAACCAAAACAAAAACGTACTAGAGTCAAAATACACTTTCGGAACCTCATGGGTTTTAAGAACTTTGAGCTTGTGATTGACAACATCTACTGCTTCTTAGGAGAAGATATCCTCACTGAGAAGATCTTTAACATGTGTCTTCATGAGAACAAGGTCAGAAGTAACCTTTTTCAACTCATCGAGATCCTTCATAGTATCAACGAGCTGCAATTTTGTTTCCTCAAAGTATTTAAGAAAATCATGAACAACTTCAGCAGAAACCATCTCATCATGCTCTACATATTGATTGGTGTATGCGTAGTAGCACGAGATATCAGGATAGTATTCAGAGTTGTGAGATTTGACAAGATCATCTTCTATTAGTGTTCTTTTCTTCTTCCCTTTGGATCCGTAACCAATACCCTTATCAAGAAATCCTTTTGTAAAATCACAAGTGCGAGAAGGAGAAGACATTCTTGATATAAACAATAACCTAGAGTGAGATAAATCAACTCAATAGGATAGGTTTATAATCGATTTTTAGGCAATATAATTTTAGGGTTTTAGAGTCGGTTCGTTACTTCCTTGTTGGACACCCGTACGAACATCCTATCTTAGTCCAAAACGGAAAGCTTTAGAGGTACTATAACAACCCATTTTCAACTTGGAATGGTTACACAATAATTTTTGCTAAATGAAAATTTTGTTTCACGAATCTTAGCTCCATTAATTTATGTTCTCACAAGAGAAAAATTTAGAGCACAACATTAGCACAAAATCCATTTGAAATCAACTTATGATACAAAGCATAAAAAAAACTTTGGATTAAACTTTATCCAAAACAAAATACTCATGCAAGCTCGCCTGTAGACAATAGTCTAGCTGTGAACGAAAAGAAATTAACTAAACTAAACAGAGATAATTTTGCCATCAAGTATACCTGATCATTCACATATCTTACTCAACAAGATTTTTTATGAGTAAGATTTCAACCTTGTGATTAATTAACACAAGTATGAGCTTTACGCTCATCAAATGAACAATGTTCATGGTTAAACCTCTTTTTTCTTCTAATTTTTTGATGTGAAAAATAATCATAAAACTTACTATCATCAAAATATGAGACTAAGTTTGAATCCTTAACTGAAGAAGTTTGTTTGGAGGATTTTGACAGCCTGTTGATAAGATCTTTGTGCCCTTCAATTATCATATTTAGGTTATCCTTCATATCTCAATTGAGGTTTACATCTTCTGGTATTTCTTTCACACGTTGAAAACCATCCCCAACACTAGTTTGAGAAGGATTATTTTGAAACCTCCTTGATCTATTTGTGTCAAAGCTACTATTACAGGTTCGAACATTAGAGGAGCAAACTGAATTGATTTTCCTAGAAGGTCTCACAGGGTAAGTTCTGAAACCAATTGGTTTAGACATATGAATGCTAGTTGCACCTTTGAGTATTAAATCTAAGGTGTGTTGGAGTCAATCAATATGATTATCATCCAACCTTAATTTGCACTTACGTCGAACATGTCCCTTTGTGTCACAAAAGAAACATACTTTCAGATCACCGGAGTGATCAGAGAGAGTTGGTTTAACAAAATCGTTAGAAGTTTTCTTTGTCCCGTGAGTTGTAGTAGTTCTTCGATTAGAGAAAGTTGTAAGCACATATTTAGTGATAGGAAGGGATTGCAACTTGGCTTCAGAAACTGATTTTGTTAGAGAACCATGATTAGAAGTAGTCATGTTTTCTAGCACCTCAGTTTTTTCAGAAGAAATAGGTATAGTGGACTCTTCAAAACAAACCTTACATTGAATAGAGAGTTTACTCAATATCTGTTTAATCTCTAAAGCATTCTCCTCCAGTTTGGCCTCTAGTAAATTTCTTGACAAGCTTACTTTGGCTTTTTCTTCATGGAGGATCTTTAATTGAGAGTCACAATCATTAACCATACCAACAAACATATTTACTTTGTGTTTCAGCTTATTAACTTCAGTGGATTGAATTCTAGCATGTCTTAGAATTGCTGCACTTTCTTTGGATGCTTCCCTTTATACTTCAAAGTCAGGCTCATCAGTAAGGTTAAAAGGATAACACTTATCAATATTTGCATGTTTCATAAGAACAAGAGGTTCATCTATAATTGACTCGGACAAGTCTTTCTCTTTAATAGTGTTTTGGGGTAAAAATTAATTCTGCTGGAAATGGTAAATTGGGTGTGCCGCCGAGAAACGAATCTAAACCCTAAACAAATTTAATGCACATGAGTACTTTAGATTCGAGAGATCAATATGTACAATTCTATCCTAAACCAAAAAATGGTTGTTCCATCCTTGCTTCAGTCACAAAATGAAGGAGAAGGGTTGATCTTAGGGAGGGAAGCGAAGAAGGTGTTGAGATCAAAATGGCTAACTCTGAAGGTGTGGCTGTTTATGACTTGTATCAAAATATGGAACTTTCTTGCGGAATGTAAGCTGTCATTTCTTGGTGTTTTCTGGATACTTGTGTTGATAACTCTTGTCATTTGAAAATAGATTAAAAACCTATTTATACAAGTCATAGTTTGAGCCCACCCTGACCTCATAGGAAGTGGAATTAGTTGAGTGATGGAGAAGTGGGATCGTGCAAAATATTGAAAACCACGTCCCTACTATGAGGTGAAGACTGGTTAGTTTACACCCATCACTTCTCTGTTGCCACTAACTGTCCGCTTTTCCTGACACTTTCTTATAGCGTGCGTGTTGCACGCCGCATGCTGTAAACTTCCAGACCAACACCCTGATGAGCATCCACCAAGTTGTGACATGTTTGATATCTCGAGTATTTTTGTAGAAAAATATGCAGCCGGCTACTGAGTGGGTCTTTTTTGCAAGACCTAATTATTTTGACAAATCAAATGTAAGTTAGGTGGTGGGCAATCAAGTGTTGAGACTTGCCGCAAAAAGGTAGCATATATGCTTTTAGGGAAAATAATTAAATTATTTGTAAAATCAATATTTATAAAACATCATTTGTAATCGATGTATATAAAGCATCACTTTTAAGCAAGCAGCTCAAAATAATCGATGCTCATGAAGCATCGTTATATAAAGCTTGTTTAAATTAGAGCTTAATGTTCTTAAAATGAGCAAGACCAACCTTCTTCAGGAAACTTCCAGGAGATATTCATGTACGCCAAAGGTAAGCTGGTCGGTCCTTATAGGAGAGTGATGGCTAGTAGCCATTTTGACATCCTATTGGTCGGCCCAAGTTAGATCTAGACCGGTTAAATTGCCTAGACAAATTAAGTGGCTGAGATGATTTGCAGAAATTATTGGCTGCCGTTGAATTCATTTAAGACCCTTGTAGGAAGCGCGACTAGCCACCTTTGGGCAGCTGTTCAAGAGCCGTACGGGTATGTCGCGGCTTGGACGATTGGTCCTCATGGAAGAAGGATGGCCGGTGATCACGGCGGCATCTTATTGGTCACCTAAAATTATATCTAGGTCGATCGATTCGGCTAGCGAAGTTGGACGGCCACGATTGATTTGAGACTTCCATATGCGGTTTTAATTCCTTTAAAACCTTTATCATCCGCGCGGATAGTCTACTTTTGTCTTGCGGTTAGGGTTGTTGCCGGGTTGGGATAACAGTGGGCCCTCCAGTGAGTATCTTGGAGTTTGTCTGGAGGTGCTGGGAGAAAGCCAGGCTCGTCGAATTGGCTGGCCAAAACGTATGGTCGTGATCGTTTTGAGACTGACATGGGCAGCATATGTTCAATTCCTTAAGGAATTAGGTGTGTCGACCAACCAACTTCCGATTTTAATCAAAAGTATGTGTTGCGCATTTAAAGCGATCTGATTGGTCGGTGGGAAAGGGGGACCAGTAGCCAACAAAATAGAAGAAGGAGCGCCGGCCAAAGGGAGCTTGAGTTAGGGCGAATTTGCCGACCAAGTGGCGCGGCCAAGCCTCTTCTTCCACGGCTCCTTATGGTCGCAGTTTCCTCTTTTCTTCATATTTCCCGTTTATTGGTAGGGTTTTCTCCTACTAGCTCCATGGTGGATCAATTTCCTAGTTTGCCTAGGTTTGGTCTCGACCAATAGGGTTCGAGATATTGCGCAGGACGCAAACACTTAATTTTTGAAAATTAATAAAATTAGGTTAGGAAAATTGAATTTTGTGAGTTTCCACAAAATCAATTTACTTTGGTGAATTTTGCACATTGGTACAAAAATCACTAATTTTGTCTCGGAAGGTAGCATAACTTTGCGTGCTTCTGATTGAGTACTTCTGTGCACATCTTAATCCCGAAACTTCAAAAAATTCATGCTACTCAGCTGCAAGCTAACATTAATTGTCATGTCATGTCAACGTTAAGAGTTCGGCTGGGGAACATGGCACAGAATAAGTACTTGATAGGCCATGCATTAGTGAGTAATGCAGGCAGGAGATAAAATTTATAGAATATTTGGCATTGTTGTTGCATGCACCATTCTGGATAAATTTTATGTATAAATATACTGAATTGCTCAATACATATGTAAGTAAAGAGGCCTGGGGTGTCATCACTTTTAAATGGCTTCGTTTCTTTGTAGAACGACGGCACATTAAATACAGGGTCTTACAATTTTACCCCTGAACTAAAAACCACCATAAACTAAAGTGTTTGTGGCCTGCGCAATATCTCAATAGTCGGGGACGAAGAACTTTTGTGATTAAATTTTATATCTTACCTAACAGAGATAAATCTCGAGTAAATCTTACCTATCGGAGATAAATCTCGACTAAATCTTAGAGAAGATAAAACTCAATACGATAGAACAAGTAAGATCAGCATACGTAACTACAGATAAAAATAGTTGTATCTGGATTCACAAATCCCAAATGAAGTCTTCAAGTCGTTAACCTAATAATGGTTTTGGAAAACCTAGGTTAAAGGAAAATCGACTCTAGTTTGCAACTAGGATACATAAAAGTGTCGGGATTAGTTTTTCCAGTTGCTAGAGTTCTCCCTTGTATAGTCTTTCAAATCAGGGTTGCTTACAAACAATGCTAAGATAGCTTAGTAACAAAGCATTCAATATTCACTTTTTGATGAACTCCTGATTCAAGATTCAAGCTAAGTCTGCTTAGAAATTAAGCAATCAATCTCCATCGTTAGATGGTCTTAGCTTGTTACACACAAATGAAATATACTTATATTTATATATGGGTTACCGTACCTAAACGTGTATATTGAGTTGGCTCAATAACAGTTAACCGAAGTTATCCATATGAACACTTTTTTCTTAGCCCTATTCATCTAACACTTCTAGATCAAAAATGAAGATCAATCAATCATGATAGATAATCAAATGAATCTAATTGTGTTTCAAATAGAGTTGTTAAATTGTTCACCATCTCATAGAAATATTTATGAACAAATTGAATCGAAATCGGTTTGATTCGTAATCGTACAAAGTACTTATACAAGAATCAATTCATGAACATTAATCCATGGTTTGCAAAGTTAATTTGCATTCCTTAAATCATAAATGTTTTTGTTCATGAATATGAGAACCATACATAACCGATTTTAGAACTTCACCACTGTGTTCGCAAACTACGTACGCGAACAGCAGCTCCGGACCTTGGCCTAGTCAATCCGTTGGCAAACCCGGTTCGCGAACAACTGTCCCGGACCCAACTCAGGTAAACTCGTTCGCATACTAGGTACGCATACCATGTTGTATCCATACATGCGTAATTGTTCTAAACTCTCATTTCAATCATTGAAACATCCTTGGAAGACGACAATGGTAATCTCACACATACCATTAGCTTCAAGTGATCGAATGATAAATACGAAACATTATTAGCTAACATCAAATGACTGTCTCACACAAATCATATAAGATGTTCAAGGTAATTTTCACATGATCATCTGTACATGGGGAAAAATAATTTGTTGGTTTTTACGGAATTGAGGAGACGACCGTGCGGAGGAGACTCCTTGAACCGAGCAAAATGTTTAACCTCATACAGATGCACTGCAAGAAGGGAGTGATTTAAGTTCGAGAGATCAATCTGTAGGACTCCGGCCTAAACCAAGACAATGGTCGTTCCAGAATCAATTCGGTCACAAGAGAAGATGGGTCGATCTGTAGGAGGGAAGCTGAGAAATGTGTGAGATCAATGGTGATCGAAGATTGTAGATGTGTTATGTATTTTGTGTAAAGAAATAAGATAAGCTATGATTGATTGAATTTGCTCTGTTGAGAGTAATTGCTCAGACGTTGAGTTGTTAATATCGTGTTGTCTGTTTGACGAAAGATTATCTTATCGAAATTGTCAGTTCAATCATGATTCAGAGACTTATTTATATTGCTAAAATTGTAAACACCTTGATCCCATGAAGTATGACAGTTTCTGGAGTCAAAGAGTGCGGAAGTGGAAATCGTGTTAAAACCAGTTGCTCATCGTGCGGAGACTTGGTTGATTTTCCATCCACTACTTTGCTAACTCCTCCAACTGATTTCACGACTTTCTCATATTCTCATCCTGTGTATGAACACACGTGTCGTAGACCGCCTGACCAAAACCCTAGTTAATATCCCCCCATGTGACACGATTGATGTCTCGTGATTGTGGAGTCTGCAAGTCATACGTGTATTTAGTTAGTCAGTTGCTTACTTCATGGGACGATGAGTCCTTGTATTGCTGAGTCGAACGTGATTTGTAAATGTTCAAAGACTCATGAATTAAACGTGTTTGTTGAGACAGAGGTATAATTCTCGAGTAAATGTTTATAGTTAAGGTGAGCAAATATTGCTTATTCGATGGATTTTTGAATATTGATAGTTGAACCAATATTCCTTAGTCTGGCAAATATTTCTCATTTGAGCAAATGTTGCTCGTTTGATGAATTATTGGTAGCAGGACCAAAATATAATATTAATTTAAAATACTGGTAACTGAACCCAGTATAATAATTAAGATGTTGATCATGGGATCAACATAAAATTATTAGCATTTGAATCTGGTGTCGTGAACCTTGGGTTCGAAACCCTAATTTCGATCAATTGCTGATCAATTGATGATTTATTAAAAATCAACCACGGAGTGAAGGAGGGACCGGCTACATGGGATGATGAGTCGACCGTGTAACGCCCAGATGCTCAAGTGAGCAAAATACCAAAGTCTCTTGAAAACCAGTTGGTGAAAGGATGATTAAATGCTGGCTTAATCCTTCATTAAAATAATGTTCGTCTGAACCTTAGGTCATAAAACCTAATAAATTATGAAGAGATGAAGGACCGACCAAGGGGTCATGAAACCGGCCCTGGTTGGTCACGGGATCGACTGACGATCATTTGATGAAATTCCAAGTTGTTTGGAAGAGTTCTGGACCTAGTACGTGCAATTGCGCAAATTAGGTCAAATTGTGAAAATGCGTGGGACCGTCTCCTTCAAGCCAAAGAGCCAACATTTATCGGTCAAGGTAACATGATCACGTCACCAAAGTGTTTGTGTCTCAGTCCTGAGAATTTTGATATTTTCCGATGTGCGTTTGAGCAATATTTTGAGAAAATATTAAGAAATCAAGGATTTTGCTGAAACTGAGGAAACTTCATAAGATGAAGGAAATAATAATTATAAAATGAAGGAATCATGAAGTGTGTGATCGTCTATGTCCAAGGCATGGCCGTCCGGCTAATGAGCACGGTCCTATGGCACTTTTCCTAATTTATTATTATTTTCATGATTTTAGGAAAATATCATGAAATCAAGGAGTTTGTTGAAATCAAGGAGTTTCCTTGAAGTGAAGGAGTTTCCATGAGATGAGGGAAACAAATAATATTAATAATTATAAAATAAGGGTGTGTGGGACCGACTTGGGCATGGTCGCGGCATAGGGCGTGGTCCCGCGAGTTTTTCCTAATTTTATGTCTTTTCCTTGATGTGAAGGAAATATCATGAAATCAAGGAATTTCATGGGATGAAGGAAATAATAATAAAATAATAAGGAATGCAAGGTGTGGGACCTACCACAACTAGCGCATGACCGGACGGCTAATAGGCTTGGTTCCACGACACCTTTCCTAATTTTATTATTTTTTTGATACGGAGGAAATACCACGAGACTGAGAAGTTTCCTTAAAATGAAGGATATTTGTTCAAATGAAGGGATATTCATGAGATCAAGGAAAATAATAAAAATATGATAAAATATAGAATTGGGCGTGGGACTGGCCATAACATGATTGGCCGGCCGGGGGATCCAGTCCCCTAGCGCCCTAGCTAATATTTTATTATTTATTATTTTCTTCCTATTTTGCATAGGTTCATCGTCCCTTCGTATTTTGGAATGCTCGTTCGTGCATTCAGGTGCTCGTTAGTGCATTATTGCTGAGTACACTTACACCATTTTGGTCGGGGCTTACTCGATAATGGCTCAGATACACGTACGTTGAATATTTATCACTAACCCATAGAATTCTGCTGGGAAGAACCATGAATTGAAGTAACGAAATATCATGAAGAACGTAGAATATTCCTGAATATTCAGTTAATGAATTTAAGGATTAGAGATAATTAATTGATGGCTCTATACTAGCAGGCATGCTGTCAAGGAGAATTAATTATCTGAGAATTGAGTAATATGAGCTTGTTGAAGCGTCATATTTTCCTTATATAGTCAGGGAAAACATTGTTACATCCTGAAGACGTTATTGCTCTATACTAGCAGGCAAGCTGTCTAGAAGCTGTCCAATCGTTCGATTCTATATAGAAGTAATTACTGAAATTGCTCAGTATTTATGAGATATGCCGTTTCCTCAACTGAGAGGCTACACATGTACCTATACTCTGAGAGACAATATTCTCAGTCAGTGATTCTTGTGGCATGAGCTTTCATGCTTCGATGAGAGACATGAGCCTCAATACTCATCTGATTGCTGGATCAGGAACATGTATAATTATGGTTTTACGATTTTAGCCCTTGTCAAAAATCCACCATCCACATTAAGTCCCCTGCTTAGTTAGTGACATTCATGTTCCTCAGTCAGCACTGGATGGTGATTTTATAGTTACCGACGAAATAAGTAATTGAACTTAGTCGTAAGATAAGATGTTACCGGATTTTCGATTGCGCGAGCAAACCATGGCTTGAACGAATATCCAAGTGACATGATAGAGCGCCACCTAACGATTATAAAGTGGTGTAGCACCGCTGATTTGGTGATGGAACCTTGGTCGGTTTAGGATTCGTGGGTCCGGGCCCAAGAAAGGAAATCCTTGTGAAATTAGTTTAGGAAATAAAATTTGATATAAAAGGGATTAATACTTTTTTTTTATTTCTTCTTCACATAATCGACCATAACCTTCATCTCCCCACCTCCTTCGGGCCATCAGCAGGGGAGAAAAAAACACTGGGATCGTCACTGCCGTCCGTCCGACCGTCGTCGTTACCGTCCGACCAACTTCCGGCCGGCACCGACTAGGTACGATCTTTTTTTTCCAGAAGTTTATGATTTTTTGGTTCATGAGTTGTTCATGTTGAAGTTATATACATGTGCATGTATGAGTGTGAGTTTTGTAGAAAACCCTTGTCTTTAGAAAACGTATGTTCGTTCAATCGTTAGTTTAAGAAACTAGTAATAATCCCTGACTTAAGAGAGATTTTTTTTATATATATAGACATGTGTCTAGTGATAAAATTTGTTTATGAGCTTTCATGGAAACCAAAACTTTATCTTAAAAGGTGTGAGTTTTCAAAAAAACGAAATAAACCCTCGTTTCAAAGATAGACGATCGTACGAAGGAAAAAGTTTTTTTTTTTGATAAAACCGTGGAATATCCACAAAATTTTATGTATAGAACCGTGACTTGTTCACGTTTTTTTTTTACGTGAGATTTTTCTCACATCAAAATAACGAAAGTCATTTTTCGTGAATAATTCACGTTATATATAAATATATATATATTGAAAAATCAAAGCATGACTTTGAATAGTGTTTAAAGGTAAACAATTATTTATGATGAAATATTGTTTAGTTTTCATAATTCAGTGGTCAATGTTCACACAGTAGAAGTGGTCATGATTTTATGAAAATCTAAGTTTTGCTCGTCTTTTGTAGATTTCGAAAAGACGGGCAAGTTTTGAAGTGCTAACTCTTTCATTACAATCACTACTGTTAGTGGAATCGTAAAAGGTAAGAGTTAAGAATTACCATTTTCGTAGATGTTTTGTTGTGTGCATTATTCCATCATCTTGTCGAAGTTTGCATATTGTATGGATGATATACTGAAGTACAGTATTGTGTGCATGTTACAGCTACTTCACAAGGATGTCTGACTCTCAAGAAAATGATGTCTCCAGAGATGATGCATGCCTGGATGAGACTTAGATTGGTGAAGAAAAAGATGAAACACCAGGAATCAAGAATGTTCCAAACATAGAGGATGCATTCTTTGTGGCTCAAGGACCTGAAAAGCGCCTCAGAACTCCAGCATTTCGTCTTCTGATAAATCCTAGAGATGTTACTTAGAAAAAATTGGTGACTGCTCAGGCATCCATTCGGTTCTTTCTTGAAAGAGGATATTTTTCTGCGTCAATCATTGAATTCAAGCTTTCTCAACGGCCTTTAGAAAAGTTTTCTGAATGGGCGAGGTAGTTGCTTTGTTGCATCTTCCAATCACGGGTAACCTTCCTGAAGGTCTTTCATCCTTAGAGGAAACAACAATGTATAACATCTTGACAGCCGCAATGGAGGAGATCAATAAGGTATCCAGCAACAAAGGTTGTTGCGCTCATTGGTTAATACATTGGTGTCCGAGAGATACTTCTCTTGACTGGCATGTTGATGGTACTTTATCTATTGATGCTTTCTTGTGTTTATGGCTGTCCAGGATGTATTTGAAGATGCTGGAAATTTGTTGAAGCCTTTCGTGATTGCTTTTTCCATTAGGATGGATCAGGGTGAGCAACTCCCAATAGGTAGTCTGTTCTTGGGTTCTTTGTACTCTAACTTAGACTCCTTGATTATAGACTCCGGCATCTCGAATGGCTTTATGAAGATTGAATGATATGCCAATACGATATTTCTTCAAGCTTTGATGTGGGAACGTTTCAAGAATTATGCACCCATTCCACGTATTATCTTCCACTGAATGCTGATACTCGTCATATTTTCTCTGAGAGAGATAATGCCAGGATCATGCGCTGGTCTACAAAGCAGCCCCGACTCAAGACTCGTTTCGTTGATGTGTTAGACCGTGAATCTGAATTCAACTTCCGTCCATGGGTGTCAATCCCTCCTTATATTTCTCAGTTGACAACTTTCAATGATGAAGAGAGTATGACTTTGAAATCTAGTGCTGATTTGAGTGACGATGAGAGGTCTTTTATGCTGAGTTTCACTCCTGGTTACCTGATATCAACAATACATGGAGAATTCACGGTGGAAGAATACAATATTGGTAGGGCATCTCGACAAATGGGTACGGATCAGTGTGTTCCGACTTTTCAGAGAAGGAAACCATCAGTTGAACAACTCATGACCCGTTTAGACCGCACACATGTGGAAGGAAGTGAATACTGGTTCCCTAGCTCTGAGCGAGTTACATATGTAACTCCAGGTTACATAAACTTTTGGGATCAACAACTCGGGCATTTACTTGATTTCTTGAGAGTTGATCAACCTTTGGTGAAGGAACCTCCTTCTGCTGAGATGATTGCTACTCGACCAAGGCTGAAGCATTTCCCTGGTGGTGATAAACGAAAAACATCTCCAGGATGTTCACAAGTGAGTATGCATAATCTTCATAAAATTATGATAACTGTGTTTTGATTATTGCATCAAATTTTTTCACAGGACTGTCGTAATGTAAGACCTCGAATCGATGTAGACCTCTCAGAAACTGAACCAACTGTCCATGGAGGAGAAGGAAGGAGCAAGAATTATAAATTGTGGTCCAATACCATAAAGTCCTCAGTTGTTCCTTTGGTGAGTTGTTAGTACTTCTCTTGCAGCGACTTCTTCCCATCTGTATTATTAGGATTAGAAAACCAATATTTGTTATTCCGTTGCAGAACTTCACTCCATCGAGTATTGACGGTCTTTAGTTCTCTGCTGCTGAGCAAATAGTTTCCGACTTGAGTGATGAAGAATAGGCCGTAAGTATTTCTTCGTATAACCAATTATGATGTTTTGTAGACAAAATGCTAATTGTTGAGAATATATCCAGGAGGATGTCATCATGGAAGTGGAGACTACCGATGATGTTCGTTCATCTTCGAAAAATGGCGATAAAGAAAATTCCCAAAGCCCAATACCGAATGAAAGCAATGGTGCTCATGATGTTGATACGGGCAATTCAGGTTCTTTGAACGCTTCAGATACCACCTAAGTAAGTATTTCTCTTGAACTTTATCAATAAAAGTATAAATTTATTTATTTATGAATGAATGAATGAATGGGAATTCATGTGAATATAGGAAAAGTTTTTCCGAAATACGTCACCAGAAATTCCAGAATTCAGCCTTTTAGCAAAAACGCCATAAAATCTTCATCAGATGTCGTATTTTTGCGATCTACCCATGTATCTTCATGTCCAGAAAATTTCCAAGATTTTTGAAAGAAGCATTTTAAGTTTTGAGTACGTTTAGGGGTCGAAATCCAATTGCTATGAAAATATTTACGAAACAGTAAACTTCCAGGAGACTTTCAGAAGATTTTCAGCTGTCATGTAGTCCAATGTTTTGACCACATCTTTTTACTCGTTCATCCAATTGCTATGAAAATTTGATATGTTGTATATAACATCCATACTAAGAGAATGATATATAATTATATCTTATAATATTCACCAATTGCTCCCAGTTCGTCGTTTTGTACAGGGCAGTGTAAAATCCTCTCAGACGAGCTCGTTGTAAAACGTGTTTTTATGACTTTCACGCTATTTTCTTGTGTCTTGAATGGATAATGATGAACTTTGATGATGTTGTACCACTTATATGCTGTAGTTTATGATTCCATTTGGTTTCCATGTTTAGATTGCTCTAATCTCATGTAATCTTCGTATTAGGTACAAAATGACGAAGTTGAGAATAATGGAACCGATAATGATGATTCAAACAAAACTGTGGTTATTGATGAAGGGAAAACCACCTATGCACTTAAAGGCCATGAGTGGATTGCTACTGAAACCATTAAGGAAACTGATACTTCAATTGTTGTTGCTTCAGTGGCGGAAGAAGTCGAACCACGAGTAGAAGAAACTGAAGAAATTGTTGCCACGACCGTAGAAGTTGCTCAGGTAATTGAGAATCGTATAGTGGTGAATGAATACCCGAGTGAAGGTATTTCTTTTGATCCTCAATTTGATGCATCACTCCCATACCACGAACTAGTTGGTGGATTCAGTGTTCCTATTGGATATGACGGCTTGTGCGAGAAGATATGGAGGAAATTTGGTCACATCATCGTTACCAGAGATCCCAAGCGTGCTTATTATTTAACAATGCAAGTCATTATTATCTTGCGTGTTGTAAGTGATATATGCGTCAGGGCCAGAAATATTGTTACTCCAGATGTACTCTTTGATTGGGAGTTCAACTTGGAGAATTCTAAGAGACTTGTCTTCAACGTGAAGAGGCTTCGTAAGAAGATATATGCTATAAAGGACTCATGCGAGAATAACATACCCTTTCCCAATGATGCTGTGATGGAGAAGAAAGACAAGATTGCTAGGATGACTGAAGAGCTGAACATAGAGAAGGCGGCTTTACAAATCTTGAAGGATGCAGAGGAACGAAAATCTTTCTTTGATTATTTTCTTTGATTTCTTTCCATAATCTCTTGAACTTCTGAGTGATGTGAGGTTTATTTTCTGGTTTTGATTAGTTTTGTACTGGTAGATGGTTGAGGATTTTCTTTTGGATTTGATAGACATTTTCTTTAAGTTAAATGAACTGAATTTTGATAAATTGCTGAATTCAAATACTGAATGCAAGTATTGCAAACAATTTGGAGGAAATGAAATACAATGAAAGAAAATCCTAAATGCCAAATATTTTGGGCGTTCGTGTCTTGAACACCCAGTACCTCGAATGTCCAAAACCTTAAGCGTCAAAGGCCTTCAGCCAATTTTCATGTATTACGGCCACACTCTCCTTGTTGTCCATGTTGATTAATTTGTAGTTTCCATCAGCAATAGACTTAGAGATCATAAAAGGTCCTTCTCAGTTAGAGTTCTTTGCAGAATGAAAGTTACGCTTAGTTGCTTTGAGAACTAAATCTACTTCCTGGAACTTGTTAGACTTGATCGTCCGCGCCCTGAATATCTTCTGTTAGTTTGGAATTCTCCGTTAAATGGAATTCCATGTTGTTGAAGCCTTCCAATTTTGCGGTACATATGGATATTCGCGCAAAGGAGAATATTTGGGATACTTCTTGTTGAATTCAGCCATTATTTCAGCAATGACTATATTAGTGAGGTGTTCGATTCGGAGAGGTTCTGCGTCCAACCACTTAGTGAAATATTATTGAGGTGAGGTTATCCATTCATATCATCTTGCAATAGCTAAGTTTTTAGTGGAGTAAAGCCATCGAATCAAAGCAACATGTTTGAAAACTGATAATATGGACACATGAGGAGGGATAAGACTTTCCTGAGCGCTAAACTTTTTGATGAAAGCATTGCATTTTCTTCAGGATTTTGTGTAATCTCTGTCAAGGCTTTGACTTCCTTCAGATATTCAAACGGTGACGTATCTTATATTTCTTCTTCCGAATCAGAGGTTTCCTCGATGGAAAAATGTGCAATTGAAGGTGTTGGAGTTACCTTTCCAGCATGAATCCACATACGTCCAAGGATCATATCATACCCTGTATCTTTTCTGATTATGTAAAATTTTGTTTCTGTCCAGGCTAAGTTAATGTTCACCTTGAGAGTAATGTCGCCGTAAGCATCTCGGGGTATCCCTTCATGATCAGTGATTGATACTGGAGAATGAATGGCTTCTTGTCGTGTGATACCAGCATCTATGAGAGCTTTCAGAGGGATAAAATTGACAACAGTACCAACATCAACCAATGCTCGTTTGAACTCGTTTCCCTTGAGATGAACTGTGGTTAGAAGTCCCCAGTCGTACATTTCTTTGTTTGTTGTTGAAGGTGGCTCAGGAAATGTCTCTTGAATCAATAAACGCTTCCCTGAAACGACGTGATTCAATGCATCAAACATGTCTCCCCTTTGAGCCTTTGATAGGTATAGCAATTCGCAAACATGCTCGATTAAGGATTGAACTGCTTCTTTGACAGGCGATTCAGAAAGAGTGAAGGTTCTGACTGGGAGAGGATCTTTGTGTACTCCTTCAGTCCCAAAGTTGAGTTCTCCTGACTCGACCTTTTCTTGGAATATGCGCTTCAAGATTCTGCAGTCCTTTGTGGGATGATTGATGAATCTATGAAAACGACAATAACGAGGATTTTCCATGTCTTCTTCAGTTGGTTCTTTCCTGACATATGGTTACTTGATTGTACCGTCTTGAACCTAAACATTTGATAATTCAATCACCTCTTCGATGGGAAAATGGAAATCAGGTGCTTCTTGATCAGCCCCTGCGTGTTGAGTAGGAGCTTGTGCATCTCGAGATTGATTATCCTTCCTTTGTTCTTTCGAAGGGGTCGGAGAAGTATTCTTGCTCTGCAGCTCGGCTTTTCGTTTTCTCCCTTATACAACAACATTTGTGGAAGGTTGGAGATTGTATTGTTTGTTGATTAGACGTCTACTACCTCGATTTTCTCATGGTTCTTCAGTCTTTGTAGTCTTAGCTCTCTCCAATAAAGCAGGTGCAGTAGTTGTTGATCTCTTAGCCGCTTCATGAAGTTCTTAGAAAGTCTGGAACCTGATATTTTCCAATAAATCTCTGTAGACTGGAATCATTTCATTGATGCACAATTCCATGAGTTGTTGTTCTGTGACATTTGGATCATGATAGTCCAAAGATTGAACTCTGAACTTTTTCACATAGTCGTTAGGATGTTCGTTGCTTCTTTGAAACATCCTTCTGAGATCAGAGAGGTTAATTTTCTCTGAAATAAGTAAATATTTCCTGTAGAAAGCGTTAATCATTTCTCCCCAGCTCGTGATACTCCCTGGAGCGATGTTGTTGTACCAGGTATATGCTCTTCCTTTCAAATATTTTGAAAATTACTTCATACGGACGACATGATTGTGCTCATGTTCACCCAATGCTTCCAAAAACTGAGAAACATGCTCTCGAGTATTGCCCGTTCCATCGTAAAGAGTGAACGTTAGAGAAGTGTAACCTTTTGGCAGAGGAATCCTTTGTGTAGCATCAGGGTATGGAGGTTGGTGACGATGGACACACGAAGTCTTATCTTTTCCACGGTCCTCCAAGAGGCGTTCCAAGTCTTCACGAGTGATGAAACTGTATTTTTCCTCCGCTGGCGGATTGTCTGCAGCTTTAGCTTTAGGAAATTATTCATCATCTACTACATGGATTGGAGTGACTTCAGGATCAGCGTCCAAAGATGTTTCTTTAGCTTTTCCTTTCTCCCGAGTTTTCTCTGACATCTTGTCTGTAAGAGTCTTGAGATAATTGCATAGTTCCTTCTGAGTGACAACCATGTCAGTCTGATTTTTGGCAAGAGTTTCTTGCACCTTCATGAGATCACCTATGGTAGGTGGATTTTCTCTGATTTCTTTAGGAGGCCGGCCTAAGAGAGGATTTCTTCCGATGTTGGTTTGAGGAGGAGTGGTACCAACAGTGACATTGTTAGGAGCCAGAGTAGTTTTTGGAGCACCACCAGTATTGCTAGTGCTAGCATTGTTTGGGTTAGGATTTATAACTGAACCTGATCTAAGATCAACCATATTGTGAAAATGTGAGATTGAAACCGAGAGATTAATATCCCACTGTGGTCGCCAATCTGTAGATGAGGAAAAACGATTTGCTGGTTTTTAAGGAATTGAGGAGACGACCATGCGGAAGATACTCCTTGAACCGAGCGAAATGTTTAACCTCACACATATGTACTGAAAGAAGGGAGTCCTTTAAGTTCGAGAGATCAATCTGTAGGACTCCGGCCTAAACCAAGACAATGGCCGTTTCAAAGTCAATTCGGTCACAACAGAGGATGGGTCAATCTGTAGGAGGGAAGTTGAGAAATGTGTGATATCAATGGTGATCGAAGATTATAGGTGTGTTATGTATTCTGTGGAAAGAAATAAGATAAGCTCTGATTGATTGAATTTGCTATGTTGAGAGTAATTGCTCAGACGTTGAGTTATTAATCTCGTGTTGTCTGTTTGACGAAAGATTTTCTTGTAGACGTTGTCTGTTTAATCATGATTCAGAGACTTATTTATATTGCTAGAATTGTAAACACCTTGATCCCATGAAGTGTGACAGTTGCTGGAGTCAAAGAGTGGGGAAGTGGAAATCGTGTTAAAACCAGTTGCTCATCTTGCGGAGGATTGGTTGATTTTCCATCTACTACTTTGCTAACTCCTCCAACTGATTGCACGACTTACTCACATTCTCATTGTGTGTATGAACACACGTGTCGTATACCGCCAAACAAAAACCGTAGTTAATTTCCCCCCATGTGACAAGATTGATGTCTCGTGATTGTGGAGGTTGCAAGGCAGACGTGTATTTAGTTAGTCAGTTGCTGACTTCATGGAACAATGAGTCCATGTATTGTTGAGTCGAACGTGATTTGAAAATGTTCTAAGATTCATGAATTGAACGTGTATGTTGAGACAGAGGTATAATTCTCGAGTAAATGTTGATAGTTAAGGTGAGCAAATGTTGCTCGTTTGATGAATTATTGGTAGCAGGACCAAAATATAATATTAATTTAAAATACCGGTAACTGAACCGAGTATAATAATTAAGATGTTGATCACGGTATCAACATAAAATTATTAGCATTTGAATCTGGAGTCGACCATGGAGTGAAGGAGGGACTTGTTACATGGGATGATGAGTCGACCATGTAACGCCAAGATGCTCAAGTAAGAAAAATACCAAAGTCTCTGGAAGACCAGTTGGTGAAAGGATGATTAAATGCTGGCTTAATCCTTCATTAAAATAATGTTCGTCTGAACCTTAGGTGATAAAACCTAATAAATTATGAAGAGATGAAGGACCGACCAAGGGGTCATGAAACGGGCCCTAGTTGGTCACGGGATCGACTGACGATCATTTGATGAAATTCAAAGTTGTTTGGAAGAGTTCTGGACCTAGTACGTGCAATTGCGCAAATTAGGTCAAATTGTGAAAATGCATGGTACCGGCTCCTTTTAAGCCAAAGAGCCAACCTTGGTCGATCAAGGTAACATGCTCACGTCGCCAAAGTGTCCGTGTCTCAGTCTTGAGAAGTTTGATATTTTCGATGTGCGTTTGAGCAACATTTTGAGAAAATATGAAGAAATCAAGGACTTTACTGAAATGAGGAAAATTCATAAGATGAAGGAAATGATAATAATAAAATGAAGGAATCATGAAGTGTGGGACCATCTATGGCCAAGGCATCGCCGGCCGGCCAATGAGCACGGTCCCATGGCACTTTTGCTAATTTATTATTATTTTCATGATTTTAGGAAAATATCATGAAATCAAGGAGTTTGTTGAAATCAAGGAGTTTCCATGAGATGAGGGAAACAAATAATATTAATAATAATAAAATAAGGGCGTGTGGGACCGGCTTGGACATGGTCGGCCTGTTAGGGCCCGGTCCCGCAAGTTTTCCTTAATTTTATGTCTTTTCCTTGATGTGAAGGAAATATCATGAAATCAAGGAATTTCATGGAATGAAGGAAATAATAATAAAATAATAAGGAATGCAAGGTGTGGGATGGGCCACAACTAGGTCATGACCGGCCGGCTAGTAGGCTTGGTCCCAGACACCTTTCTTAATTTTATTATTTCCATGATACGGAGGAAACACCATGAGACTGAGGAGTTTCCTTAAAATGAAGGATATTTGTTCAAATGAAGGGATTTTCATGAGATCAAGGAAAATAATAAAAATATGATAAAATATAGAATTGGGCGTGGGACTGGCCAGAACATGATTGGCCATCCGATGGATCCAGTCCCCTAGCGTCCTAGCTAATATTTTATTATTTATTATTTTCTTCCTATTTTGCATAGGTTCATCGTCCCTTCATATTTTGGAATGCTCGTTCGTGCATTCAGGTGCTCGTTAGTGCATTATTGCTGAGTACACTTGCACCATTTTGGTCGGGGCTTACTCGATAGCGGCTCAGATGCCCGTACGCTGAATATTTATCATTAACCCATGGAATTCAGCTCGGAAGAACCACGAATTGAAGTCACGAAATATCATGAAGAACGTAGAATATTCCTGAATATTCAGTTAGTAAATTTAAGGATTAGAGATAATTAATTGATGGCTTTATACTAGCAGGCATATTGTCTAGGAGCATTAATTATCTGAGAATTGAGTAATATGAGCTTGTTGAAGCGTCATATTTTCCTTATATAGTTAGGGAAAACATTATTACATCCTGAAGACGTTATCGCTCTATACTAGCAGGCAAGCTGTCTAGGAGCCGTCCAATCTTTCGATTACATATAGAAGTAATTACTGAAATTGCTCAGTATTTATGAGATATGTCGTTGCCTCAGCTGAGAGACTACACATCTACATATACTCTGAGAAACAGTATTTTCAGTCAGAGATTCTTGTGGCATGAGCTTTCATGCTTCGATGAGAGACATGAGCCTCAATACTCATCTGATTGCTGGATCAGGATCATGTATAATTATGGTTTTACGATTTTATCCCTTTTTGAAAATCCACCATCTACATCATCTTTTGACTTAATATTTAATTTCCAACAAATAGATTGTTTCCAACTAAACTCGTCAAGAATACGATGAACATATATAAAGCAAAAAGCTTCCAACACGTATTTTGAGTAATAGATAAGCGAGATAAACTCGGCTCGAAATATCAAATGTGTATAATGTAAAAGTCTATATAGATATATGATTTAGTCTCATTAGAAGATAGAATAGCATATACTTCTGAGTGATAGATAAGTTTTAGTCTCCACATACCTTTTGTTGATGAAGTTCCTCCAAGATCCTCAGTAGATGTTCTTCTCCAATTGGTGAACGCCTTGAAGTCTAAATCTCAACTACACATTCTATCCTAATCCGATACATAGCTATAAGTAGACTAGAAATCAAGTATATAGTTTTTGATCAACTAAACTTGATAAACAAGCTTGAGATAGCAACGCTTGCGAGTTCGACCGGGCAGTGCTCTAACACCAATAGAACCATGATGATGTTTTACTTTTTAATCCATATGAATTGGTTTTCTTAAATATTCAATCCATGGGAATTTGTTTGCTTGGATAGATCAACAGGATATTAATAAAGAGTTCAAGTTGGCTATTAAACATGGGCTTTAAAATATGAAATTTCTAAACTTTTTTTGAATTTTATTGATGAGGAGTCCACGTTAGCGACATTTTTTATATTTCACCCCCAAATATCTCTTACATTTTCAGCAGTATATTTTCAGTATATATTGCAGAAAATGGTGGATTCTTCCTCCTTTGCTGCTGTTAATAAAGTGAACCGAGGGAGTATACTTTGAGTGTGTCGACTATTAGTTTGTTGTTTTGTAAAAAGCATAGGAGTATCTCAGTTGTGAGTGACATAATTATTTTTAGAGTAACTCAATAGTTTGTCTTTTCAGTAGTATCCGTGTCTGGGATTTTCAGGTACAACTAAATGCACGCGGCATCGTCTCTAGATGCAAATTATGGTCACTTTATTTCAGAAAGCGACGGGATTTGATTCAGCGAAAACATGGATCTTTTCTTAGAATATATGTTATCCAAAAGATGTCATATATGCACCAATTCGAGCAACAAGCAAGAGTTTGAAGGAACAAGATAGTTGAAGGTTCGATACTTAGATTTTTTGGTCATCAACTACGACAACGACTCAACGGCTCGGAATGATAAACACAGTGCTCGGAGGTTCCAAATGCAAAGATAATAGTTTCACTTCTTCGTGCTTGACTATTTGAATACTTTTGCACCCGTAGGTATAGTCCTTATTTATTTGATTTGTTTATATTCTTTTAGTTTTAAGTGTTCTTTATACAGAACTTTCCAATGTTTGAGTTGCAGATATCCAAAGGATTAGGAAAGGATGAAGTTTGCAAAGCAGACTGAGCAAGTAATTTGTTTTTTCAAAATTTGGATGTACAAATACACATCAGTTATTACAATATGAGACGTCATTTAAGAGTCAAAGAACTAAAAGCCGAAACATTGTGTTGGATATTCTTACTCAAAACGGAGTGATTTGTCATAGCCAAGAACTTCATGATATTTTTTTGTTTAGGTAAGTGAAAAAGTGGGGTATAACAACCACACCCAATAATTCGTTCGGAAATTTGTATGGACTAACTCCAATACAATTCCGAGAGCACCATCTTATAAAGCGAGCTCAATCAAGAAATATACCAAAGAATTATATCTCAATTTCTCAATATAATCTTCAATCGAACATATAGAAATAGGTGAGCCCGATTGATATGATAAATAACTTGGACGGTACCAAAGACCAATTCCCAAGTGACAATCAATTATTATCCAACAATCAAGGTCGGATTTACCAATTGATTGAACTACGCAGAACGTGTGATATTTCAATTATATAAACAAAATAATGTGGAAAAGAAATAACACAAACACCGGAAGTTTTATTAACGAGGAAACCGCAAATGCAGAAAAACCCCGAGACCTAGTCCAGATTTGAACACCACACCGTATTAAGCCGCTACAGACACTAGCTTACTACAAGTTAACTTCAGAGTGGAATGTAGTTGAGCCACCAAGTCTCACACCGATTAAGGTACAGTCGTGTTCCCTACGCCTCTTGAACCACACCGGATTCTGTGCACTTGATTCCCTTAGCTGATCTCACCCACAACTAAGAGTTGCTACGACCCAAAGTCAAAAATTTATAAACAAATCTTTCTCCTACAGATAAGTCTATTCTGATATATAATTATGTCTCCTACAGAAGTACCTATGAATTTTTTGTTCCGTCTTTTGATAAATCAAGGTGAACAGGAACCAATTAATAATCTGGTCTTATACTCCCGAAGATCATCCTAGAAATATCAATCAACTCAGAATAACTTAACTATATGGTAGTAGAGGAAGTTATTATGGAATCATAAAGAATGAGAAGAAGAGCTTTGTGATTACTTTTTCTATCTTACCTATCGAAGATAAATCTCGATTAAATCTTAGAGAAGATAAAACTCAATACGACAAAACAAGTAAGATCGGAACACGCAACTACAAAGGAAATAGTTAGGTCTGGCTTCACGAATCCCGAATGAAGTCTTCAAGTCGTTAACCTATAACGGTTTTGGAAAAACCTAGGTTAAAGGAGAATCGACTCTAGTCGCAACTAGGACATAAGAAAGTGTCGGAATTAGGTCTTCCAGTTGCTAGAGTTCTCCCTTATATAGTCTTTAAAATCAGGGTTTGCTTTCAATGAAAGCTAAGATAGCTTAGTAACAAAGCATTCAATATTCAATGTTAAATGAAAAACTGATTTAATATTCAAGCTAAGTCTTCTTAAAACCAAAGCAATATCTCTCTACCGTTAGATGGTCTTAGCTTGTTACACACAAATGAAATATACTTTCATTTAGATATGGGTAACCGTACCTAAATGTGTATATTGAGTTGTCTCAATAATATTTAACCGAAGTTAGCCATATGAACACTTTTGTGTTAACCACATTCATCTAACACTTCTAGATCAACTAAGATGATCAATCAATCATGAAAGATAATAAAATAAATCTTATTGTGCTTCAAATAGAGTTGTTCAATTGTTCACTATTTCACAGAAATATATTTAAACAATTGAATCAAAACCGGATTGATTCATAAGAATCAAATCATGAACATTAAGCCACGGTTTGCAAATATTGCATTTCTTAATTCATAAATGTATTTGTTCGTGAGTATGAAAACATAACTAGCCAATTTTAGAACTTTAACCACTAAGTTTGCAAATAGGTACGCAAATTATAGGTTCCATAATTTGGTCTTGTCCAGCAGTTTGTAAACGGGTATGCATACTGTTGTCCCAGACCTTAACTCAGGTAGAACCCTTTGCATACTGGTATGTAAACTTGGTTCCAGGACTTTAACAGTTAAAACTGTTTGCATACTAGGTATGCAAACAAGGTTCCCGGACCCGAATCATACCAAATAGGTACGTATACTGTGTTGTATCCAGACAAAGGTTTTTGTTCTAAACTCCCATTTCAATTATTGAAACATCCTTAGAAGACGACAATAGCTGTCTCACACAAACTATTTTCTTATAAGTAATTTTCAAGTGATAGAATGATCAATACGAAAATTTCCGAGTCGACATCAAATGATTGTCTCATACAAAGCATGTAAGATGTTTCAAGGCAATTATCACATGATCATTTTTTGACTTATTATTTAGTTTCCAACAAATAAATTTTTTCCAACTAAACTCGTCAAGAATATGATGAACGTATCTAAAGCAAAAAGATTCCAACACATATTTCGAGAAACATATAACCGAGTAAAACTCAGCTCGAAATATCAAATGTGTATAATATAAAAGCCTATGTAGCTATACGACTTGGTCTCATTAGGAATAGAATAGAATAAACTTCTGAGTGATAGATAAGTTTTACTCTCCACATACCTTTTGTTGATGAAGTTCCTCCAAGCTCTCCTCAGTAGATCTTGGTCTTCAATCAATGAACGTCGTGAAGTCTAAAGCTCAACTACACATTCTATCCTAATCTGAGAGATAGCTATAAGTAGACTATAAATCAAGACTTATAGTTTTGATCAACTAAACTTGACAAACAACTTGAGATAGCAACGCTTGCGAGTTCGACCGACCAATGCTCTAACAATCTCCCCTTTGTCAATTTTAGTGACACAACTATCAATACATATGGATTACAAAATAAATAAACTTTGTAGCTTCTCATCCATCATGCTTGATTTCCTTGTTTTTTCAATATTCCTTGAATTCTTCACCACTCCAAGTACTCTGGTGATTCTGAACGTGTTCAACTCAGCATCATTGTTGTCGAAGATCCGTAGTCATAACAATAAGAAAACATATGAAAAACATCTGTTCTCAATCATTGTTATACAGTGTCATAGTATTATTACACAACATCAAAGTCCAATTGTATGACATCTTTGACAATAATACTACAGTGATATGTATCACTACCCCTTAGTCTATACTTTCATCTCACAATGAAAACCACTCCCCCTTACATAATGATCCGTAAACCATATGTATGTAGTGTGAACTACCAAATAATTATCCCCGTTTTTGTCAATAGAAATTGGAAAAGGTACCAAAATTACGGGATCATAATGAAATTCTCAAAGAGATAATTCATGACTAAAAGAGAACATATCAACTTTGTTTCGATGATTTCACATAGTCGAAACTTAGTGTCTACATCAAGGAGTTTATGAATATACAAGATATCTCCTACAATATTCCACATCCGCACTCTCCACAAAGATTTGGAAATTAAGCACAAGTTCAATTAAGGACTCCCCCCATAAAATGTCAATATTTCCGAAAGAACAACAAGAGCGACCTTACTTTTTTAGGAAAAGAAGGATTTCTTTGGACATTAAGAAATTACATGAAACATGAATTTGTATCCAGAAAACTCGAATAAAGTAATCACAAGAAGACCTTATAGATTAATTTAATCAGAAATGTTCAACATAAGAAAACTTATAGAGCCATACAGTACTTTCACATAAGAGTGGATCAGGGAAAGATCAATACTGCGGAATAATCAAAAGTTCATTCTATCTTTTATCAATATTTGCATAAAGACATAATAGACTTAACTTTTGACATATTTGAGATAATCATAATTCACGAACGTAAACACACATATCCCATAAAATATTTTTGCAATATATAAAACCAATAAAGATTAATACTCCAAAATCATCTTCCAAATAACTTAGAATTTAAATAAATAAATCTAAAACATTGCAAGATGAAAATCTTTGGCAATAGCTATTCCAAACCCTAGTTATCCTTCTTAAACACAAGAATAAATTCTCATAAGAAGTTTCCTAGACATTATTTCAACAAGAAACAAATGGTATTTCACTTACTTTGAAGACTCTTCTCATATTCCGTATATTCATCAAACTCATCTTTGATTAGATCAATCCTGGATTCGAGATTATCTATCTTGTCCTTAAGTCTTTTGGTTGAAGATTCAAGTTCACTCTTCAAGGAACGTACTTGTTCCAAGACGGCATTCATGGTTAGTGAGAGACAGAATGATTCACGTCATAGGAGGAATCACGTTTGTCTTGACAAATCTCATTATCATCAGAATCAAAACGAACTTTCTTAGAGGGAAATAAAAAAGTCCAGACATCATCTTCTTTACTAGAAAGACTTGATGAGGACATGATAAAAAGGTAAATTAAATGCTTGCTTCAGGGAATGAATTATTCCAACATAAAAATAATAAGATATAGAGTAAATTCCTGTTGATGGTGGTTTTTAGTTCAGGGATAAAATTGTAATACCCTGTATTTAATGAGCCGTCATTCTTCAAATAAATTGAGCCATTCAAAAGTGACGAGTGCCCAGGCCTCTTTACTTACATATGTATTGAGCAATTCAACAATTCAATTTATCCATAATGGTGCATGTAGAAGAATCCCAAATATTCTGTAAATTTCATCTTCCACCTGCATTACTCACTAATGCATGGCCTGTCGCGTATTTATTCTATGTTATGTTCCCCAGCCGAAATCTTGATGTTGACATGACAATTAGTGTTCGCTCGCAGCAGAGTAGCATGAATTTCTCGAAATGCCAGGATTGAGATATGCATAGAAGTAATCAATTAGAGGCAAGCAAAGTTATGCTGCCCTCTGAAACATAATTAGTGATTTTGTATGAACACACAAAATTCACCAGAAATTAATTGATTTTGTGTCAGCCCACAAAATTCAATTTTTTTAAACTAATTTTATTAATTTACAAGAATTAGGTCTTTTGCGGCCTGTGCAATATCTCGAACCCTATTGGTCGAGACCAAATCTAGGCAAGATAGGAAATTAATTCACCATCGAGCTAGTAGGATCAAACCCTACCAAAAAACGAAAATAGGAAGAAAAGAGGAAGCCGCAACCATAAGGATCCGTGGCAAAAAAGGGGTTTGTCCGCGCCACTTGGTCGGCCAATTCTTCATAACTCAAGATCCCTTTGGCCGGCGCTCCTTCTTCTAATTTATTGGCCGCTGGCCCCCCTTTCCCATCGACCAATTAGATTTATTTAAAAGCGCCACATGCACTTCCGACTAAAAATGGAAGTTGGTTGGTCGACGTACTTAATTCCTTATGGAATTGGATATAAGTTGCCCACGTTTGTCTCAAAACGATCACGGCCGCACGTTTTGGACGACTGATTTACCAAGCTTGGCCACTCCCAGACGCGATCGGAAAAGCGTCATCAGGCACACCGATGGGGCCACTAATACTCCGGACAATCGGAGCCCTTCCAACTCGCCAACAGAGCCACTAAACGATTGCCCAAAGTTAGTTGGCCGTGCAACTTACAAAACCCTAATTTATATTAAGCAGCATTACATTGCTGCCGCAAAACGATCTCCGCCGTCCATCTTTGCCAGCCGAATTGGCCGGCCTAGATTCAATTCCGATCGACGGACAAAGCGCGGATACGCTCACTAGCAGCCCGACTATAGCGTTGTCCGGTCGAATAGTCCACAACATGCCACCAACACAAAAAAGCATTGGCCCAAAATGAGTTGGACACACGGCTTTTAAAACCTAAATTGAATCAATGTCATCCATTAAATGCCGCAAACCATCTCGGCCACCCAACTTCGCCAGTCGAATCGGCCGGCCTAACTTCTATTTTAGGCATTCCAACAAGATGTGGCCATGATCACCGGCCACCCCCCTTCCGTAAGCTGCAATCAGCCAAGCCGCGGCTTGCCTATATGGCCCCCAAACGGTCGCCCGAAAATGGCCAGTCGCGCTGCATTTAGGAATTTTAATAAATTCAACAACATCCGTTAGCTGCCGTAAATCATCTCGTCCGTCCAACTTCGCTAGCTGAATTGACCAGCCTAGATCTAATTTTAGGCGTCCAATAAGATGACGATGTGATCGCCAGCCGTCACTCTCCTATGAGGACCAACCAGCCTGCCTTCGGCGTGCGTGAATTTCTCATGGAAGCTTCCCGAAAATGGCCGGTCACGCTCCTTTTAAGACATTAAGATCGCGACTAACTTAAACGAGCTTTACATAACGATGCTTCACGAGCATCGATTATTTTGAGCTGCTTGCTTAAAAGCGATACTTTATATGCATTGATTATAAACGATGTTTATAAATATCGATTTCACAAATAATTTAATTTTTTGACTTAAAACCATTACATGTTATTTCTTGCGGCAAGTCTCATGATTTGACTTGTAACATTTGATCGCCCGCCGCCTGGCTTGTGCGTGATTGGTAAAAATAACTAGGTCTTCCAAACAAGACTCACTCAACAACCTGATGCATATTTTCCACGAAAATCCTCGAGACATCAAACATGTCATAAACTGGGGGATGTTTATCAGGGTATTGGTTGCGGTTTACAGCGTGCGGTGTGCAACACGCCCATTATGAGAAAGTGTCAGGAACGGGGGACAATTAGTGGCAGCAGGGAAGTAGTGGGTGTAAACTGGCCCATCTTCCCTCATAGTAAACGTGGTTTAAACGTTTTTCACTTCTCCATCACTCAACTACTCCCACTTCCTATGAGATTAGGGTGCGTGCAACTATGACTGATATAATAGGTTTTTAGCCTATTTCAACCAAGAACGGTGATCAACACAAGTATCTAGAAAAACACCAAGAACTGATAGCTTACATTCTGCAAGCCAGTTCTATATTCTGATACAAGTCACAAAATAGCCACACCTTCATAATTCAATATTATGATCTCAACACCTTCATCGCTTCCCTCCCTAAGATCAGCCCTTCTCCTTCATTTTGTGACCGAAGCAAGGCTGGAACGACCATTTCTTGGTTTAGGCCAGAATTGTACAGATTGATTTCTTGAATCTAAAGTACTCCCGTGCAGTGCATTTATTTAGTGTTTAGATTCGTTTCTCATCAACACACCCAAATTTACCAAAACCAGCAGAATCAGTTTTTACCCCAAAACAATTCCTAAAAAGACCTTTGACCAAAACCTTAACAGATTTTTGGATATCCCAAAAGGACTTTATTAGGATGACCATATGCATATCCAGGATGTTTGCAAGCTATTTTTCACGAACAGAAACACAAGGAACGGTTCTTAGCTTAATAAACGAATTTAGAGCACAAGAAGGAGATACAAAAACAAGTTAATCATAAGAGAAGCTTCCCGTGAAACTCAATAATTATGATGCGTCAGGAACCTTTTCATACTCCTCTTGAGATTATAGTTCTTGTCCAGGGGGGAAACAAGAACAATCTTTGAAACTATTACAAACTGTAGTTTCTCCCATCCAATGAAGGATCGGGTGGTTTCTCAAGAGGGAATGATGGTTTCCTTATTCCCTGTTTCTGAAATTTCTTTATGGAAGGAAGATCAACAGGTGAAATCTTCCTTTTCAATAATGTTCTGAATGCTTTGTTTATTGATTTTTGCAAACTATGAACGGTTCTGAATATCTCTTTCTAAAGTGACGTAGATTTCTTACGAGATTTTATTATCTTTTTCTGATTAACAGAGGAAGAATTTTTAAGAACCTTTGTGCAGTTCATTTTTTTGGTTGACCCTGGTTTTCACACAAGGAAAACTTAGGATTTGTTGTACCCTTGCGTTTTACCACATCCTTCTCTTTCAAGAAGAGTTTGATAGTGATAAGTTTTCAGGAGCAATATGTTGATTTAGTATCCAAGAGTTATTCGAAGTAAGACGATTCTTCTTCTTGTAATCACGATTGCGAGATATTGCATTTTATTGTCTTAGTTTTTTTAGTTGACATTCCAGATTTTCAATCCTTTTAATCCAGGCTTACTTCTCCAGTTGAAACATACTCTTCATTGAGCATAGATATTTGGTCAAAAGATCAATTTTCTTTTCTGGAAAAGTAGATTGTGTATCATGGAATAATCAGGGTTGTTGCATAGACAAGAGTGATTATCAGCAAAGTAAGTGAGAGAACTTTCACAGGCTTCTTCCTCAGGATAGTATTCAAGAGTTTCCATCCATTCTTTGGTTAACTCACTAATCTCCTTATTAGGAAAACCAGAGATATCATGAACACTTCTGTAGCACTTGGAACAAGTTCCATTATCATCGTCTCTGTGAACTTTTCTATCATTCTCATTGATTGAAGAAGATTTTTTTTTTCAAAACTTTCTTTTTCTCTATCTAAGAGTTTTCTTTAACTGTTGTACAAACAGTGAAAAAGTCGAATTAAAGAAATTCTCATCTTTTATATCAATCGATTCAGGACATAGAGACTATACATCAGATGCAGCAACAGGGTTGCAAGACATGTGAAGTTTTTCTTTTTTACTCATTTCAAGATCAAGAATCTTTAGATTTCCAACAAGAGTATTTCTGGAAAGTATATCAAGGTTATTTCCCTTAATGATGGAATGTTTCTTAAAATCATATCTAGCTGGCAGAAACCTGAGAATTTTCAGCACAATGTCCTTTTCAGGAATAGTCTTACCCAATGCAAAAGATGCATTAAAAACTTCAGACACTTTGTGATTAAACTCATCAAATGAATCTTCATCATTCCAAATCAGAATTTAGGTTTTGAAGCCTATCTTCCTTTTCAAAGGTATTCTCTTCAATTACGGTTTCTAAGATATCCCAAGCATCTTTAGACCGAGTGCACATAGTCACATGGTGCTGCAGATCTAGGGTAATGGTATGGATGATAGCATTCAATCTGTTAGAATTTTGCTTTGCAGCAAAAATATCGACAGGCTCATACTCACCAATATCCTTTTGAACAGTTACACCATTTACTGTAACCATTGGAGGATTATATCCATTAACAACACGAACCCATGATTGAAAATAACGCGCTTGAAGAAAGGCACGTATAGCAATTTTCTACCATAAGTAATTCGAGCCATCGAAGACTAGCGATACGTTTATAGAGATAGCATTTTTGTCCATAGAGTCAGATTGCTACAAACACAGACTTATGAGGTCTATAACCTATTTTCCTGCTATGATACCAATTGAAAAAACGGGGGTATATAAACCACACCCAATAATTCATTCGGCAATATGTATGGACTAACTCCAATATAATTCCGAGAGCATCAGCTTATAAAGCGAGCTCAATCAAGAAATATACCAAAGAGTTATATCTCAATTTTTCAATACAATATGCAATCAAACAGATAGAAATCTGTGAATCGTGATACATATTTGAAAGGGGCACTGAGTTGATTTCTACAAATCGGTGAAAATTCAGCGACAACTCGGTGATTTTTTTCTCAGATTTCGATCTCTGTGCTTCTCCAACAGTAATTCAGGTGTTGTTTTTCGATTAATTTCTCTTGTTTTCAGTTCCTTATGATTCATCTTCATTAAACCAGGTGGTCATAATGTATTCACATCCTAAATCACCTGGTAATGAATTCTGTGATTCTATTAATTCAGGTTGTAATAAAAATTTATATTCAAAAAAAGTTCCATCAATGTATTTACCCGATGATCTCTTTGAGAAGAGCTTAAATACTTGGAAGTTTCTATGATTGGTCGCTTAGATTTGCAAAAAATAAAATTCATCGATGCATCTTTAATTCTCAGAAGTCAATGGACATTAGTTGGTGATTGTAAACTTATTCCATTAGGAAGGGGTTTCTTTACCATTAAACTGGATAATGAAATTGATAATGCCTACATCAAATCAAGTACATGGGAGGTTTTAAATCAAATTCTTAAAGTTAGGAATTGGGTCTCAAATTTTAAGCCAGCATATCAAAGGACTTCAAAGGCTTATTTGTGGATCAGATTACCAGGATTAGGCTTGGAATTCTGGAGTGAGAAAATCTTGTTCTCTATCTGTAAGGAAATATGTACACCTATTAAAATTGATGCTGCAACTGTAAAACGTGAAGTAGGGTATTATGAAAATGTTTAGTTGAAGTGCATTTTGCTCAGTCTATTCCTAACAAAATCTGGAATGGCACAAAGTTTGGTGGTTTTTTCCAAGATATTTTGATTCCAGATTGTCCTAAATTCTGTTCTACTTGCAAAATCATTTGCTCACTTGGTTACAGAATGCAGAAAAGAGAAAAGAAAAAATTCAGAAACTCAAAAAGCAGGTGCTCAACAAAAGCTTATTCTGAAAAAACAGGTTCAAAAGCCTACTCCTTTTGATATTTGTGACAGATCTGAAGTGGAAGTTACTCATTCCAATCCTCAAACACAGTAGGTGATAAGCCAGATTCCTGAAGTTGATACACTTGAATCAAACATTAGAGCTAATACTCTACAAAACCAAGCTTCTAGTTCAGCTGCACCTCAATCAGTGGAAAACCAATATCCAGAAGTGGATTCAATAATTTCTTGTATTGTTACTCCAGCTCTACAAAATAAAGTTAGTGATCCCATCATTACACAACTAATTGGAAACATATTCAATGTTTTGAGTGTGCCAGTTGCTGAAACAAAAAAAGTTCTCCCTGAGATTGAAGATGTTAGTGTAGATGAGGAAATCATAGTTAAACTAGAGACACAAAAATTGTTACAGATTGTTGAATCTACAGAACTTGATAACAGTATAATTAAATTTGTGGATGGAGGTACTGGCAAAGTTTTAACAGAAACTGTTCAATTCACTACTTGGCCTGAGGTTGTTACTTCTCCAGTGCAACAATGCTCCAATTCTCAAAAGAAAAAATCTCCAGAAAAAGATAATGTTATTGAAAAGAATAAAAGTAGTTCAACATCAGTAAAGTACAATTTCAGAAAGAATATAGGGAAAGGGGGTCCTAAAAACCCCCAATCCAAACAATGTAGATATTATATTAGAATATTAGGGGCATTAGAAGAGCTAGGACCCAACAAAAATTAAGATATTTAGTCAATCAATTCAGGCCAACTTTGGTTTTTGTAGCTGAGCCAAGAGTTAAGTGTACTTCATCATTTTGCAGTAGTTTAAATTTGCCAGGTATGCAGTTTATGGCTATGCATAATTCTTCTTCTTCTCATAAGGAAGTATATGGTTATTTTGGAGTTATTCCATATATATTCCATCAGTAGTTTCAGTTACAAGCCAAATGATTACAGTTGTTGTTTGAGATATCCTTTTTTCAGGTGTTCATGCACATGTCAATGTAGTGCAAAGAAGATTCTTATGGTCAGAAATGGTTATGATTAGTGAACTCAAAAAACCTTAGATCATTTTAGGGGACTTCAATGCAATTCTAACCACAAAAAAAAAGGTAGGGGGCAGGTATCCTTCTAGAAGATCAATGTTGGATTTCAATGAATGTTTGAATCAATGTGAACTTTCGCAAGCACCAAAATTGGTTAGGAGTTCTCTTGGTCAAATTGTCAACATGGAGAAAGAAGAATTTTAAGTAATCTTGATAGAGTTATTTATAATATGGATTGTCTGAACAAATATTCTGACTGGAGTTATAAAGTTGGTCTTAGAATTGTTTCTGATCATTCTCCTCTATTTGGATGTTGTGCAAGTATTCCAAAGCCAAAAGATATTCCTTGGAGATTCCAAAAAAAGTGGATAGAGCATCCAGGTTTCTTGAAATTAATAGAAGATAGTTAGACTGAGCCTTTGGTTGGTGATCGTGCATACATTTTCATGAAAAATCTTATGACACTGAAGCAAATATTGAAAAACTGGAACTGGCAAGCTTTTGGAAATGTTCATATTAAAATTAAAGAAGCTGAGGAAGAGGTCAAAGCTGAAATGATAATTTCAGATAATGATCCCCATAGTGCAAATGCTTTAAATGACTTGGTGCAAGCTCAGAATGTGTACAACTCTAGAGAGGTTCAATACAGCACAATGATGAGACAAAAATCAAGGATAAAATGGGTCAAAGAAGGTTCAGCTAATACTCAGTTTTTTCATACAAATGTCAATATCAGACAAACCAAGAACCTAATCTATGAAATAGAGGGTGATAATGGTAATCTTGTAGCTGATCAAGAACAAATTGCCAGTCTTTTAGTTAACTTCTTTGAGAAGAAATTTTAGTATCAAGATACAAATATAGATGATTCCTTACTTGAAGTTATACCTTGTCTCATTACACAAGATGATTAGACTTTGCTTGATGCCATTCCTTCTAAAGATGAAATTAAAAAAGCTATTTGGGATATAGATGCAGAGAGTGCTCCTGGCCTGATGGGTTTTCAGGTATGTTCTATAAAGAATGTTGGGATATCATTCCATATGATTTTATCTATGCAATTCAATTTTGCTGGAAAAGAAGGTTCATTCCTAGGGGACTTAACTCCAATTTTCTTACTCTTCTACCAAAAGTGCAAGGAGCCAAAAAACCAAATCAGTACAAGCCAATTGGATTAAGTAATGTCAGTTTCAAAGTCTTCATTAAAATCATCACTACTAGGATGGGTTCATTTATTTCAGAACTTGTTTCACCACAACAAGTTGCTTATATCAAAGGTAGAAGCATTCATGAACAAGTTCTACTGGCTTCAGAACTTGTCAATGAGATGAGAATTAAAAGAAGAGGAGGCAATGTAGGGTTGAAAATGGACATTTCAAAAGCTTTTGATTCTGTCAGCTGGTCCTTCTTATTTAAAGTTCTTCAAAATTTTGGTTTTTCTGCCAACTGGTGCCAATGGTTATATATTCTCTTTGGCTATGCAAATATGTCAGTGTCGTTGAATGGAGGTCCTAGAGGTTTTTTCTCAATGGGAAGAGGTCTGAAGCAAGGAGATCCACTCTCTCCCATTCTTTTTATCTTAATGGAAGAAGCACTAAGCAGAGGTTTAATACATTTGGTAAATTCCAGGAAACTGCAGCCAATGGTTAATATCCTATTCATTTGATGTTTGCAGATGATGTCTTAATTTTTAGAAATTAATGGTTCCAAAACTAGCTTAGAACACCTGCTCAATCTTCTAAAGAGGTATCAAGACAGTTCTGGTCAAATTATTAACAGGGCCAAAAGCAAGTGTTTTGTGGAAGGTTGTACACTAACAAAGGAGCATCAAATTTCAAATCTTCTGCAAATGGAGCTTACTTCTTTCCCAGATAAGTACTTGGGAGTTATTTTAATGCCTGGCAGAGTTAAATCCTCTGGTCAATTGTGGAAAAAATGCAAAGTACTTTATCTACATGGAAAGGCAAGTTACTGTCCTTTCATGACAGATTAGTGCTTATTAAATATGTTATATCTAGCTTTCCTATTTACAGTATGACAGTTTATAAATGGCCTAGTTTTGTGATCAAAGAATGTGAAAAGATAATGAGGAACTTTTTATGGTCTGGAAATAGTGAAGTAAGAAAATTTGAAACACTAGCTTGGAGTAAAGTCTGTACTCCTACAACTGAAGGAGGGCTAGGAATTAGAAGATTGAAAGTTGTCAACAAAGCACTGCTAATGAAAATGATGTGGAAGTTACAAACTTCAGAAGATGATTCTCAAAATTCTTTGCAGCTAAGTATAAAGATAAATCTGGTCAATGGATCACAAGATGAAAAATTTCCTTAGTTTGGCCTGGGCATAAATGGGCATGGCAAACACTTAAAGATGATATTAGATGGAATATTGGTACTGGAGAAAAAATCTCAATGTGGTTTGATATATGGCTTGGAGAAGAACCTCTTATTAATACTTTTGGTCATACATTATATCACATCTCATTTATATATAACAGTTAAGGAATTGATTCTTGATAATAATTGGAATATCTCTTCTGAAATGCAACCTTATATAAACTCTTCCCTGCCAACAATTAGTGGTGAAGAAGAAAAGATGGTTTGGTGTGGAGATCTTAAAGGTCACTTTACAACTCCTTATGCAGTTAACAAAATCATACACAGAGAACCTGTTCTTCATTGGCCATCTAAAATTTGGAAGACCTTTCTGCATCCTAGCATAACAAGCAATATTTGGAAACTCATTCAGGAGATTTTTGTAGATGATGAAAAGAAAGTGATGTTAGAGCATTGCTCGGTCTACCTCGCATGCGTTGCTATCTCAAGCATGTTTGTCAATGTTAGTGATCAAAACTGTAAGTCTTGATTTCTAGTCTATTATAGCTAAGTCTCGGACTAGGATAGAAAGTGTAGTTGAGCTCAAGGACTTCATGGCGATTCATCATACAAGAAGAAGAACTACTCAAAGGAACCGGTGGAGCTTCTCGACAAAAAGGTATGTGAAGACTTGAACTTATCTATCACTCAAAAGTATATCTAGTCTATCTCCTACTCTTTGAGACAAGAAGTCGTATGCTATATATATAGACTTGGATTATACACATTTGGTATTTCGAGCCGAGTATACCTCGCCTATCTATATCTCGAAATATGTGTTGGTAATCTTTTCGCTTCGATCAAGTTTATCTTTACCTAGTGACGAAAGTCATGATATGTTTCAATCATCTTGAAAATTGCTTTGACGAGAAATGGTGTAACAACTATATAACGTCCTCTAATAATGTTTCAATGATTGAAATGATAGTTTAGATTACATAACCAATGGTGGACATAAACATTGTTGTGGAAACACATTTGTGTATAAGTCCTATTCCTTGAACCAAAGTTTGCAAATTTGTTGATCAAGAGAAATCGGAAGTATGCAAGTGCCAAGTCCGCGAACTCAGTCCGCGAACTGCCGAAGTTCTCAAACCCGAGAATTTCTGCTGGATTTGACAAACTACTTGCGTGAGCCAAGTCCGCGAACCGGTGAAGTTCACATCCCGAGAATTTATGCTAGAGTTTGTGAACTCTATCCGATTGCTTAAGTAAGCGAACCTAGTCTGCGAACTTGAGAAGGTTATATATATGAAGATGATTTCTGAACTTAAACTTATAAAGACTAAGGAATGCAGTTTGCGAACCGTGGATATAAAAGTTCATGAACCAATTCAAGTGAATCAAATCATCTGTGCTTCAATTGTGTCTTGTGTAGTACATAAGATTTCCTTGCAATTGAACAACTCTCTGACTAGTTCATTTGAGTCATTTAAACTAGCTATGGTGAAGAAGAACATGGTTGATATGAAACGCTCATATGGCTAACCATTTGGTTGACTATTGTTGAACCAACAAGTGCATACATTTGGGTACAGTTAACAAACCTAGAAGCGTACATTGTCAAGTGTGTATAACAAGCTAAGTTTTCGATCTAACGGTTGATAAATATTAGCTTGAATCTAAATCAGGTTTTCATCTAACAGTGGATATTGTTTTCTTTGTTACCAAGGAAAAACCCTGATTTGAAAAACTATATAATGGAGACATCTAGTATTGTGCAAAACTAATCCCCACACCTTATGTGTGATACTAGTTTGCATACTAGAGTCGATTCCCCTTTAACCCTTTGGTTTTCTTTTCTCAAACCGGGTTAATGACTTAAAGACTTCATTGGGATTGTGAAGCCAGATCGATACTACTTTTATCATAGTTGTGTGATCTGATCTTGCATCTTCCATCGTACGAGTACAATCAGATTGATTGGCTTGAGATTGATATCTCCGATAGGCAAGATATAAAAAGTAATCAAAAACATCTTCGTCTCATCGTTTGTGATTCCACAACATCTTGTTTCGCTACCATACGATTAAGATTGTTGTGAGGTAATTGATTAATCTAGGTTGTTCTTCGGGAATATAAGACCGGATTGTCAATTGGTTCCTGTTCACCTTGATTATTATAAAAAGATGGAACAAAACCTTTAGGTTTTATTTGTGGGAGACAGATTGATCCTTTGATAGACTTGTCTGTGTGAGACAGATTTGTTTATTGTCAAAGCCTGCGATTTTGGATCATACCAACTCTTAGTTGTGGGTGAGATCAGCTAATGGAATTAAGTGCGCAGTATCCTGCTGGGATCAGAGGCGTGGGAGCATAGTTGTACCTTGGATCAGTGGGAGATTGATTGGGGTTCAACTACAGTCCAGTCCGAAGTTAGCTTGGAGTAGGCTAGAGTCTGTAGCGGCTTAATACAATGTGTGTTCAATCTGGACTAGGTCCGGGGTTTTTTCTGCATTTGCGGTTTCCTCGTTAACAAAATTTCTGGTGTCTGTGTTATTTCAATTTCCGCATTATATTTTTTTATCTTTATAATTGAAATAATATAGGTTGTGCGTTAGATCATCAATAAGAGTAATCCAACCTTTGGTCGTTGATTATCATTGATTGATCCTTGGATATTGGTCTTTGGTACCATCCAAGTTATTCCTTGTATTTGATTAGAACTCACAGTTCCTGCTTGAGTAAATCAAATCAAGAGAGAGATATAAACTCGTTGATATACTTCTAATTGATTGAGTCTTGTTGATTCTCTTAAAAGTATATTCGAGTTAGTCCATACAGATTTCTAAGAGAAATATTGGGTGGTGCTATTAGACCCCCGCTTTTTCAAGTGAAACAAGGCTATTGTATGGTATCCAAGTGATGTATCTGTAAACAGAGCCAAGACAGTATGACGCATCTACTCTGGTGCTGCAACTTCAGTAAATCTATATGGCAGTGGTTAGGTAATGTTTTTCACTTCAACAATCCTACTTGTTTTTATGATGTGTTTAAATTTGCAAAACATAAAAGTCCCATTATCAAAGAAGTATGGTTAACAGTTGCTTATGCTAGTTTGAAGGAACTCTGGTTCCAAAAAAAAAAGATGTTCTTTGAGAATGTGCAACCAAACTTAAACATATTTAAGAGTAGAATCATAAGTCTGGTTCATTACGGTGGTTATAGAATGCAAGGTGTTAGATGGCATCAAGATTGTGATTCTCAGATTCTTCAGTACTTCAATGTACCTGGTAAATACAATATTTTAAACACAATTAAATAATGCTTTTGGTATGGACCAACTGAAGGATATGCGTTGTTTTGTTGTGATGGAGCAGCATTTGGTAACCCAGGTAATGCAGGGTTTGGAATAATTGCAAGAAGCCATGATTGTCAAGTTTTGGGTACCATTTCAGGTGGTTTAGGAGTTGACACTAACTATATTGCAGAGGTGATGGAAGTTGTGTGTGCTATTGAGTGGGAAATTACTTTGTCTTGCAGAAAGATTGTAATCAATTCAGACTCTCAATCAGTAGTAGCAGATTTCAAGTATGGGAATATTCCCTGGATCATCAAAGCTAGATGGATCAAAGTATGTAAGTGCTTATCTGAAATTGTCTACACTCATTGCTATAGAGAAATAAATTTCTCTGCTGACAGTTTGGCTAAGAAAGGTGCAAGATTACATTTGGGAGAACGGATTCAGCATGCATGAAGGCCTTCTTCTCTCAGTCATATTGAAATGCCAGACACAGTTTACTATAGATTTTGTCGATTGCTAGGGATGCACGTGGGTCGGGTTGGATCAGTTTTGGCCTCACCCACCACCCAACCCACTGATGGCGGGTAACAGATGTTGTCACCCGCAACCAACCTAACATTACAATGGGTCGGTTTTTACCCGACCCACATTACAGTGGGCTGGGTCGGGTGGGCGGTGGGTCACCCGCCATAAAATACAATAACAGAAAATTAACATCATAAGAAGTTGCTTAAAAGTATTTACATAATAAAAGTCCAGAGAAGTAAGAAGTTGGTGCAAAGTTGAAAACTGCAAAGTGATAAAGATAACAATAACAAGAAATGAGTTCAACTATTCAAAGCTCAAAAGATAAAATACTGCATTACTATTGCCTACTATACTAAAGCCTAAGGTCATATAAAGCGACCAGCAGCGACCCTCGAAAAGATGTGGATGTTTTACCCCTGAATGCGCTGAAAGCCTGAAATAAGACGAAGTATGTAAATTAGTTACAATAACAAAGATGAGACAGACAAACAATGAACTCAGAAAGATCAAGCTATTGACAGTGACCCTTGGCGTCATTACCTTGTCTAAGCCAATAGGAATCAATCATCTATGACGATAGAATAAGCAGAAAGGTCACCAAATAGCTCTGCAAGCCAAATGAACAATTAGAATGAATGAAAGGGTAGATGAGTTTCTTGATCATCATCGTTTTCCACTTCTGCTTATGATCACTATATGAATTTAAAGTGACAGGACTAAGGAACCTAGAATTGAAACATTTGAAATATTTATTTTCGAGTGCACGAAGAAGCTCGTTACTAGACTCAGCGTCACAGTGGTACAATAAAACCCCCAAAAGGTCACAACCATCCATGTTATTAAGGAAGGGCCCCTGGCTTCGTGAACTGTTTTTACTTTTTTGTAACATTTGAAACTAAAATGGGAAAATATCTTTGAATCCAAACATTATAGGAAAAATAAAATAATAAGATTCACATAACAAGGCAGTTATACATCATTAACTAATGGATTATACAGACATTATTTCCATCACCTCAGAAGCTAAAAAGGTATACTCTTAATCTCTTATATAACTAAGTACCGAGCTCAACTATTCATGATTGGACAATGTTTATAGAAAACATACAATATTAGCCACTTAACAGGATGGATAACAATTTACAAGCACCAAAATACGTAAACTATCAACAAACACTAAAACAACATTTACAACAGATGAAGTAAATCTAAAATAAAACATTTGACAGTTGAAGAGTAAGCTCCGAAATGATCTTTGAACATTCAGAAACAGAACTTACTGGTACAACACTACCTTATATGAATACACCCTGAAATTTCTTCAACTAAAACCATTACATGCTTTGGTTCAATTCGAATTGATATTTGATTAAAAAAAAAAAACAATTTACATCTCTAATTCAATAGTTACAAGATCCAATCTAGACCCGACACAATGCTATCCAATCCAAACGGTATCGGATATCATCGACCCAATCTCCCACTTTTGGAATCATGAAAAATTGAGCACATTGCCCAATCCAATAATTCAAAAAGTCATCAACATCCACCTTCCCAAAAATAATACCCCGGATAAAATTATCTGGCCACACTCAAAAAATGGAAGTACACTACATCTTTGGGATACAAATGTCTAACCCATGGTCAACCAAAGCACACACCTCTACCACCTACCAAATTCTTGTGGACCTTACCATGTCCACCAAAAATTCGTCTTTTCTTGTGGAAAGCCATCAATGAAGGATTACCAACCTTCTCTCTCTTACATCGAATCCACTTGACCAACTCAGACATATGTCCAAGATGCAATACTAATACGGAATTAGCAAGCCACTTTTTAATTCATTGCCCAACGGCAACTGTTGATACATGAAAAAATAACTCTCCTTAACCGGGCGAGGGTGCCCCAAAGAAAGGAAAGGCCATACATGGAACATGGGGACTAGGGCCAAAGTCCACTAATGAAATATCCATGAGATGGAAGGGACAATGAAGGAATTAACAAGGAAGAAGAATGTCATATTATAAAGAGAATGACATTAGTAGTAATTAAAGAGGTTTAGGACACGTGGTAAGACATCATAAAAGAAGGGGATTTGGAAAGTCTATTTAAGAAAGGACAAGGTACAATGGAAAGACAACTCTCTCTCATACTATTCTAAGAAAAGTGAGGTCATCTTGAAACACTAGGACGGGTAGAAACCAACGAGAATTCCGGTATTAACATTTGGCGACCACACCCGGAGGATCGTGCCTAGTCTATCATGATGCATCCGAGTGGTACTAGCCCAAACGGGAATAACGGTCAGTTGAATAATCCGCCCCTTAATCTAGAAAGGGAGCGGATAGTGATAGTGACCGACCCAATCTTACAAGCGAGAAGACCTGAACCGACGCAGGAGAAGGATTATCAACTAGAGGGCGGAAGCACGTCACTCGCGCACCCCACTTTAGAGGAAATGCAGAAAGAGTTGGAGGAACACATCCGTAGGGAAAGAGAGTTGAGAAGATTGCTGAAAGAAGCTAACAACGAGAAAAGCGCCAAAGAAGCTTTAGAAAGCGTCGGGGATAAAGGAGAGGATCACGGAATGATGATGCAGGAAGCGATGGCCAAATTTTTCGAGAAAAACTATAAAGTGGTAAAACAACACAATTACGATTTTATGGAAATCCCGTACATCCTTGAGATCATGGAATATCAATATCCAGAGGATTATACTTCACCAAAGTTCAAAGTGTATGATGGAAAAGGGAATGCGCGAGTACACCTTAGTCGATTCGTCGCTTCTATAAGCGATCGAGCCTCTGATGGGAAGTTATGCCTAAGGGAGTTCCCGAAGTCGTTGACTGACACGGCCTTCTCTTGGTATGACAACCTAAATCCCGGAAGCATCAGCTCATGGACGAACCTATCCACACACTTCCTCAGGAAATTTTACTTTTCCAAAAGGAAAGTCACGACTATCGACTTGAGTAAATGCAACCAGCATTTAGGGGAAGACATAGGGAAGTATATCACTCGGTTTTGTCATTTCGCGTCGGATTTCCATGAGGACGTTAAAGAAGATGCACTAGTGGAGATATGCATACGCGGAATGATACCATGTTTCAAGAAAAGCCCGGTGAACTTCCGATTCCCAACCTTCGTCGATCTGGAAGAAGCGGCAGCAAGAATCGCCGATTGTTTCGAAGAAAGCAACTCGGATTATGTCTGGAGGAAAGCAGTCAACACTGTCTCAACAACACCAAGGAATACCCGCGTAAACAACAACCAAGAAAGCTGGGGCGTGCAAAAAAATCAGTTATATATGGATCAACCACTTCCTCCCCCATTTCCCTGTAATAAAGAGCAGATCATTGGACTCCTAGAGCACTGGGTGGCGAATAAAGAAATTAAGTTGCCTCCAACAAGGGAGGATCCCACCGATACCCAGAAGATCAACACCAGGTACTATCACTTTCATCGCAGAGTACAACACCCCAAAGTCGACTGCTATAACCTAAGAAGAATGTTTCAGAAGAAATTGGAAGTAGGCGAAATCGAAATGGGAGATCCCGAGGGAGGAAAAGCAGTTCAAAATCAAGTAATGATGCTTTATCATGATCCCATCGGAGATGAATGGCCACCCTGGGAAGAAAAAGAGGAAGAGGCATATGGGGTCACCGTAGAAGGACGCGCATTTACAAATACAGATGGCGTCGCTAGAAAATTCGCGGGTACGGTGATGGCCCAGCAATTCTTTGACTCGCTGGATTTTAGCAAGGATCAAAGCAGGGAATCGTCCAAAGCTATTGTAGCAATTTCGGCAGGAAAGCCTTACGATTCCCTCCCCAAAGAAGCTATCGTATTCACAGACGAGGATATTTGTTATCCGGGAGAGCACCTTAGGCCCTTGTATTTGACCGCGTATATCAATAAGGTTCCTTTGAAGAGGGCATTCATAGATGGTGGCGCATTTTTAAATTTAATCTCTACACATACACTAGACTTTCTCGGAGTACAACGGTCGGAAATTAAAATGCGGACCATGACAGTGAAAGGATTTGGAGGGCATACTCAAACGACGATTGGGATTTTGCATTTGGTTATGAAGATTGGTCTCATCCGTGGGCTCACCCATTTCTATGTACTAGAAGATGACACGACATTTTCATGTACTACTAGGACGAGGGTGGTTACTCAACCATAAATTGGTAGCGTCAACTTATCATCAGTGTGTCAAAACTAACATAGGAGGAAGGCAATTTCGGATACCAGCTACGAGCCACCCCTTCGACCCGGAAGAAGCTTACATGGCGGATGCGGTTTTTTATGATTCGTCTAAGGAGGCGGATGAAATCCCCGATGTGGAACTTACCCCGCTGCCGAAATGGAGCGAGGAAGAGAAAACGGAGCCGACTAAATTAGTCTTCAGCCCATCCAGGATGACGTTCCCAACGGAAAGAAAGCTGAAACATGAAGATTAACCTAGGTTTCAGAGTTTCTCAAGACCGGACGGGGGACACGTGTACCGTTTATAGAAATTAACCGAGGGAGCGTCTACAAACATGCAAAACTCCGAGATGATTGATGTAGAGGCTCCCTCAGACGAACAAAACCTCAGCAATCTCCCATACAAATGGAACCGATGATGAGGAATTACGGGAATAAAAGAAGAAGTGGAACGATTGTTGAAGGCTATGTTTATCAAACCTATCCAGCACCCGACCTGGTTAGCCAACATCGTCCCAGTGGTGAAGAAGAATAAAAAGATCCGATGCTGTGTAGACTATAGGGATCTCAATCGAGCCTGCCCCAAAGATGATTTCCCACTACCCAACATCGACCTAACGCTGGATGCGACTGGAGGGAAGACGCGCTTCTCTTTCATGGACGGGTTCAACGGGTATAACCAAATAAAGATATCCGAGGAGGATGCAAAGAAGACTGCTTTCCAGACTCCATATGGGAATTTCTAATACGTCGTGATTCCCTTCGGGCTAAAAAAATACCGGCGCCATGTACCAGCGTGCCATGACATCCATATTCTATGATCTACTACATCAAGTAGTAGAGGTATACGTAGACGACATAGTTGTTAAGACCTCATAAACCGAGATCCACGATTCTCACCTGAATACGGTGTTCGAAAGATGTAGGAATTACCAACTCAAGATGAACCCACTCAAGTGTGCCTTTGGGGTAACATCGGGATATTTCTTGGGATTTGTTGTAACCAATGAAGGAATTCAGGTGGATCCAAGTAAGGTCGAGGCAGTTATGACTATGGAACCACCGATTAATACCAAGGAGATCCAGGCGTTTATAGGACGAATATCTTATATACGGCGTTTCGTGCCTGGTTTAGACAAAGTAATGTCGGTGTTTTTTCCCCTGCTAAAGAAAGAGATTGTCTTCAGATGGGAGGAAACTCAACAGGCGGCGTTTTAAAAACTAAAGCAATGCCTCGTTATCCCCCAAGTTCTCAAATCACCAATAAAAGGGGTGCCTCTTTACTTGTACACGACGTTCACGAACTCGGCCATAGGAGCGGTCCTAGCACAAGATATGGGAGGAAACAAATTATCACCTATCTATTATGTGAGTCGTGTTTTAATTTACGCGGAACTAAGGTACCCACGAGTGGAACAAGCATGCCTATCCCTCATTTACGCAACACAGAAGTTAAGGCCATATCTTCTAACGCATAAGACGATCGTTGTAGCCGCGACAAACCCCATAGCGTATCTCTCCTCTAAGCCTGTCCTGACGGGGAGAACAACCTGATGGATGTTACAACTATCAGAATTCGAAATAGATTATCAGCGACCCAAATGAGTGCGAGTACAAGCGATTTCCGATATAATGACCATGTTTCCTGGGGAAGGATATGACGAAATTCATGACCGGGTGCCAGGAGAGGTAGCCGCCGCTGATTTCAACAAGCCTTGGACCATGTTTTTCGATGGGTCATCATAAGATACAATTGGAGGAGCGGGAGTAGTGTTCGAAGCATCACAAGAAGAATTGTTCTCATATTCGTTCAAGTTAGACTTCCCCTGCAGTAATAATGTTGATGAATATGAAGCTTTGATCCTAGGGCTCAGGATGGCGAAGGAGCTTGGTTAGGAGGCGTCGATATAAAAGGCGACTCGAGGTTGGTAACCAATCAAGTAAACGTGGACTTCCACGTCAAAGAACCACATTTATCCCCATATCGAGCAGAGGCTCAAAACCTGATAAATCAAACGGGGTCGACCCTAGATCATACAGGTAGAGGAAAGAAAAAACACGTAGACGCCCTGGCAACGCAAGCTAGCAAGATACAGCTAAATGATAAATAAGAGGGTACGGTAACGGTCAGAAGGAAGGAATTTCCCAGCACTTAGAAAGAAGACATGGGCTTCGAAGAAGCAGATGATTGGAGGCGGACTTATATTGACGATTTGACCAAAGCAGCGGAGGACCGTGTAATACCTACCCAAACTCTGAAACAATTCGTATTGATCCAAAGAGCTCTTTACTATCGAGAAGCAGGGGGGTCTCTCTCCAGATGTGTGAGTAAGATATAAGCGGATGAGATACTCCAGGAGCTACATGCTATAACATGTGGACAAACCGCAGCGGTTCACCTCTACATAAATCTTCAGAGGACAGGGGTATACTGGTCCAGCAAGTCGGCACAAGAAGCGGCCCTCCAGGACAGTTGCGCAGATTTTCAAGCCCCACGACAACCCGTAGAGGCCTGCACATTCGACAGGGTGGATTGGAGACAACCATACATGGATTTCATCCAAAGCGGAAAATTACCCAGTGACAGGCAAGCGGACCTCAAAATCCAAAAGAAAGCAGTGCGTTTCTTCATGCATGAGAGGATCCTCTACCGCAGAAGCTACAGCAACGCGGTACTAAGGTGCTTATCAGACGAGGAATATGCTGAAGTAATGACTCGATCACACAATACAGAACATTAGGGAATGCGGAAGTTGTTCCTGCAGCTCTATGAAGGAGGGTTCTACTGGCCCACCATCGAAAGTGATACCGCAGAACAGTCAGAAAATACCTCAGCTTCCAAACACATGGGGACCTAATTAGAACTCCCCACACCCTGCAGCATAGTATGGTAACGCCATGGACGTTCCACAGTTGGTCTATAGACATTATAGGGAAGATCAACCCAATGTCCTCGAAGCGTCATAAGTATATAATGACCACCACCGAGTATACCACGAAATGGGTCGAAGCAATACCTATCAAAGACTATGCCGGGGCGACCATCGCATCATTTATCAAAGAGCACATCATCTGCAGATTCGGCGCGCCCATGATTATCAGGGAAGATAACGCTAAGTCGTTCGTAAACAAAGACGTGATAGATTTGCTATATCAATATAATGTGCGGCTTCATACGTTGACCCCCTACTATCCTCAAGGGAACGGGCAAGCCGAGTCGAGTAATAAGACGCTGATCCGGGTCTTGAGCAGGACAGTGGAAGACCACCCCAGGGAGTGGCATGAGCAGCTCCCGCTGGCGGTATGGGCATAAAGAATCTCGAAACGAATCTCCACGAGGGCGTCACCGTATTCTCTGGTCTACGGGGATGACGCGATATTGCCGGCAGATATTTTAATTCCGTTAGCAAAGGTAGCAATGTCTAGTCATACGACTCCGGACGAAGTAAGTCGCTTTGCCCATTTAGATATAATAGAAGAGAGGGAGCCCGGGAAGAATGGTTTGCTGAGGCATACAGGAAGCGCACAACAAATTATTATAACCAGAATGTAAAGGAGAGGAAATTTGAGGTAGACGATTTGGTCCTTAAGATCGCTCCTCATGTGCAAAGGAATGCTAGCGCAGGAAAATTCGCTGCAAACTGGGAAGGACCTTTCAGAGTAAGAAATGTAGCAGAGAGTGGGTATTACAAGCTCAGACGCATGAATGGCACAAAGATCAAGTCACCGATCAATGGTAAATGGCTAAAGAAGTTTTATGCATGAACATATCAATGTAAAAATATTGTTTCGAATAAAGATCAACTTTTGATATATGATTTGTAACATCTACCAAGGTCGCAGGAATGCCAATGGATCCCGATCGACTGACAAAAGGCTGCGGGAGTGCCAATGGCGCCCGATCGGCTGACAAATTTACTAAAGGTTGCAGGAATGCCAATGGCGCCTGATCGAATGACAAAAGGTTGCGGGAATGCGAATGGCGCCCGATCGACTGACAAAAGGCTGCGGGAGTGCCAATGGCGCTCGATCAGCTGACAAATTTATTAAAGGTTCCAAGAATGCCAATGGCGCCTGATCGACTGACAAAAGGTTGCGGGAACGCTAGTAGCCCCCGATCGACTGACAAAAGGTTACGGGAATGCTAATGGCGCCCGATTGACTGACAAATTTACTAAAGGTTGTAGGAATGCCAATGGCGCCTGATCGACTGACAAAAGGTTGTGGGAATGCCATTGGCGCCCGATCGACTGACAAAAGGCTGCGGGAGTGCCAATGGCGCCCGATCGACTGAAAAATTTATTAAAATTTGCGGGAATGCTAATGGAACCCGGTCAGCTGACAAAATATTACAGGAATACCAATGGCTCCTAACTAATTTAACACACACATCCAGCCCTCCCAAACTCTGTTAAGAAAAATGAAAGGGGGAGTAGGCGCGTTTAACAAACATCCCGCCCTCACATACCCTGTTGAGAAAATGAAGGGGGAGTAGGCGCGTTTAACATACATCCCGCCCTCCCAAACCCTGTTGAGAAAAATGAAGAGGGGAATATGCGCGTTTAATATACATCCCGTCCTCCCAAACCCTGTTGAGAAAAATGAAGGGGAGAGTAGGCGCGTTTAACATACATCCCGCCCTCCCAAACCCTGTTGAGGAAAATGAAGAGGGGATCAGGCGCGTTGCACAAATATCCCGCCTTCCCAAACCCTGTTAAGAAAAAGGGGGGAGTAGGTGCGTTTAACATACATCCCGCTAAGAAAAACACAAAAAAAAGGGGGATGGAATAGGAATAAGCATATCCTTAGTTTAAACCTACATTACATAGAAAGAACACTCGATTACAAAAAAAAAAAAAAAAAGGGGGGATGGAATAGGAATAAGCATATCCTTAGGTTGTCTGTCACTCATCATCTGATAGTAACACGCGACAATGAGCAATGTATGCATCATCAAGAGCGCTTCTTCACGCTGATCAATAACAGTAGCCAATGCATAATCGGCCTCATAATCCAATTCATCAAGTCCCTTTATCTCACTGGGAACTTTTGATTTACGAGCAGCAGCTAGTGCTCTCTCCCGATCATGATAAACCGTGCGCGTCTTGTCCACATGCACTACTCGAGAAGCCAACAACATATCTATCTCCTCCCTTAGAAGAATCAAACGCCTCAATTTACCAGGAATATCGAAGGAGCGAACAAGCGCGGAAGCCGCTGCAAGGGTTAAAGTATAACCATGCAAGTGAGGAAAAGCACGCTCAGAAATAGACAGGCGACAGTCAGCGATGGCTTGATCTATACTTTCCATCATGACAATGGACTCTTAAAAGATCTAGTCTGCAGCTTGACGGATCTTAAGCGTCTCGTCTAATGCATGTCGAATCTGAACGTACACGCGCCCCTTCTCCCGAATCCTTTCTGCCATCTGAAAAGTATCATATTGGTCAGAAAATTGGGCTCGTTTAGCATCCCTGTCAACCTCCCTACGCGCCTTGAGCGCTTCAATCTCCGCTTTTACTAGCAAAAGCCTCGCGAGTTCCTCCTCCTTATACCAGAGGTCAACCAGCGAGGGTATTGGTTCCAATCAAAGAACGTAACCGTGATGAACATATGCCATCTAGAATAAAAGAAAGAAACAGACAATAAAAGAAGGAAACAGACAAGTTGAGGCTTAAAGAAACGACGTTGCAAATTTATATAGAGCTACGAAATATGAACGGTTACAACGACCACAAATGTCATGGATGACACGTGGGAAGCATTAAAGGAGGACCGAGTCTCGAGAAACCGCGTCTTTGGAAAATCGGATACTCCCACAATTTCAAACCCTAAAATTCTAGAGAAATACAAAAAAAAACAGAAGAAAAGCAACAAAGAAAATGTGTAATCTAGTCTGCCAATAATGAACGACAGCGAGCAATATCTGCATCCAGAGCCTCCATCATCAAGCGACTGTCGCTGACTTGTGTGTCAGCCAAGCGCAAGTCGTGATCAGCCTCGTGAACTCGGTTCGTGATAGCCTGACTGATATTATCCTCGGCTCCAGCCCCTTGGGCAAGTGAAAGGGTGTCTTCATGTTCATCATATTCTCTACGTGTTTTGTCTCGGCGGAACGAGCGAATGGTCCATAACATTCCTTCTTCCTCCCTTAAAATTAGCAGACGTGCCCGTTCTTCCTTAATAAGGATGAAGAACAAGCGAAGTGGTCACTGTTAAGACCAAAGTGTGACCGAGGAGTGGCCTCATCACCAGGTTGGAAATCCAGAGGCGACAATCTGAAATAGACCGGTCTATTGTAGCCACCATCTCCAGGGAATCTGCATACAAATGATTGGTCGCGCCATGTGCAGTAGCGGCATCATTGAGAGCGCATTGAGTCTCTGGCGACACACGACCCGATGGTTTTGTGTCTAGCTCGGCTTGATAAGCTTCAGTCACCTTCCTAAAATCTGTATTCGCGCCATATCTATTAGTAATTCTACGCTCCCGTAGCGCATCGACTTCAGCCTTCAGGAGAAGCAGACGCTTCAGCTCATCATGCTTGAACATCACAGAGGTAATGCAGGAATAGGCGCTAAAACTAGCACATACCCGTGGAGAGAGTCAGCCATGGGAGACGAGTAGCTCACAAGGGAAAGGGATTAAGAAATCATGGAATAAGATGAGAAGATACCAGTTGTACATATATGTATATATATACGTATATATGAGAGAGAGACACTATTCACGAGGCAGTAACCGGCGATCTTCTCCATGCTCAATGGAATGTGCACGCTGACTTGACCATATAGATATGACTATAAGGTTATCTTACAATTAACCTCATAGTCATGGGACTAATGTTGATACATGAAAAAATAACTCCCCTTAACCGGGCAAGGGTTCCCCAAAGAAGGGAAAGGCCACACATGGAACATGGGGACTATGGCTCAAGTCCACTAATGAAGTATCCATGATATGGAAGGGACAATGAATGAATTAACAAGGAAGAAGGAGGTCATATTAGAAAAATAATGGCATTACTAGTGAATAAAGAGGTTTAGGACACGTGGAAAGACGTCATAAAAGAAGGGTCTTTCGGAAAGTCTATAAAAGAAAGGACAGGGTACAATGGAAAGACAACTCTCTCTCATACTATTCAAAGAAAAGTGAGGTCATCTTGATACACTAGGACGGGTAGAACCCGACGAGAATTCTGGTATTAACAGCATCTACTTCCTGGAACAACTTATTCAATCAACTTAAAAATGTACCAAACTCCAACCCCACCCCGACCTTCACCTTAACTCTACAAACAACCATATCCCAAATCCCGCAACAACCAACATGAACAACTATAATCTCCTCCTTATGTTTTCTACTATAGACTTTATGGTTATACAGAAATGATCTAGTTTACCAAAAAAAACAAACAACTTCGGAAGAAATCCTAGCCTGGGCACAAAAACTGGAACAAGAATATTTCAGGGCACTGCATGCTGCACCACCAGTCATACCAGGAGATACACCAACTTTCAACCACCCGGAAACAGATAGAAGGACATCAATAATATCGGTAGGTTGGTCCACTCTGAATATCACATGGATAAAGATCAACACATATGGAGATGGCAGAGGCCACCCGGGATTTGCAGGGGAAGGATTCGTCTATAGAGACTCGGATGCACGAACGCTAATAGCAATGGCTCAACTACTGGGAATTACCACTTCCCTAACTGCAGAAACCTGGGCATTACTTTTAGCCTCAAGAACAACAACAGAGAGACAGTGGCCTAGAATTCTCTTTGACACGGATTCAGAGAACCTCATACGTTTCATCACATCAACTACCATGCCATCTTGGCACCTAGCAGGAATGATTGAAGAAATAAAAAATAGGCTTAGGAAAATCCTGCAAGTCGCCATACAACACAACCACGGGGAAGGCAATCAAGCATCGGGCGGATTAGAAAACCATGCAGCAGATGGCAGCCAAGTAGGAAACTATTCAACCAAAATTTAGGACCAGGCAATCCCATCTTTTATCAGTTACATTTCATTTCGGGACTCTGTGGGTACCACATATCCACGACAAGTTGCAATTTAACTTTTTTTCTAATAAAATTCATGCTTCAAAAAAAAAGTTACAAGATCCAAATTTTTTTGGCAAAACATATATGAAACTATGAACATGGTAACTTAATGGCAGTTATTTGGACTACTTGAACAAAAATGCAACAAAGAAACTATTGAGCAAGCATAGTCATTATTATACAAGTCTATGTATGCATCAGAATGAAAAGTTAAACTATTGAGAAAGCATAGTCATACTGGCATGAATTAAATCAGTTTCAGAGAGCTGATGCTTGGAACATCTCTTTTTATTTTTAGATAATCTAAGAATCTAAGATTGTATTGTAACTACTGTTAGATTGAGAGAAATAGTACCTTAGATTACTTTTAGCTCCTTGAAGAGGTGAACAAAATCCAATTCCAACATACACAAAAGATTAACAAAACAAAGTCAGAAAATCACAGAATCAATTAATCAAACATAAAACAGATAAACCCCAAATTGAAGTAAAAAACAAAACCCTAAATAGATAAACCCCAAATTGAAAATCACAGAAAATCACATAATCAAGTATATTATAATGGTTTTTAGTCTTACCTTCCATTATTGGATTTCTGCTGCCTGTTGTGGTGATCTACACAGCGAATTTGAGTTGAGAATTCACAGATATATCGAGCAAAGAGTGAAAAAAAAATGCAGTCTGTCTGAGAATGAGAGAAGAAGAGGCCGAAGTGAAAAGAGAAGCAAATGAAAGTTAGCGATGCTTAAGGTTAGGTATTTTATATCGTCACTTTAATGGTTGTGATTCATTCTAGGATAGATAATCTAAGGGCTAGAGAATATTGGGCGGGTTGATGGGTCGGTTCGGGTGACGGAAGTTTCTACCCGCAACCGACCCAACATACGGTGGGTTCTGGCGTGCCTCACCCATAGTCGACCTACGCCTAGTTGGGTCGGGTACGGGTATTTTTCGGCGGGTGCGGGTTGGGTCGGTGGGTTTAGTCGGTTATGTAAAGCCCTACTGATTTATTAGTATTTCATTTTGGTTCCTTTCTATAATTTTAGCTTTCCTTTGGTTTTTGAAATTTTTGTATGAACTTTTAGTTTTTCGTTCTAATAAAAATATGTGACTTAGCAAAAAAAAAAGAAGATAGAAATTTGTGAGCCCCATTGATATGAGAAATAATTTGGACGGTACCGTCACGTTCCTTACGCCTCTTGAACCACGCTGGATTCTGCGCACTTGATTCCCTTAGTTGATCTCTCCCAGAACTAAGAGTTGCTATGACCCAAAGTCGAAGACTTATAAACAAATCTGTCTCCCATAGATAAGTCTATTATGATAGATAAATCCGTCTCTCACAGAAGTACCTATGAAGTTTTTGTTCCGTCTTTTGATAAATTAAGGTGAACATGATCCAACTGAAAATCCGGTCTTATACTCCCAAAGAGCATCCTAAAAATATCAATCACCTCACAATAACTTAATTATGTGGTAGTAGAAGAAGTTATTGTGGAATCACAAAGAATGAAAAGGATATCTTTGTGATTACTTTTTATATCTTACCTATCGGAGATAATCTCGAGTAAATCTTAGAAAAGATAAAACTCACTACGATAGAACAAGTAAGACCAGAACACGTAAATACAGAGAAAATACTTGGGTCTGGCTTCACGAATCCCAAATGAAGTCTTCAAGTCGTTAACCTATAATGGTTTTGGAAAAACCTAGGTTAAAGATGAATCGACTCGAGTCGCAACTAGAACACAAGAATGTGTCGGGATTAGGTTTTCCAGTTGGTAGAGTTCTTCCCTATATAGTCTTTCAAATCAGGGTTTTCTTTCAATCAAAGATAAGACAGCTTAGTAACAAAGCATTCAATATTCACCGTTAGATGAAACCTGATTTAAGATCCAAGCTAAGTCTTCTTATAACCAAAGTAATATATCACCACCGTTAGTTGGTATGCATATTGCTGTCCCGGACCTTAACTCAGGTAGAACCGTTCGCATACTGGTATGCAAACTTGGTTCCCGGATTTTAACAGTTAAAACCGTTCGCGTACTAGGTATGTAAACAAGGTTACCAAACCTGAATCATACCAAAATAGTTTGCAAACTATGGACGCATATTGTGATGTATCCAGACAAAGGTTTTTGTTTCAAACTTCCATTTCAATCATTGAAACATCCTTAGAAAACGACAACAGCTGTCTCACACAAACTATTAGCTTATAAGTAATTTTCAAGTGATTGAATGATCAATACGAAACTTCCTGAGTCGACATCAAATAATTCTCTCATACAAATCATGTAAAATGTTTTAAGGCAATTTTCACAAGATCATATTTTGGCTTATTATTTAGTTTCCAACAAATAATTCAACTAAACTCGTCAAGAATGTGATGAACATAGCTAAAGCAAAAATATTCCAACACATATTTCCAGAAATAGATAACCGAGTCAAACTCAACTCGAAATATCAAATGTGTATAATATAAAAGTTTATATAGTTATACGAATTTGTCTCATTAGGAGATAAAATATAATAGACTTCTGAGTGATAGATAAGTTTTAGTCTCAACATACCTTTTGTTGATGAAGTTCCTCCAAGCTCTCCTCATTATATCTTCGCCTTCAATCGATGAACGCCGTGAAGCCTAAATCTCAACTGCACATTTTATCCTAGTCCGATACATAGCTATAAGTAGACTAGAAATCAAGATTTATAGTTTTGATCAACTAAACTTGACAAACAAGCTTGAGATAGCAACGGTTGCGAGTTCGACCGAGCAATGCTCTAACAGTAATTTAATTGATCTTCGATTGAAATTCATCTACATTCATGTGTTTTGTAGGTCGCGCAACATCCAAAGTGCTTCATACAATATCTAAATAATAAAGACGAGCTCTTCAATCCTTAACTACTGGGTTCCTAACAAATATATTTTACTACCTACTATTATTTTACCACCCAATCACTATACACAAAATTGGTTAAAAAGACCAAAATCAACAATTCCTGGGTCAAATGGACAGTTAGATTTTGATATTGTTTAAATGGACAAAAATGTAAAAATAGGCAGGATGTAACCAGTTTCATCGTGCCCATTTTCAAATATTTTTTCTTATTTTTAATTTACACAGGATGTATCCAGTTTCATCCTTGCTATTTTTTAAATTTAAGCTAGGATGAATCCAGTTTCATCCTTGCTATTTTTTTTTGGCCATTTCACGCAAACTATTTTTTACTCGTCCATTTGAACCGTGATTTAAAAATATTTGGACAAATGACCCATTTTCTGATCACTATACTTGTACGAGAAAGATCTTTCGTATGAAGATGATATGTGAAAAATTTAGTGTATGAATCTGGGAGGGGGAGAGTACTACTGCATCTCGAAAAAGAACAGTGAGTAGGTGATGTGCTGCTGCGAAGATCCAAAACTCCATAAGTATCCAACATCATAATTGTGTTATTGATTTGTGGTTACATTACATTATTCTATACTTCAATTGTGTAATTAATTTTTGGTGTATATGCTTGGTTTCACTTTGGTGAATGCATTAATCTTTAAATGGGAATTGACATTTCTTTTTCCCATGCGTTTGACATGCGATGTGTTATCAAATACGTGCTTAATCCAAGAGAAAAAAAATTATTATTTTCTTTTAGTGTCCTGCACCTAATATCCGTAGACTATTTTTTAATTGTTTAGAAGTTAGAACAAAATTGATACCCGATCACCCAAATCAGTTGCGGTTGTATCAAATAACTATAACATCATGGGTTTTAGTTTTTTATTTTTTTTGCTAAGAAACACAACATTGCATTAAAAAAGAAAAGAGTTACAAACTTCAGTCAGATTCACCTTCCTAACAATATTATTCAAAAAAGAAGGAAGAGAATGCCAGATATCTTTAAGAAGGTTTTTCCTAGCCGGACAAGCAAGTCGGTCAGTTAGAGAATTATTACACCGCTTTATAAACAGAAGTTTAAAAGTTACATTACTAGCAAAGGAAATCCTATACCGATTCAGGAGGTCAATACTTCTCCAACAACATTATGAAGAAACACCATTTACAAAATTGACCAACTGTTGACAGTCACTAATAAAGATAACTTTGGGAAGATTCATCTCTACTGCCCAAGAGACCGCCAAAAGGAGAGCAGCAGCTTCAGCGCCCATTGCCTCTGAAATCCACCCAAAGTCCGCACGAGAAGATATTACGTTTCCTGAAATATTACAGCAAATAACACCCACACCCAGTTTATAATCCTTGAAAGAGCCATCCACAAGAAAATATATGATCCACATCAGAAGAAGGAATTTTCACAGAACAAGAAGCAGGAGTAACACTTAAACTAGGGCCACCCCTGGGAGAAATATAGGAATTCAACATTCTCTTAATATCCAGAATGGTATTATTCAAGTCAAAAGCAACATTCCTGAACAAGACATCACATCTCAGTTTCCAAATGCACCATAAAACCACAGAAGCAATGCTAGGCCATGACACATTGTAAGGAGAGGAACAAAAAATAGAGTCATGCTAGTAAAGGAATAAGTCATCTAACCAATCAACGTCCACCGGTATAACATGTTGGAAAGTAAGACCATGACAAATACGAGAAACTACAGGGCAGTTGATCAAGAGATGCATAATCGTTTCATCATGAGACTGACAGAGAGGGAAATATGGATTCACATTGGGGTTATAAAGCAACAATAAAGAATTAACTGGAAGCATATGCGCAAAGATTTTCCACATGAAGAATTTAATCTTCGGTAAGCAATCAACATTCCAGACTTTTCTCCAGAAAGAAGAATCCTCCGAAGAAGGACAATCATTTATGTAGATTCTATAAGCCGACTTAATAGTGAACTTACCAGAATTGGTATAAGCCCACATTAGGGAGTCGGAATGACTACAATTCAAAGGAATAGATCTAATTCTATCAACTTCAGCAAGCGAAAATAAATTATGTAAAAGATCAATATTCCAGCAGCAAAGAGAGGTATCAAACAATTCATTCACGAAAACATAGTTAGAATGATTAGGATTCGAAGATGTAGGAGGAACATTATAACCAGGGATCCAATTTGACTTCCAAATATAAGTAGAGGCTCCATTATTAATTTTAATCACAGAGTTTGCTTTCAATAATTTTAAGCCATTAACTATACCTTTCCAGTTCCATGAAGAAGTGTCTGCAGCCTTGTCTATCTCTAAAAGATTTTGATTGGGAAAATATTTGTCCTTTAAAAAAGTGAGAAGCAATGTATTTGGCAATTTCATTAATCTCCAACCTAACTTGCAAATAAACACTCTATTAGTAGCATGATAATTTCTAATACCTAACCCCTCATTAGCCTTAGATTCACCAATGTCACCCCAAGAACGAAAGTAGGTAGTATGGTTGGGGTTTTGTTTAGACCACCAGAAGGTCCTTTGTATGGCATCAATCTTGCTAGTCACAGTTTTAGGAAGCAGAAAGCAATCCATATGATAAATGGATAGACTAGAAAGCACATGCTTAGTCACAACAGTTCTACCTGCTAAATTTAACTTCGATTTTCTAGAAGAATTCAATCTTGCATAAAAGTTGTCAATTAGGAAGCCAAAATATTTGGTCTTGTCCTTACCAATGAACAAGGGAGTCCCTAAATATTTTTCAGAATTACAGAGAAATTTCATGTGAAGATATTTAGAAAGAAGTTTAATATGCCTATGATGCATTTTACCACTAGAAATGAAACCCGATTTTTCAAGATTAATAGCCTGACCTGAAGCCTTCGCAAACACATTTATGACTTTGAGAATATTTTTGGCATAGGTAATAGAATCTTTGAAAAACATCATGCAGTCGTCTGCAAAAAAAAAGGTGAGAGATGGAGGGGCTATTTTTTTTTAAGTTTAAAGCCCTGAAACAAATTCTCCTCCTCAGCTTTGACAAGGAGTTGAGACAACACTTCCATGCAGAGGATGAAAATATACGGAGATAAACAATCACCTTGACTAATACCACGAGAAGTAAAGAAAGTTTCCCCTGAAGAGCCATTAACTAACACTGCATAAGACACTGTGCTGATACATTGGTGAACATATTGCACCAATAATCAGAGAAACCGAATTTATTGAAAACAGCTAGAATGAAAGACCATTCCAGCCTATCAAAGGCTTTCTAAAGATCCAGTTTTATAGCAATATGACCATTCTTTGCATTCTTTTTCTTCTTCTTAAAAGAATGAAGAATTTCATGAGTGATTACAATGTTGTCGTGAATCTGACGATTCGCAACAAATGCAGATTGAAAGGGAGAAATAAGAGTATCTAAAAGAGGTTTGAGCCTATTAGTTAGGATTTTAGAGATGATTTTATAGACACAATTAGCCAAACTAATAGGTCTAAAATCATTAGGAGAAGATGGATTCTTAGTTTTGGGAATTAAGGTAATAAAAGTGAAGTTAGATTGTTTAAGAATAAACCTGTTTGTGAAAAAAAATTGCACATGAGAGATTACCTCAGAATGCACTATATCCCAATTATCCTTGAAGAAGTCAGAGGGAAAGCCATCCGGCCCTGAGGAACTCCAAGGAGCCATCATGTTGACAGTATCAATTATCTCTTGAACTGAAGGGATGGCAATTAAAGAAGCATTAATGTCATCAGTAATAATTGGAGTAACATATCTGAGGGCTTCATCAATATTATCTCTACTCGGATTGGAGGAAGTATAAATCTTCTTGAAATGTTTTGAGAGTAAAGCAGCTATCTGATTTATTTTTTCTAACCAATTTCCTTGTTCATCCTTAATCGTATGAATGGTACTAACCATGTTCCTAATCTCAACAGTGTTATGATAGAAATGAGTATTTCTGTCATATTGAGTGAAGTAGTTTATTCTAGATTTTTATTTGTAGAAACAATGTTCTATTTCATACCAGTAATCAAGTTGCTTAGAATAGTTTAAAATAAAACCCCCAACCTGAGGAGTATAAGGCAAGGATTGAAGTTTTTCTATTTCAGAGTTGAGACGACCAATAGTTGTTTTAATGTGACCAAAAGAGTTTATGTTCCACTTTATCAAATCTTCCTTCAGATGACTGAGTTTATTTACTACAACAAAAGATGGAGAACCAACAACCTTATGAGACCAAGAATTATGCAAAGTGTCTTTAAAGCTAGAGCAAAGCTGCCAGCACTGAAAGAATTTATAAGGGATGTTGACAAATTTTTCATAATGAAAACATTTAACCAGAATGGGGCAATGGTCCGAATAAACTCTACCTAAGTTAGTAACCTTAGTACGCGGTAGAGACAAGACCCATTTATCATTCATACAGCTCCTATCAAGTTTTTCAAAGATTAAATCCACAGGATTTTTAAATCTACGATTATACCAGGTGAAAGGGTTGTCGTAAGATAAGACCTCATTCATATTCATCTTTAAAAGGTGTTCTCTAAAAAAATTTGGAGGGAAAGAGTGTTCAGCATTACCTCCTTGTTTTTCAGAACTGTGAAGAATAAAATTAAAATCACCAACTAGGAGCCAGGGATTATTGTTATTCTCAGACATATCTTTCAAAAAATTCCAATGATTTCGCAAACCAATAGAAGTTAAGGAGCCATAAATAAACGAGACCACACAGTTCTTGATTATTGGCGTAATATCATATAGTATATGGATCATGTTTAAAGAAGAACCTAAAACTTCTATATTTGATTTTTCAAAATACCCGAAAGCCAGCCCTCCCGATTTACCAACAACAGGAATAAAAGACCAAGCATCAAATGGAAGATGATGAGTATATTTGCTAACTGTACTAGAATCAACCATAGTTTCAAGAATACAAACACAATCAAGCTTATACTTTCTAACGAAGTTATATAAATGTCTCCACTTCTTATCCGAGCAGCATCCATTAATGTTCCAACACAAGAATTTCATGATGACAAAAAAGAAATACCTAACAGAATAGAAACAAGCAAGCAAGCACACAAGTAAAAGCAAGAGAAAGCAAGCGATAATACACACAAAATCTCAGTAAAACAGGAAAATTACACTTTAACCAATTCAAGAAGAGGCAAACGAAGACTTACAGGATCATGAGCAAAAGAGGCATCTGCAACCATAGAGTCTGAGTCCAACATCATAAGATCGATTTCCTTTTCAAATTCTTCATTGGAGACCACTGGTTCAGGCGGAAGAGAAGCTAAAGGAAACGGCTCAAGAATGATAGCATTGTTAAAACCCTCATTAAGCCTATTCTCAAACAATCCGACATTGTCAGGAACAATGGAGCCAAAGGAATCAGCATGGATTCTTAATTCTGAAGTAGAACTAAAAATGAAACTCGATGACGATACCACAGTTTGAGAAAAAGAAGAGCAAGACGAGGACCAGAAAATATTCCCATTAGCAGCCCCCATAGAGGAAGATTCTCCAACAGAACCCACATTAAAGGAAACATCAGCAGGAGGAGTAAATGGAGGAACCGAAGACACCGGGGGCCAATGAGGAGTAGGCATGAAAATATAGGGATTAGGTTCAAACTCAGTCCTTGGCCTCTTCCCTTTGCTATCGAAAGGGGAACAGATGGGAAAATCAGGAGATGGAGAATGACGAGGAGCTGGGCGATCAGTGTCAGAAGGCTCTCTAATTGTCAAAGCTGAGACAAAAGGCAAAGCTGAAGCAAAGGTATGAGAAGAAAGAGCCGAGCTTTTATTACGTAAATCCCCCGAAGGCTGAAGACTTACAGAGAAATCTGAGGGATGAGAATCGTCAAGAGAAGTAGCAGAAGCACGGGAAAATCTGACATTTGTAGCACCCGAACCTCCAGGACGATTCAAGATCGGGTTTGTGACTGCAACATGAGTAGCTCTAGCAGTCGGAGCCGGAAGAGCTCTGACATAGATTCTCGATTGAATCTCTCGACATCTGATCTCATCATGAATAAGCACAAAACAACGTTTGCAAGCACGAAATGGGAGTCTTGGATTAAATGCAGGTATGTAAAAGGTCTTGCTACTAGTATTGATAACAACTTTCCTAGTTAAAGGAGAGACGATATGGACCATCAACTTGACTTCAAACCTGTTACCAATAGCGGATTCTGCAGCCACAAAGTCTCCAATCTGATCCATCACTTCTCGCGTCCTTCCTTTGCTGACCAGATCCGAAGGAATTGTAACTTGGACTGGCATCATGGGTTTTAATCAGTTAGGCATAACATTTAGATCAAATAATGCAACTAAAATTCCTTCCCGTCTAGTAGATTTCACATCTTTATTTTATATTGGGTCGTTTGGGTCATTTTATGTTTAAAGCTGATGATCGTATTATTAGTTTTGTACAAAAACATTCAAACCCCTGCAGAGCTTTTCTTAGATAAGACCTGTCGAAGAAGTATTATCGACATACTTAACTTTCATAGTGCTAGCGTTCATGTTATTTATGTTTGAATACAAACACCGTTAGCCAATAGAGCTTTGTTGTTGTACATTTCTAAAACTTACAACCCAGCTGACATGCAAGATTTTGACATGGAAAAAAGTAGTTGTACTGGAAGGACGAATGCCATAAAATTTACAACAGAGCCAGTGCGAATCCACGAGATTTAAATTTCTGATACATCCCTTCACTATTAAATAAGAGTAAGGATCCCTTCACACTTTTATTCCCACACTATCTCACACATTAGATGTCATTTTTGTGAATAGAAACTAAGTAGTAACAAATTTGAAGCTAAATTTTTTGGGATATGTTCCGCTTGTAAAGCTCGACATACCAACCGAAAATGAGCACATTCCGAAATGTATAACATCTTCATCTACCGATCTTTATTTCAATGGTCAAATACCTGTTGATTTTCAACAGATCATTTCAAAGTATTAGATGGTTTTAGAATATGTTCATCCAACTCAAGACCAATTGGAAAAGAGTGGAGTGTCCCTAAGGACTATAAACAGCAAAATCTTGGATAACCCAGACAATATGGGACTATAATCTCAACAAACCCTTTCACGTGTAGCCTTGTTGGGTTTAATACGTGGAACAAAAAATCGGGTAATGCGGAGTAAAGGTGTGGTCAAATGACTCGACATAAATAGCATGCTCTAATACCATGTTAGAATATGAGTATCCAACTCAAAACCAATTGGCATTGAGTGGAGTGGCCCTAAGGGACTATAATCTCAGCGGATGGTGATGTTATGCGTTCTGGAATACGCTCATTTTTGGTGAGAACATAGAACTTTGTAAGAGGAACATATCCCCAAAATATTAGCTCCAAATTAGTAACTTTTTGGTTTTTATTCACAAAAATAACGTTCAATGTGTGAGATAGTGTGAGAAAAAAAGTGTGAGGGGATCCTCCCTCATTAAAGAATGCTAAATAGTTAACAAATTTCAATAAAATACTTTTCAGTAGTTGACAAGAGCAACAACACTTAATATAATTCATTAAGCAAATCTAGGGTAAAATAGGAAGAATTGAAATTTTGAGATACAGATATCGTAATACATTTATGTCCAAATTTTTGGTCATAATAGTATGGGACATTACGGCACGGGTCATATTCTAGTAACATGTAATATGAATGGTTGTGGACTTTTATCACTTAAAAATCTCTATTTGTTACGATGACCGCACACCCGTTGTAGCAAGGTTCATCTCATGTACATGTATCTTACCTTAGACATGCCATATTTATTTTTTTGATAAAAATACTTTTATTTATTTATAGAAGGAAGTTTACATTATATAAGATGGGATCTAATCCATGATTATCTCTATCTAGGATATTTAATCTTTCATTTGTTCTCGTATTCTCCGTAGAGATGTAACTAATTCTCCTAGATCTTAGTTCCTTAGCTAGTCTATCTTCAAAATCCACAAACTTTCTAGATTTATACATAAAAGAAACCGAATTACAATACTTAAGAGAAAATTTGCATATGTTGATGCTAGTATGAGATATCCAAGGTTGAACTTCTGGATTAGCTTCTCCTTTTATAATCTTTATTAAGGTTTGACAGTCATTGATCATGCAACAATTGTTGAGATTCATATCCTTCACCCACCTAAGAGCTTCGATTCCAGCTTTAGCTTCTGCATCTAAGGGGAATGAGGCCCAGCTGCTGCCTGCTCGACAGTGCCTCCTGTCTCCTGTTTTATCCAGAATTGAAATTGCTTAACCCATAGTAAAACCAGCTTCAAGGAAAGAAGCATCAAAATATATAAACCAGTCAAATGAACATCTGTCTTGTATGTGATTATCATTGCATTGTTTCTTTGTATTAATAGAAACATGACTGGTATGACTGTCCCTTGATAAAGTTAACTTCTGGTGGGAAGCTTTTACTAAATCAATTAATTTTTGCACATCAGGCACAAGATTATCAAAATTCATACTATTTATAAATTTCCAGATGGACCAGATAATGAACGAAACTAAATTATGCTTGTCATTGAAAGCTTTATTGTTCAACCAAAATGTAAACCAATGCATAATGTCCTGATTTCCTCCATAATTATAAATGCTATTAAGATCAAAAGCATTCCATACCTTTCTTGTAAACAAACAATTTACAAACAAGTGCATTTCATCTTCAACATCATTCGCATCACAAAGCAGGCAGTATGGGTTTGTTTCTTTAACATATTTAGACATATTCCTCCCTATGGCTAGAGTATTTGAAACAACTTTCCAATAAAACATATTAACTTTAGGCAGAACATTTAGACTCCAAATTTTCTTCCAAAAGTTAGCTTCATTCTTATCAATCTTAAGATTAGTCAGATAGTTGTAAGCAGATTTAGTAGTTAAATTTCCTGAGATAGTGGACTTCCATCTGATTCTATCATGCATGCTAAGATTTATAGCTACATAGTTAATAGCATTATCAAAAGAGCTATCAGTATACTTGCAGATAATATTCATGTCCCGGTATCCATCTGAACTAATTAAATCACTTACATTCTTAGGCATGGTGCTATCAGAAATGATCAGAGACAAAAGAGTAGTTTGATTAGGCAACCAAAAGTCAGTCCAAACATTAGTAGATTCACCATTGTTAATCTTCCAAATACTATTGGCCTTAATAACATCCAACCCTTTTTTAATACTAGACCAAATCCAAGAAATTTTATGTTTTATAACTTTCCTTAGGGGGTTATGATTCCTAAAATATTTATGCTTTAAAATTCTAGCCCACAACTGGTCCTGATTATGGATCAACCTCCAAGCCAACTTGGTGATTAAAACAATATTATGTTTATGGGGAATTCTAATTCCCATACCACCTTGTCTAATATCTTTAGTGATGCTAGGCTATGCTTTAGGGTAATAACATTTCTTCTTATTCTTTTTATGCCACCATAAATATCTTTGGATTTTATCAAGATTATCAAGAGTTTTTTTCGGAAAAGAAAGACACTGCATTTGGTGATTAGGGTACGCACTAAGAACCTGTTTGATTAAGACAGTGCATCCAGCTTGATTAAACATCTTCCCAATCCAGCCTTGGAGAACAGAGTAGTATTTGCTAAGTAAAGGCTCTAAATTGTTAACTTTATATCTATCAAAGACGAGGGGGGTTCCTAAATATTTGTCATTTTTTGCTATCTTTCTCACCTTTATAATTTTAGAAATGATTTTACAGTGCTTGTTGTGAATTTTAGGAGTAAAATAGACTCCTGATTTTTGAAAGTTAATGACTTGCCCAGTCATTTCCCCGAAAAATTTAAAATGTTAACTATGTTTTTAGCTTCATAAAGACTAGCCTTAGTAAAAAGAAAACAATCGTCCGCAAAAAAGAGATAAGAAATAGGGGGAGCAGTTCTAGAAACTTTGACACCAGAAATCAGTTTATCATTTTCATCTTTTGAAGAAGTTTTGAAAGCACTTCCATGCAAATAAGGGGACAAATAAGGGGACAAAGGGTCCCCTTGCCTAAGACCTCTAGAGACACTGAAATTATCACCAAGCACACCGTTTAAGAGAACTGAAAAGGAAGTAGTTGTAATACATTGCATAACAAGATGGCACCAATCCTCACAAAAACCAAAAGAAATGAGAGTTTGATTTATAAACTCCCATTCCATTCTATCGAAAGCTTTAGAAAGATCAATTTTTAATGCCATATTACTTGTTTTGTTCTTTGAAATCTTCATGGAATGGAGAATTTCATGCGTAACTATGATATTATCCGTAATTTGACGATCATGAATAAAGGCAGATTGGTTTTGGAAAATAAGTTTCGAAAGTAGAGGTTTCATTCTATTTGTTAAAATTTTCGAAATAATTTTATAAGTAGTGTTGCTAAGACTAATAGAGCGAAAATCACTAGGGGTGGAAGGGTTTTGAACTTTAGGAATCAAAGTTGTATAAGTATAATTTATTTATTTAAGAATGTATTTTTTTCTAAATATATCTTGCACAAGGTTAATAATGTCAAACATAACAACATCCCAGTTTGCTTTGAAAAACCCAGGCGGATAACCATCTGGCCCAGGGACACCCCATTGATTCATATTAAAAAGAGTATTTCTAATTTCTAATTCATCAGGAACTCTGATGAGCATGTTATTTTTCATCCTCATTGATACAAGGATCAATAAGGATATTAAGAGTATCAAGGTGTTGCACCTTACTTGTAGAGCTAATAGTTTTAAAGTGTTTAATTAGCATATTATGAATTTGAGAATTATCATCTATCCAAAGACGAGTTTCATCCCTAGGATTGTGTATATGATTAATTCTTCTTCTGTTATTGGCAAATTGGTGGTAAAAGGAAGTGTTTCGATCAAAATATTTTATGAATTTGTCTTTCGAAAGATGATTCCAATAGTCATATTCTCTGTTATACCAAATTTCTAAGTTATTTTGCGTATCCTTAATTTCTAGAACAGGTAAAGGGTTAATGGAATGAAGATATTACATTCTCCTATTAAGATTTTCTATATTTTGAAAAATATCCCCGAAAACAGATTTATTCCATTTAGATAGAGAGTAAGACATATTTTTAAGGTTTTTTTGAAATTTGTAAGCGATATGTTCCTTAATATTTTCATGACCTTCCCTATTATTTGACCAAGTAAAAGGAATTCCTTGGTATCTAAAGTCCATTAATCCTAAGGCATGTATATTATCATGAATGAATTTGTTAACATGAGAGTTATTCTTTCCACCATGCTTATCATTCACATGTAAAATAAAGTTTAGGTCACCAATTATGATCCAGGGAATGCTAAGGTTCAATTTAAAAAAGTGATTAATCTTATCCCATTGCAATTTTTTTCCTAGTTCATTCAAAGCACCATGCATGCAAACAACATTAAAAAAATAGATATCAAATAACTCAGCAATGCAAGTCACTTTTATGTTATTGTGCCAAGCAATAAGCAACCCACCAGAGAGGCCAATTCTAGGTGTTGGAGCATTGCTCGGTCGACCTCGCATGCGTTGCTATCTCAAGCATGTTTGTCAATGTTAGTGATCAAAACAATAAGTTTTAATTTTTAGTTTATTATAGATAAGTCTCGGACTAGGATAGAAAAGTGTAGTTGAGCTCAAGTACTTCATGGCGATTCATCATAGAAGAAGAAGAACTACTCAAGGAACCCGTGGAACTTCTCGACAAAAAGGTATGTGAAGACTTGAACTTATCTGTCACTCAAAAGTCTATCTACTCTATCTCCTACTCTTTGAAACAAGAATTCATATGCTATATATATAGACTGGATTATACAAATTTGGTATTTCGAGCCGAGTATACCTCGCCTATCTATATCTCGAAATATGTGTTGGTAAGATTTTCGCTTCGATCAAGTTTATCTTTACCTAGTGAAAAAAGTAATGTTATGTTTCAATCACTTTGAAAATTGCTCTGACGAAAAATAGTTTGTGAATAACAACTATATAACGTTTTCTGAGAATGTTTCAATAATTGAGATGAGAGTTTAGATTACATAACCGATGGTGGACATAAACATTATTGTGGAAACACATTTATGTATAAGTCCTATTCCTTGAACCAAAGTTTGCGAACTTTGTTGATCAAGAGAAACCGGAGAATGGCGTGAGCCAAGTCCGCGAACTGCCGAACTTCTCATCCCGAGAAATTCTGCTGGAGTTGATGAACTAGCTGCGTCCGTGAACCCAGTCCGCGAACCGGGGAAGGTCTTTGCCGAGATTTTCTGCTAAAGTTTGTGAACTCTACCGGTTGCTTAAGTTCGCGATAGTCTGCGAACTTGACAAAGGTTATATATCTGAAGATGATTTCTGAACTCAAACTTATAAAGACTAAGGAATGCAGTTTGCAAACCGTGGCTATAAAGTTCATGAACCGATTCGAGTGAATCAAATCATCTTTGCTTCAATTGTGTCTTGTGTAATACATGAGATTTCCTTGCAATTGAACAACTCTCTTAACTAGTCCAATTGAGTCATTTGAACTAGTTATGGTGAAGAAGAACATGGTTGGCATGAAATGCTCATATGGATAACCTTTGGTTGACTATTATTGAACCAACAATGCACACGTTTGGGTACGGTTAACAAACCTAGAGGCGTGCAGTTCAAGTGTGTATAATAAGATAAGTTTTCGATCTAACGGTTGAGAAATATTAGCTTGAATCTAAATCAAGTTTTCATCCAACGGTGAATATTGAATGCTTTGTTACTAAGCTAACATTGATTGCAAACCCTGATTTGAAAGATTATATATAGGAGACATATAGTATTGTGCAAAACTAATCCCCACACCTTACGTGTGATACTAGTTTGCATACTAGAGTCGATTCTCCTTTAACCCTCTGGTTTTATTTTCTCAAACCGGGTTAAACAACTTAAAGACTTCATTGGGATTGTGAAGCCAGACCGGTACTACTTTTTATCGTAGTTGTGTGATCTGATCTTGCATCTTCTATCGTACGAGTATAGTCATATTGATCAGCTTGATATCGTGAGAGTTCTCCGATAGGCAAGATATAAAAAGTAATCACAAACACTTCGTCTCATCGTTTGTAATTCCACAACATCTTGGTTCGCTACCATACGATTAAGATTGTTGTGAGATGATTGATTAATCTAGGCTGTTCTTCGGGAATATAAGACCGGATTATCAATTGGTTCCTGTTCACCTTGATTATTATCAAAAGACAGAACAAAACCTTTAGGGTTTATCTGTGGGAGACATATTGATCCTTTGATGGACTTTTCTGTGGGAGACAGATTTGTTTATTGTTAAAGACTGCGATTTTGGATCGTAGCAACTCTTAGTTGTGGGTGAGATCAGCAAAGGGAATCAAGTGCGCAGTATCCTGGTGGGATCAGAGGCGTAGGAGCATAACTGTACCTTGGATCAGTGGGAGATTGATTGGGGTTCAACTACAGTCCAGTCCGAAGTCATCTTGGAGTAGGCTAGTGTCTGTAGCGGCTTAATACAGTGTGTGTTCAATTTGGACTAGGTCCTGGGCTTTTTCTGGATTTGCGGTTTCCTCGTTAACAAAATTTATGTTGTCTGTGTTATTTCAATTTCCGCATTATATTGTTTTATCTTTATAATTGAATTAATACAGGTTGTGCGTTTGAATCATTCAATTAGAAATCCGACCTTTGGTTGTTGATTGATATTGATTGATCCTTGGATATTGGTCTTTGGTACCATCCAAGTTATTCCTTGATATTGATTAGAACTCGCAGTCTTTCTTGAGCAAATCAAATCAAGAGAGAGATATAAACTCGTTGATGTACTTTTGATTGATTGAGTCTTGTTGATTCTCTTAAAAGTATATTCGAGTTTCTCCATACAGATTTTTAAGCGAAATATTGTGTGGTGTTGCTAGACCTCCGCTTTTTCAATTGGTATCAGAGAAAGCAAACACGTTCATGACCTCAAAAGTCTGTGATTGTAGCGATATGACTCTATGGACAGGGGAGCTATCTCTATTAATGTACCACCAGTCTTTGACGGCTCTAATTACTTATGGTGGAAAATTGCTATGCGGGCTTTTCTTCAAGCACGTGATTTTCAATCATGGGCATATGTTGTTAATGGCTATGATGCTCCCGTTGTTGCAGATGGAGATGTAAACATTCCCAAGAATATTGGTGAATACAATCCTGCCGAGATACTTGCTGCAAAGCAAAATTCCGACGGTTTGAATGCAATCGTACATGCCATTACCCCAAATCTGCAGCACCATGTATCAAATTGCACTAGGTCTAAAGATGCTTGGAATATCTTAGAAACCGTATTTGAAGGTAACTCCAGTGAAAAGGAAGCTAGACTTCAAAATATTAATTCCGATTGGGAGAACCTTCATATGGCAGATGAAGATTCATTTGATGAGTTTAATCACAGTGTCTGAAATTGTTAATGCATCTTTTGCATTGGGTAAGACTATTCCTGAAAAGGACATTGTGATGAAAATTCTCAGATCGTTGCCATCTAGATACGAGTCTAAGAAGAATCCCATCGTTGAGGGAAATAACCTTGATAATCTTTCCATAAATACATTGGTAGGAAAGCTGAATATCTTTGATCACGAACATTCTTCCAAATCTAAGGATGTTGCATTCAAAGCACTAAAAAACACTAAATTACTTGATAAAAGTAAAAAAAGTGTATGTCTCTGAGGATGATCGGTCTGAGGATGATTTTTCAGATGAAGATCTTGAAAAATCAGTCTCCTTGATCACAAGACAGTTTAGGTATCTTCTATTGAAGAGAAGTAAACGGTTTTCAAGAGACAAACCTAGGTCATCAGATAAACCTCACAAACGTGTTCCTTCTAAAAACAGGGATGCCGACGAGACTGATGACGAGGATATGCCACAGTGCTTTAAGTGTAAAGGTTTTGGTCATTTTGCAAACGAGTGCCCAAATCGTAGAAAATACACTGGGAACAAAGGTCTTGCTGTAACACTTGATGAGATGTCTGAGATATATGATTCTGATGAAGACAGGAAATCAAGTGTTGGTCTTCTATGTGAAAACATTGATTTTGATAACTGTAGCAATACATATATCAACCTTGATGGCTTCGGTAAAGAGGAGAATCCAATCAAGCTGGAAGAATCAATTGACCCATCCTTTGGAAACTTTTATTGTTATGTTTCAGGATCTACTATGTGTCTAGCTGCGTTTACACCACAGATGCCTGAATATTATCCAAGTTTGACGCACTCGTTTTGTTCTCAGAAGGGTCATGAACTATCAAGATGTTACAAGTATAAACATCAAGTGAGGCACGCCAATAAACTTCAACAAAGAGCAAATCGATTGGCAAGGAAGTTAAAACTAGCTCAGAAGACTGTTGAGGTATGTAGGATTTTATCTTCGTCTAAGAAGTTGGTTTCCAAAGACAGAATAAGACCATTAGAGAAGAAGGTATGGTCAAATCGCTTTGATAGACAGAAGTCAGAGGATTCCTCTCAGGAGGAAAATGGTGGACAAATTGTTGTTCACCACAGCACAAATTAATTGTGTTGTTTGGTAAATCTTGTCTCATGTGCCTAATCAAAAGAGACAAGGTTGTGAACACACAGGCTTTAAGAAAAGTTTTTCTTAGTTTTATTCTTTTCTGTCTATTAAATAAAAGAAAATGGTTATTATCGATAATTCTACTCTTTATAGGGTTTAGAGTTGGACGTTCACGAACCCGTTTAAAGGTTGCGAACCCTACATTTCTTTTTCCTCTCTGATATATTTTATATCTTAAGACTGCTTGATGAGATTGTGAATTCCACTCATAAAAACCAATTGTTTATAATTGTTCTCTGAGCATCATGTCTTTGGATGGAAAAGATGTCAATATGATTGTTAAGCCATCAATCAAGGAAAAAGAAAAATCTCCAGTAACTCCTTCATTGAAAATAAAGAGGAGGAATACAAGAAAGCCAAGGGATGTCCCTTCTAACTCTCAGAAGTTTTCCGATGTTCTTGCTGAGTTGAAGGATGTAAGAAAGGAGATTAGTGAAATAAAGTATTGCGTTTTAAGATATTTGGAAATTCAGAAGGCCCTAGTTCGACATCATCACCCAAGACGGTTCGTTGATATCAACTCTTTCATTCACGAACCTTATGTTCCAATGGCTGTTGACGACAAAGAGTTCGGGAATGATAAATAATTTCTCAAAGACATTGTTGCCTAGTATGTCTTCTTTTTGTTTTAGTTGGAAGAATAACTAGTGCTTGAATATTAATTATTGTGACTACACATAGCTATTATGTTTTTCATCTTCTTGTTTCTTTTTTAGGTTTTTGGGTTTAAAATTCTAAAAATATTTGGAGGATGATGTTTTTTGCAGTATTAATCTTTATGATTTGTTATATTGCAATTTGTGATGGGATATGTATGTTTGCGTCCGTGAACTTTAAGGTCCCATATATTGTCAAAAGTAAAGTCATTCATGATCGGTATTCACCTATTGATTAAAGGATGAATAGACTTTTGACAAATACAAAAGTTAAGCCTATATTGTCAATTCTTTGATGGAAGATAGGTTAAATTCTTTTGTTTTCAAGGATTATCTCTATTAATGTTGTTATGAATATAATGATGGAAGATAGAATGAATCCTTGTGTATTCCATAGTAAAGATCTTTATTGATCCATATCCTATGTATTATTGTGAGGCTCCGTAATGTGTCTTATGTTGAGCACGATACAACGAAGTTGATTATTTTAGCTTTGTTGGTTGTTCCATGAGGTACTTTATGTTGAACATTGTGAACTAAATTAATCATCTCGTTTGGTTATTTAGTTATTGCTCCGTAAGTTCTCTTATGTCGAGCAAAATAATTGACAATTAAATTGATTACTTTTGTGGTTAGTTTGATTGTGTATTCCAAATAGATTAATTATGGGCTCTCTTGTAATAAGTCTAGCTGAGTATTCATATATTCCATGAGCCTTTGTGTTGAGTATATGAACGACTATCCTAATCATTTTCTAATGGTTATGTTAGTCATATGTTCCGTAAGTTTTCGTATGTTGAGCATAATCAATTAAGTTGATCACCTTGTATATTTAATTTGATTGCGTATTCCGATTAAATTAATCATGGGTTTACTTGTGATTAATTTGATTGAGTTTTTGGATATAGAAAATCATTCTCTTGGTTTTTAGTATCCAATAAAATCCTTCTTTTCTTTCGAAATTAAGGTCGCTCTTGTTGTTCTTTCGGGAATGACTTCAAATGGGGGAGAGTTCTTTTGAACTTGTGCTTAATTGCCATATCTTTGTGGGGAGTGCGGTTGTGGAATATTAGAGGGGTTATCTTGTATATTTAAACTCCTTGATGAATGCTATTAGCTTCGGCTATATGATTGCAGCTAAATTAAGTTGGTATGTATTCTTCTTTTGGTCATGAAATGTCTCTTACGGAAATTTCATTATGATCCCGTTCTTGTACCTTTGCATATTTTATTGACAAAAAGGGAGAATTAATATGTAGTTCACACTACAAATACATATGATTTCCGGATCATTGTGTAAGGGGGAGTGGTTTCCATGTGAGATGGAGTATTGACTAAGGGGGAGTGATACATATTACCACAGTATTATTGTTGAAGTTGTGATACAATTGGACTTTGACACTGTGTAATAATACTATGACACTGTATAACAATGATCGAGACCGATGCTTTCTCATTGTTATAGTTACGGATCTTCAACAACGGTGATACTAAACTTACAACCTTTGGTATCATTGGAGTACTTGGAAGTGACGAAGATTTGGAGGAATGTTGAAGATTGGACTATGGGATATGAGCCACTAAAGTTTCTTTATCTTTTTTTGTATTCCATATGCATTGATAGTTTTGTCACTAAAATTGACAAAGGGGGAGATTGTTACAGCATTGGTCGGTCGACCTCGCATGCGTTGTTATCTCAAGCATGTTTGTCAATGTTAGTTATCAAAACTGTAAGTCTTGATTTCTAGTCAATTATAGCTAAGTCTCGGACTAGGATAGAAAAGTGTAGTTGAGCTCAAGGACTTCATGGCGATTCATCATAGAAGAAGAAGAACTACTCAAGGAACCGGTGGAACTTCTCGACAAAAAGGTATGTGAAGACTTGAACTTATCTGTCACTCAAAAGTCTATCTACTCTATCTCCTACTCTTTGAGACAAGAAGTCGTATGCTATATATATAGACTGGATTATACACATTTGGTATTTCGATCCGAGTATACCTCCCGTATCTATATCTCGAAATATGTGTTGGTAAGCTTTTCGCTTCGATCAAGTTTATCTTTACCTAGTGACGAAAGTCATGTAATGTTTCAATCACTTTGAAAATTGCTCTGACGAAAAATAGTTTGTGAATAACAACTATATAACGTTCTCTGAGAATGTTTCAATGATTGAAATGAGAGTTTAGATTACATAACCAATGGTGGACATAAACATTGTTGTGGAAACACATTTATGTATAAGTCCTATTCCTTACACACTGAAACCGTAACTCCAACAAATGGGGATCGTGCTATTGTATGAAGCACAAATAATCCAAAAATGTATAAACTTTATTTAATGATATTAATAAAGAATTTAATGTTAATCTTTAAAAGCAAAGGGTACCCCTCGACACATAGTTCGGTTCGAAAATAAAAGACTAAGAGTTCGTGAGCAAGAAAAATAGAGTCTAATGGGAATAAAAATTCTTCAGTTAACCACCTTATGAAAATGTAAGGATAATCACCTCTAGTAATGGAACTATAAGCTAACAACCAAGCTGCTACCCGCTCAAGATTTCCTGAAAAATAGTAAGTCGAGTCAGACCCTAACTAAAAGTAGGTTCCTACATACTTAAAGCCTTGGTGGAAAATCAAATAACTTCATAACATAAAAGAATTTTGAGTAAAATAAAACGGTTATAAAATTAAAAATAATAAAACCCTCCTTCGACGAAGCTCAAAACCACTAACCATTGAAGTCCAGTCCCCATATCGACACAAACTGTATACTACTTATTATCAGCTTATCAGAGTATTAATGTTCGTCACATTCTTCTCAATAGCCCATTGGCGAAGGATGTCTTTGCATTTTCCCTTATTCTTAAAAAAAAGTAGTAAGTCATGTCTAATCATACTATCTTGCACACATAAATATAAGCATCCCAAGGAAGGGTGAGCCCACCACCAACACAAAATATTTCTATGAAAAAAACATTTAATCCATACATTATTTGCCTCTTGTTTGCGGGTAAAAACGACTCACGGATTTTCTGGTAAAAAAGTGGTGGAAGAGGCAAGTGCTCCCTGCAGTAGGTGCTCGAAGTTGCAAATCGTCAACCTTTAAAAAAATGTACTGCACGAGTGTACTTTGAGTTCGAGAGACTAATCTGTAGGACCCTGGCCAAAACCAAGACAATGGCCGTTCCAGTTTCAATTCGGTCACAAGAGGAGGAGAAGGGTCGGTCTGTAGGGAGGGAAGTGAGATTTTGTGGAGATCAATAGAGATTGATCTGCAGGTGATGTGTTGAACTGATGTGAAGATGATTCTCCGTGTAGACAAGAGAAATCTTCTAAAAATATTTGATAACTTGACAGTGATGATGAGTCTTAGTTGTTGTTATCAGATCATAGGTTCAGAAACCTATTTATGGAAGCACATCAATCTCCTATAAGTGGTGACAGTTGAAGGTAGTGGAAGAATGGATAAGTGGGAAATCGTGTAAAAACCATTTCCACTTTGCACGGAAGACTGGATTGATCGACCATCCACTATTCCATTTACTGCTTAACTGTCAGCACGACTTACCAAAACTCCCATCGTGGATGTACCTCACATCGCACGTGTTGTAGGCCGACAGACCAAAACCCTAGTGATATCCCCCCATGTGACGTGAATTGATGTCTCATGTGTGAGTGGTCAATCTATGACCTAAGACTATAAGTATTATGAACCGAACTGACGAAGTTCAATATTATGATGAATAAAGCCTGGAATATGGAAACAGCAACATGCTCTTCATACCATGAATGTTGAATTAGGTTACTGATGATTGTGTCATATCATTATGCTAGTTGAAGCAGTAATGTTAGTTGAATGACTTAGTGATGGTTTTATGAGATTGTTGGATCGATCATAAACCATTATGTTGGTGCACTGAGCACTTGTGAAAATAATCATCACTGAATGATAATTGAAGGTCTTTCTCGATCCATGTTTCATGAGTCAATTGAATGATGAGGAGATATTAAAATATTAAAATAATAGTTGATAGACGAACCAAATGTTGGTTAATGAACCAATAAACTACTGATAGCTGGATCATTATTAAATTCTCGAATATTGATAACTAAATCAACATGAGAAATACTGCAACTCGAATATTGATAGCTGAACCAATATGAGGGATATTGCTCTGAGCAATTAAATATTGATAGTTGAATCTATATTGGTGGTTCTAAACCCTGTTGGCCGTGACCCATTGCTAGATGAAGCAATTAGGGTATTTCCAGATGGAGCATTGATGATTAGAGAAAGTATTGCTAGTCAGAGCAAATATTGCTAGATCCATGAATAATTGGTAGTAATATCAAATAAAATATTAGTTAAGAATATTGACCGAATATTATTTAAGTAATTAATTAATTAAAATATTGCTTGCTGAATCAATGTTAAAATATTGGTGTCTGATCATGTTCAGAATTATGTTAGACAGAGCATTCAGTTCAAAACCCTAATCATGACCAATGGATGTTCAGCTCAGAATCAACCAATGGATGAGAGAGAGAGACCTCCTCTATGAGTGATGGGCCAACCATCTAGTATCTGGATGCTATACTGAGCACTTACCAAAGTCGTTTGCAGAGCAGTTGGTGAAAGGATTAATTGATATTTAATCATCATTAAAACTGTGCTTTACTGAGTAATAGGTAGTAGTACCTAACTATGGAAAGAGGGGACCGACCAAGAGGTGTAGAACCGTCCCTTGGCGGTCGTGGGACCATATGATGGTGTGTGGATGACAATTCCCAGTTGCAGGAAAGAGTATGAACCAAATATGGACTCTCGAAGATTAATTAGGTCAAAAATCATCAAAAGAAGTGGGATCGACTTTTGCAAGCCAATGGGCCGAACATGACCGGTCATGAAGACATGCCCGTGTTGCCATACTCTCCGCTGACCAATTTTGAGAATTCTGGTATTTTCTGATGGTCCATCGAGCATTATTTCATCTTTGTATGAAGAATTTGAGTTTAACTGAAACTCTTAATAGTGGTGGAAAGATCACTATTAAATGTATTAAAATAATATTATTTTAATAATTCTCATGGTGGTAGAAGGACAAGTCATTATGGTTGCGGTACCACTCGCTTTGCTAACCACATGATTCATGGAGAGATGTGGAAATTTCAGGATTTTTGATTGAAAGAGGAATCCTTGAAAGAGAAAAACCCCAATAATAAAATAAGGAAAAGAAGGGAGGGACGGTTAGAAATGGTGGCATGGCCGGTTAGAACCGGCGGCATGGCTGGTCAGTTAACCATGTGGGCCCACCCTCACGGTTCCTTTATATTTTATTATTATTATTATTTTATCTCTCTTCCCTTTCCTTCTTTGATCAGACTTCCAATCCTAGTTCTTCCATGGATGCTCCTTTGAGCATTATTACTAAATACACCTGTGCCTCTTTCTCGGGGCTTACCCGGGGTTCCCCAAATGCCCGAAAGGTAAATATCCATTACTTTCCATGGAATTCGACCGAGAAAAGCCATGGGCCCTGAGTAGGTTAATTATTAGGGTTTAATCAGAGTGAATTCAATCTGATGAATACTTCAACTAGATTAATTAATTCGTTGCTCTATACTAGCATGAAATATTCTAGGAGCATTTAGATATGATGTGATCAACATCATATATGATTCTGGGTCAACTCGGACACCAGAAATGGATTCTGTATTCAATAAAATATGCTGAGTCTTTCAGCTTTAATCATGAAATATATGAAATGTTAAAAGTTTTGCCTCAGAAACCCTAATATTGGCGTCATATATTATTACTATCATGATATTACAAAACTGCGATTCACACTTGTGAAGATATAAATTTCTTATGATTCCGATACCGATCAGAGATATATAATTTTCCAATGTGGTTTTACGAATATTACCTTCGTCAAAAATCCACCCTCAACATTAAGTCCCTGCTTAGTGTGGGACAGTCATGTTCCACAATATGCATATAGATGGTGATTTTTACTGACATAAGAAAAATGAATAAATAGGCTCAGTTATCAGATGTTACTAGGATTTCCGATCCAATCAAGGCGAATCGTCGTTGAAGGAGTAATAGCCAGTCGTAGAAGCTCTTACACAATGACTGGACATCTTCCTGAGAGCATAAAATGATAAGGTACACTAATTTTTGTGGTGGAAAGACCATATTGACCCATGTATGGCACAGGCGTTGTTTAAAAGAGGATTTCTATTTTGACCGAAATTAGGAAAACCTAAAAATATGTATAAAATGGAGTGAAACCCTTTAATTTTTTCCCCCTTCTCCCATCACCACCGAACGACCAGCATCATCACCTCCTTATTCTTTTCCTGCTCATCCGCCGGCAGCAGCAAAACAACCAAAATTTCTCGTCGACGGGCCGACTTCCAGCACCGGCACAGACCAAACTCCGGTATTTTTTTTTCTATTTCCTTTTTCTTTTCTCTACAGCATGATGCTTCATCCATGGAAATAAAAATTGTTTTAGTATTTTTTTACAAATTAATGAAGATTTAGGTCAAAATATCGTATTTTTGACTTTCGATAGTTCAAACGTCTTCATAGGTGTTTAAATCAACTTTGGTACAGTAAAGAGGAAGTCTTGTAGAAGAAACTCTTGCACCATCACCATTGGTTGTTAACCAATGCATTGTCATCAACTCTTGGTCGAAAAGACTATTTTATATTCGATTCCGTTGTTGAATTTAAATATTCGTTTCCATTTTCCTCGTAACAGATCATGACATCTTCCAATCGTACTTATGATACCGACTTTTTAGAAAAATCAATCCATAGGGTATCCAAAACATCAAGGATGAAGATTTTAGGAGATGCTTACCTCATTTATACATCGTTTTCGAAAAACTGGAGAGATTGATAAAAGAGATGCCTCTTAATCGTCTGGAAATTGTATGCCGTCGTAGCCATTCCTTTTTGGACTCAATCTCAAAATAGGAAGAATTAGCGCGTAATGAAATTCTTCAAAGGATAAAAGTCGAAGATGAAAAACTTGTTGAATTTCAGCAAAAACGTTCAGGGTGTTAGTCCTCAAGGGAGTTGGGGGAGTTGGGTGTAGTTGTGTTTTTTCCCGTTAGTCGTGAGGGAGTTCGAGGGAGTCTCTTAAAATCCCCGTTAGTCGTGGGAGAGTTTAGAAGAGTCTCCCCAACTCCCTAGAAAACCTCGTTAGTCGTGGGGGAGTTTGAAAGAAACTCTTAAACTCCCTGTTAGTGGTAAAAATTAGAATGATAGGGAGTTTGTTTTTTTTTGGGAGTTCTGGGGAGTTTTAGGGAGTTTATAGTGTATTTTTGCCTCACTCCAAATCTCTCAAAAAAGTAGAGATTTTGGGAGAGTCTCTCAAACTCCCTACACTCGACACACCAAACTCTCTCAAACTCCCAATACTCTCTTACACTCCCTCAAAATCCCCAAGATTCAAAATACATTAAACTCCCTCCAACTCACTCGTGGACTAACCCCCTGGTTTTCGTCTTGAACGAAGAAGACTCGAAGCTTAGGAGGAGAAACATGCTCACATCTATGGCATCGCATCATACCTTTACACAGTGAGTTATTCTCTTGATGAAAGCCCACTGATCGTGAAGCCGAGCCATACTCTCCTGATGTGAAGTCTGAATTACTAGTCATGGCTGATCTTAAAGTCGAACAAAAGGAAGAAGACTATTCAAATATGATGTACAATGATCCGAATGATTGCTTGGAAGAAGACCCGGAGGAAAATTCGGATCTGGATCCATAAGAAGACCCTGAAGAGGAGATGGCTGGTGATGAATGTGAGGATAGTGACGAATCCAACAACTGGTCCTCTTGATTGTTTCGTAGATGTTGCTTTAATATTCCAGTAACTCTTCTATTGTTCCATGCAGATTATTTTTTGAATTTATTAATTGCTTGTTTTAGCATCCTTTCCATATGACTTGATCGACTGAATCCATGGATAACCCATACGTATAGAAAGAGTCTTGTCAGGATTCGTTTTTGAAAAATCCATAAATAGTATCCTCGACAGAAACGCTGTAAAAACTTCATCAGATGTCATCTTTCGACGGTGTACCCCAACTTTTTTATGCTCAGAAAATTTCCCATCAATAGCATGGAAGATTTTTGAGTTTTGAGCTCGTTTAGGGGCTCAAATCAGAAAAATAGAAAAGTTCCAGGAGAATTTCAGAAAATTTTCTGTAGTGACGATGTCCAATGTTTGACCCGCTGCTCTTAGCTCGTTCGTCCGATAAACTCGAATTATGGATATGCTGTAGTGAACCCCCATACAAAGAGAAAGGAATATGACCCATGTCTTGATCCTTTACCAATCACTCCCGGTTCGTCACTTTGTGCTGGGCAGAGTCTTGAATTATGGATATGCTGTAAACGGCGGCCAACAGAGTCATGGTTGAGCGTGCTTTCGAACCTTTTAAACCGTTTTCTCGTGATCCATGGGCCCGAATAGCATCATTTTACCACACATTTATGTATTCATGATGGACATATGAGTTGCTTGTTTCAAGCGTCATCATTATCCTGAAAACACCATTATGTATCGTTTAAATTGTTAAAACGATATTTGACACATAATACCTTTATCATGGATGAGTCTGGTCGTCCATAAGGTAGAAGGGATCCATACACTTTGAATCGTAGTCAAGTTAACTAATACCAGTCCCCAGTATTCTTTGTTACCATGGACGTCCGCATAATCTTCATCCAAAATCTAAAATCCCGATAAATGCGTAATTGATTACTCTCAGGAGATAAACACGCGGTTTTCAACTTAGGGTTTCACTTTCCTGTATCATCTTTTTCATATCTGTATTTTACCGGTTTTCAACAAGGATTTATAATTCCATTCGTATCCATCATAATATGTCGGGTAACAGCACATCATCCCACAAATCTCTTTCTAGGCGCAGAAATGCAGCTGCTAAGTTGGTAACAAATATTTCTTCTTCCGTTCTTGCATCTTCATAATTGATATCTGATCAATCTTTTGCAGGTGGAGAAAGAAGATCTTTCTTCCTCTTCTCCTTATAACCTTAGGCCTAAGAAGACCATTAAAGCTCCTGCTTGTTTCGCCTTTACTTTAATGGTTGCCGATAGAGTTGATAGAGCCGTGGAGGTAATCATCATCCTTTGTCGTTTTCTCGAGATTTCATGTCGAATATTGACTATCCTTCTGATATGACAGGTTGCTGTCTACGTTGACATTGAGGAGAAGCAGAATGAAAGGGATACTGGTGATGACAGAACAACGACTGATGATGAGTACTTTGGCAGTCCATCAGTTAACCCTGCCGAGGTTGAACTGGGAATCTCTATCCATGAATATCCAACTGCTGGACTTTCTTTCGATATTCTTTTGAAAAACTCATGCCTCCAACACCAGAACATGGGTGGTTTTATCGTATCTAAGTGCTATGAAGCCATGTATACCAAGATCTGGAAGAGGTATGGTCATTTTGCTACCACCGAGGCATGGAAGAACTACCTGAAAACACTTGTTACTGTTGTAGATGGATTGTTTCCCGTGATTGAAGAGATGGAGAAGGTAAATCTTCGTGATGTCAGAAATAATGAACTGTATCAGTGGGACGATATGATCTCTAATCATGCTCTCAGATTTAACGTCGGCTGGATTCGTCGTCGTCTCGAAATCATCAAGACCGATAGAGCGGCCATCACTATTAATATAGATTATTCCGCAAATGCAATTATATAAGAAGAAAAAGCTTTGGATATGGAGTCCGTGAGAGTGGACAAGGCGATTCAGGATTCGAGGATCAAGACAGAGAAATATCAAAAGAGGCTTGAGATGGTGTACAACAAGAACTATTTTCTATTGGATGGGATTCTCTAGAGAATTTCAGTTTTTTATTTCAGAATGTTTTCTTAAATAAGGTTTGACTTAATGAAACTTTTTTTTTTTAGATTGCTGCAATCTTTTTTATTGAATGAGGAATGAAATTACATTATGATATCTAGACTGTTGTTCTGTGATTAGGCATAGTATGCTTTGAGCCACTTTTCATTGAATATATTTCCCTCAATGCCTCCTTTAACTGCAAGGATTTTGTAGTAACCGCTAGGTGCTGTTTTGTTGACCACGTAGGGACCTTCCACTTAGGTGAAAATTTTGGAACAGACATGTCTTTGAATATATTTTGCAGTTTCAGTACTAGATCTCCTACTTGAAAAGTTCTGGGTTTTACCGTTTTGTCGTATGCTTTAGAAACCCTTCGTCTGTATACCTCTATATATTTCTCGACCTTGGACCTTCTTGATTCGAGCATGTCTAGGTCAAAAACTTTAGCATTTGACATTTAAGTTTCGTCCCAATGTGCTCCGCTAGCCATTGCAATCCTCGCTGAAGGAATCTTGATCCCGGCTGGAAAAATAGCGTATGCACCGTAAACAAGGGAATAAGGTGAAGTTTCGGTTGAACTCCTTGGTGCAACCTAATACACCCACAATTCCATTGGTAATTGCTCGTGCCAGGTCCTAGGATTGTCATGCACTGTTCGACTAAGAATCTGAATCAAAGTCTTATTCGTACTCCCTACGTGCCCATTCCCTTGCGGATAGTATGGTGTGGAGAAAATTTGCTTAACGGCGTACTCCCGGTGTAACTCGGCGATGTGCTTGTTTGCAAAAGGGGTACCATTATCTGTAATGATATGTTTAGGAAAACCAAATTTTCATATGATATATTCCTTGATGAATGTCGCAATAGTGATGCCAGTAGTGCTTCGAAGTGGGATAACTTCTATTAGAGCATCGCTCGGTCGAACTCGCATGCGTTTCTATCTCAATCATGTTTGTCAATGTTAGTGATCAAAACTATAAGTCTTGATTTCTAGTCTACTATATCTAAGTATCGAACTATGATAGAAAGTGTAGTTGAGCTCAAGAACTCCATGGAAATCATCATACAAGACGATGAACTACACAAGGAACTGGTGGAACTTCATAGACTAAAAGGTATGTGGAGACTTGAACTTATCTATCACTCAAAATTCTATCTACTCTATCTCGTATCTTGAGACAAAAGTCGTTTTGCTATATAGACTTTGATTATACAGGTTTGCTATTTCGAGCCGAGTTTATCTCGCCTATCTATTTCTCGAAATATGTGTTGGTAATCTTTCGCTTTTTCCAAGTTCATCTTTACCTAGTGACGAAAGTCATGTTATGTTTCAATCACTTTGATAATGGCTTTGAAGAAAAATGGTTTGTGAATAACAACTATATAACGTCCTCTAAGAATGGTTCAATGATTGAAATGAGAGTTTAGATTACATGACCAATGTTGGATATAAGCATTGTTGTGGAAACACATATCTGTATAAGTCCTTATTCCTTGAACCGAAGTTTGTGAACTTTGTTGATCAAGAGAACCGGAACAAGAGCCGTTAACTCAGTCCGCGAACTGGCGGAAAGTTCTCGACCCGAGAAAATCTGCTGGAGTTTGAGAACTCCTTCCGGGAACTTAAGTCCGCGAACTTGAGTTGGTTATATCTAAAGACGATTTTCTTTGTGAACTTATATTTATATAAACTAAAGAATTAAAATTGCAAACCGTGGCTATAAAGTTCATGAATTGATTCGAGTGAATCAAATCGTTTTTGCTTCGATTGTGTCTTGTGTAGTTACATAAGATTTCCTTGCAATTGAACAACTCTCTAACTAGTTCATTTGAGTCATTTGAACTAGTTACGGCGAAGAAGAATATGGTTGATATGAAAGTGCTCATATGGCTAACCATTTGGTTAACAACTGTTGAACCAACAAATGTACATGTTTGGGTACGGTTACAAAAACCTAAAATCGTGCATTTCAAGTGTGTGTAACAAGCTAAGTTTTCGATCTAACAGTTAAAAGATATTAGCTTGAATCTAATCAGGTTTTCATCTAAAGGTGAATATTGAATGCTTTGTTATCAAGCTAACATTGATTGCAAACCATGATTTGAAAGACTATATAAAGGAGAACTCTAGAAACTGGGAAACCTAATCCTAGGGATGTCAAAGTCACTTAACGTAACGGATATTGGCTCTGCCGCTGCCGTTGCCATTAAAATTAGCGTTTAACCGATTTCCGTTAAGTGCCGACGGAAATATGAGTTCACAAACCATTGCCGTTATGTTGGACTTAACGGATATTTTTCCGGTACCATCCGGTATGTCACAGGACAATTACACAGAACAACTTCTAAATCCAAGAAAACAAGTTCTAAATCCATGCCACACAAAAAAAACATACATGTGTTCATGTTCTAAACCAAATTACATGTTCAGAATCTTCAGATGTTCTAGTAAAAGAAAAAACCATGTTTTTGCAAAAGAAAAGACAAAGGATTAAAGGAACTCCATCTCCATTTGTTGCAGCAAGCCAGCAACTGCAAATGCATTCCTCCATCTCTAGATTCTCCACTGCCAACTGCATCTGCAAATGCATTCCTCCTTACTCCTTAGTCCTCAACTTCTGCATATTGAAAGGAAAATCAAAAGTGTTAGACAGTTAAGCAACTTAATCTGGCAATGTCAGTGCAATAAGCCAATAAATATAAAAGCAAATTAAAGATTAATATGTAAGGAAACTTATCAGTAACACAACTATCAGTGTCACTGAGATTGAGATCTGGCATCCAATCACCCAAACAAAGCAATGCTTCAACAAGATCTGGAGCTAATGAACTCCTGTGAGATGTGAGAACCCTGCCACCAATACTAAACATAGATTCTGATGCTACACCTGTCACTAGAACTTCCAATACATCTCTTGCAATCCTTGAAGATTTGGGTACTTAGGAGCATGATTCTTCCACCAACTTAAGATATCAAACCTCATTTCTTCAGTGGCTGTGCCTTTAGGAAGAACTGGTTCTAATAAGTATGTCTCCAATTCTGACTTCTCAACCTCAAACATATTGTTTTCCATAATAAAATCATCATAACCAAATTCATATGATGTTGTTGTAGCTGCAGAGATCTCAATTCCAGCTGAATGCATTCCAGTATCAAAATAATCTGGAGCTGTAGTGTTGGTTTCATAAGCACAGAAAAGAGCATTGAGTTCAAGCTCAAATTTGTGATAGTGACTTTGATAGTTTTTCACACCATATACTCTCTTCATAACAAACTCCACCCATTTAGCCTTGTACCTAGGATCTTAAACAACCCCAATGCCCATCAAAGTGTTACTATCTTTCCAGTAGCCATTAAATTTCATCCTCATATTCTTGGCCATGTCTCTGATATACTCATGCTCACTTGATTCCCACATCTTAATGCGTCTTTTAACTTCTTGCACCCCATTATAATACAAATTTGTTGTGGGATACTTAATCCCAGCAAATTTGGTTGAAATGACATCAAACAATTCCAAACATTCACATATATGTACTCCTTGTTGCCACTCCTTAGCAGTTGGTAGTATCTTGAAGTCATTATCCAAATCAGCTAGCCTAACAAAAGCTTGTCTCAGAAAAATTGCATACTTTAGCATCTTAAAGGTGGAGTTCCACCTAGTATCCACATCTAAACCCACAGATCTTGAAGCAGGAAGCTTAACTTGGGAAGTAGCACATTCAAATCTCTCTTTTCTAGCCTGACTTGACTTGACATATTTTACACACTCTCTAACTGTATCTATAAATGGAGCATCCACTCTCATTCCACACCCTACAATCAAGTGCAATACATGATTACTACACCTCATTTGGAACATATCCCCATTAAAAACTAAACAATCTTTGTTATCAAGCCATTTATTCAGATTTTCCATCATAACATTGTTGGATCTAGCATTTTCAGCAGCTACAACAAAAAGCTTAGTGTCTATGTTCCAATCTAGACATATTGATTTCACTACAAATGCTAGAACTTCTCCAGAATGTGGTGATGGCACTAAAGTATATGCTAGTGTTTTCTTAATCAGTTTCCACTCATCATCTATGTAATGCATTGTCACACAGCAATAACCATCCTTTATATGCTTACATGACCACATATGTGTTGTTAAACTACACTTAGATGTAATTGTGTCAAATTTTTCTTGTAATTGCAGTTTGAACTCAGTTATTAGTTTCGTGATATCTTCCCTAACTGTATTCCTAGTGTAAAGCTTAGCAGCAGGATTTAAAGACTTCACAAACTCCACAAAATATGGATGCTCAACTATAGTGATTGTATAACCATGTTTAGCAATCATCTTGGTAACAAGTATCCTAGTAGCATTAGCATCATATTTCCAATTAGTTAACTTAATTTGTGTGTTACCTGTTTTGATTGTAGTAATCTTTCTTTGTCCTTTCTTGTTCTCAGGCTTTTCTTTGCAGGTTTTAGCATGATAATGCAATTTGTTGGTTCCTTGGCTACTGGGTGCAGTCAATCTCCTCTTACAATGTTCGCATTCAACTATAAGTATCCCAATCTCCTTACCTTTCACCATCTTCTTTTAAATTAACCTTTCAAAATCATTCCATGCATCAGACCTTACTGCACGTAGTTTTTTCTTTTCTTCAGCTATAATTGGATCTTCATCTACTTCTATTTCTGCTACTGCTTCTTCTGTTGGAGGTGCAACAACAGCAGGTGTTGAATGAATTCATGAACCTTGAACTTGGTTTGATGCAGAAGGTAATTGAGATCCAACTGAAAGTGAGGGAGAGGGATTGCTTCTGCTTGATGAACCGACATAATTAGATGCTCCTCTTTCGCTTTGGGACATGCTTAATTTCACGAATCTCAATCTGTTATGAAAACCCTAATTTCAGAAACCCTAAATTGAAAATTTAGTTTTTAGGATTGAAATTAAACTCAAAAGAAATAGAAGAACATAACCCTAGTTATTATAGAGAGAAGATGATGATTCATTGATTTGTATAGAAAAGATGATGATTTTTATCGAATTGGAAGGAAGGACTGAAGGAGAAGAGGGTTGATTTTTATCTCGTTTGTGTCGATTGAAGCTGAAGAAGTGATTCTCTCGAAGGATATTAACCTAGGTATAGAAATTTACACGTGCTAGTCACACGTAAGCGGATATCGAAAATAAGGCTAACGGAAATAGCCCACCGGTACCGTTACGGTAGGATAAAATTATCCGCTACATTATCGGTTACAGATAACCGGTTACTGATATAACAGAACTAAACCTAACGGAAATCGGGTAATCGGATTCGGCTAACGAATAACGGATATCCATTAACATGCCAACCTAATCCCCACAACTTACGTGTGATACTAGTTGTATTATCTAGAGTCGATTCTCCTTTAACCTTAGGTTTCTTCTTGTAAACCAGGTTAACGACTTAAAGACTTCATTGGGATTGTGAATCCAGACCGATACTACTTTCTCGTAGTTGTGTGATCTGATCTTGCATATTCTATCGTTTTGAGTACAATCATAACGATTGGCTTGAGATTAATATTTCCGATAGACAAGATATAAAAGTAGTCACAAACATTTTCGTCTCATCGTTTGTGATTCCACAATATCTTCTTTCGCCGCGTCGATTAATATTATTGTGAGATGATTGATAATACTAGGTTGTTCTTCGGGAATATAAGTCTATTTTATCAATTGGTTCCTGTTCACCTTGATATATCAAAAGATGGAACAAAAACTCTTGGGTATTTCTGTGGGAGACAGATTTATTCAATCCTATAGACTTTTCTGTGTGAGACAGATTTGTTTATCAAGTCTTCGACTTTGGGTCATAGCAACTCTTATTTGTAGGTGAGATCATCTAAGGGAATCAAGTACGTAGTACCCTGCTGGGATCAGAGACATAGGAGCATAACTGTACCTTGGAACGGTGTGAGATTGATTGAGGTTCAACTAAAATCCAGACCGAAGTTAGTTTGTAGTAGGCTAGTGTCTGTAGCGGCTTAATACAATGTGTGTTCAATCTGGACTAGGTCCCGGGGTTTTTCTACATTTGCGGTTTCCTCATTAACAAAATTTTGGTGTCTGTGTTATTTCTATTTCCGCATTATATTGTTTATCTTTATAATTGAAATATCACAGGTTGTGCGTTAGAATCAATCAATTGGAAATCCGACCTTTGTTTGTTGATTGAAATCGATTGATACTTGAACATTGGTCTTTGGTACTGTTCAAGTGATTTCTCTTGTATTCAATTATACTCGCAGATTTGCTTGAGTAAGAATTGAATTGATAAAGAGAGATATAACTCTTTGATATACTTTTTATAGATTGAGTCTTGTTGATTCTCTTAAAAGTATATTGAAGTTTGTCCATACAGATTGGTAAGCGAAATATTGGGTGTGGTTGTTGTACCCCCGCTTTATCAATTGATATCAGAGCAGGCAAACACGTTAAAGACCTTACAAGTCTGTGTTTGCAGCGATCTGACTCTATGGACAGAGGTGCTATCTCTATTAACGTACCACCAGTCTTCGATGGCTCTAATTACTTATGGTGGAAAACTGCTACACGAGCTTTTCTTCAAGCACGTGATTTTCAATCATGGGTATATGTTGTTAATGGCTATGATGCCTATGTTGTGTCAGTTGGAGATGTAAACGTTCCCAAGAACATTGGTGAATACAGTCCTGTCGAGATACTTGCTGCAAAGCAAAATTCCGATGGTTTGAATGCTATCATACATTCCATTACCCCAAATTTTCAGCACCATATGTCAAATTGCACTAGGTCTAAATATGCGTGGGATATCTTAGAAACCATATTCGAAGGTAACTCCAGTGAAAAGGAAGCTAGGCTTCAAAACTTTAATTCCGATTGATAAAACCTTCGTATGGCAGATGAAGATACATTTGATGAGTTTAATCACAGAGTGTCTGAAATTGTTAATGCATCTTTTGCATTGGGTAAGACAATTACTAAAAAGGACATTGTGATGAAAATTTTCAGATCGCTGCCATCTAGATACGACTCTAAGAAGCATGCCATCGTTGAGGGAAATAACCTTGATAATCTCTCCAGAAATACGCTGGTTGGGAATATTAAGATCTTTGATCATGAGCATTCATCCAAATCTAAGGATGTTGCGTTCAAAGCACTAAGGGAGACAAAATTACTTGATAGAAGTAAAAAAGTGTATATCTCTGAAGACGATCATTCTGAGACTGATTCATCAGATGAAGATCTTTACAAGTCGGTCTCCATGATCACAAGACAGTTTAGGGATCTTTTGTTGAAGAGAAGTAAACGGTTCTCCAGAGATAAGCCTAAAGCATCAGTTAAACCTCATAATAGTATTCCTCCTAAAAACAAGGAAACTGGTGAAACTGATGACGAGGAAATGACTTAGTGCTTTAAGTGTAAGGGATTTGGTCCTTTTGCAAACGAGTGCCCAAACCGTAGAAAATACACTGGGAACAAAGGTCTTGCTGCAACTCTTGATGAAATGTCTGACAACTATGATTCAAATGAAGGCGAGAAATCAAGTGTTGCACTTCTTGGTGAAAATATTGATTTTGATAATTGTAGCAATACATACATCAATCTCGATATTTTTTCAGAAGAAAACTCAACCAATCTGGAAGAAAAATTGACCCATTCTTTGGAAACTCTGTTTTTAATGTTTCAGGTTCCACTATGTGTCTAGCTGCGTGCATATCTCAGATCCCTGAATATTATCCAAGATTGACGTGCTCATTTTTTCACTAAAGGGTCATGAACTATCAGAGTATTACAAGTACAAACACCAATTGAGGCACGTCAAAAAACTTCAAAGAATAACAAATCAATTAGCAAATAAGCTTAAACTTGCTTAGAAGACCGCTGAGGTATGTAGGATTGTATCTTCGCCAAAGAAGTTAGTTTCCAAGGACAAAACAAGACCATTATAGAAGAAAGTATGGTCAAATCGTTTTGATAGGCAGAAGTCTGAGGATTCCTCTTAAGAGGAACATGGTGGACAAATTATTGTTCACCGCAACACAACTTAATTGTGTTGATTTGTAAATCTTGTCTCATGTGCCTGATCAAAAGAGACAAGGTTGTGTACCTCTCAGGCTTTAAGAAAAGTTTGTTTTATTTCTTCTTTTCTTAGTTTTGTTCTTCCCAGTCTATCAATAAAATAAAGGGTTATTTTTGACAATTCTACTCTCTGTAGGGTTCAGAGTTATACGTGCATGAACCTGTTAAAAGGTTGTGTAACCCTACATTCTTTTTTTCTTCCCTGAAACCTATTTTTATCTCAAGACTACTTGTTGAGTTGAAACTGTGATTTCCTCTCACAAACCCATACGTCTATGGATACTCCAAGCATGATGTCTTCTGATGGAAAAGATGTTAATATGATTGTTAAGCCAACAATCATGAAGGAAAAAGAGAAATCTCCATTGCCTCCTACCTTGAAAAGAAAAAGAAGGAATGTGACGAAGCCAAGATCCCTTCCTTCAAATTCTCATAAGTTTTATGATATTTTTGAAGTGATGAAGGAGATGCGAAAGGAGATTCAACAAATAAAGGCTTTTGTGTATAAGAATCATGAGATTCAGAAGGCCCTGGTTCGACATCAGTCAAGAAAAGGTTTACTGATATAAACTCCTATCTTAATGAACCTTATGTCCCAATGGTTGTTGACGACAAGAAGTTCGGGGACGATAAAGAATTCTTCAAAGATCTTATTGCCTAGTAAATCTTCTATTCTTGTTTTATTTAGAAGAATAACTAGAGTTTGGAATAGCCATTATTGTGATTACACATAGCTATGTCCAACGTATTCATCTTCGTGTTTTTAGGTTTATTTGTTTAAATTCTAAAAAATTGTTTGGAAGATGATTTTTGCAGTATTAATCGTTATGGTTTTATATATTGCAATTTTTTATGGGATACGTGTGTTTGCGTCCGTGAACTATGATTGTCCCATACCTTGTCAAAAGTTAAGTCTTTCATATGTCGATATGCATGTATTGATAAAAGAATGAATGAAATTTTGACAAATACAAAAGTTAAGCCTAGTATGTCAATTATTGATGGAATATAGGTTAAAATATTTTGTTTGCAAGGATTATATCTATTGTATGTCGTTATGCGAATAGTGATGGAAAATAGAATGAATCCTTGTGTATTCCGCAGTATTGATCTTCCCTGATCCATAATCTTTTATGTATTCCTGTGAGGCTCCGTAAGTTTTCTTATGTTAAGCACTATCGACTGATTTGATTACCTTTTTGTGATTAACTTAGTTTATTGATCTGTAAGTTCTCTTATGTCGAGCATGATCAATTAAATTCATCACTTTTTGTGGTTAATTTGGTTGTATATTTCCGATTATATTAATTATGGGTTCTCTTGTGATTAATCTAACTGAGTATTTTTGGATTCAAATTCATATTCGTATGTGATTTATTATGTCCAAAGAAATCCTTCTTTTCTTTTGAAATTAAGGTCGCTCTTGTTGTTCTTTCGGGAATGACCTTTTATGGGGGAGAGTTCTTAATTAAACTTGTGCTTAATTGCTAAAACTTTGTGGGGAGTGCAGCTGTGGAGTATTTTAGGGGTTATCTTGTATCTTTATAAACTCCTTGATGAATGCATTTAGCTTCGGCTTTATGATTGCATCTAAACAAGTTGATATATGCTTTCCTTTAGTCATAAAATGTCTCTTTTGGAAATTTCATTAGGATCCCGTTTTCGTACCTTTGCCAATTTTATTGAAAAAAGGGGGAGAATTAATATGTAGTTCACACTACAAATACATATGGTTTTCGGATTTTTATGTAAGGGGGAGTGGTTTCCATGTAAGATGGAGTATTGACTAAGGGGGAGTGATACATATCACCATAGTATTGTTGTCGAAGTTGTGATGCAATTGAACTTTGATGCTGCATAATGATACTATGACACTGTATAACAATGATTGAGAATTATGTTTTCTCATTGTTATAGATACGGATTTTCAACAACGATGATGCTGAACTTACAACCTTTGGGATCATTGGAGTACTTGGAAGTGACGAAGATTTCGAGTAATGTTGAAGATTAGGCATGTGGAATAGGAGCTACAAAAGTTTATTTATTTATTTTGTATTCCATATGTATTGATAGTTTTGTCACTAAAATTGACAAAAGGGGAGATTGTTAGAGCATTGCTCGGTCGAACTCGCATGCGTTTCTATCTCAAGCATGTTTGTCAATGTTAGTGATCAAAACTATAAGTCTTGATTTCTAGTCTACTACAGCTAAGTCTCGGACTTGGATAGAAAGTGTAGTTGAGCTCAAGAACTTCATGGCGATCATCATAAAAGACGAAGAACTACTCAAGGAACTGGTGGAACTTCATCAACTAAAAGACTTGAACTTATCTATCACTCAATAATCTATCTACTCTATCTCCTATCTTGAGACAAAAGTCGTTTTGCTATATAGACTTTGATTATACACATTTGCTATTTCGATCCGAGTTTATCTCGCCTATCTATTTCTCGAAATATGTGTTGGTAAGCTTTCGCTTTGGCCAAGTTCATCTTTATCTAGTGAAGAAAGTCATGTTATGTGTCAATAACTTTGAAAATGGCTTTGAAGAAAAATGGTTTGTGAATAACAACTATCAAAAGTCCTCTAAGAATGTTTCCATGATTGAAATGAGAGTTTAGATTACATAAACAATGTTGGATATAAGCATTGTTGTGGAAACACATATATGTATAAGTCCTTATTCCTTGAACCGAAGTTTGCGAAATTTGTTGATCAAGAGAACCAGAACAAGAGCCGTGAACTCAGTCCGCGAACTGGCGGAAGTTCTCGACCCGAGAAAATCGGCTGGAGTTTGAGAACTCTTTCCGGGAACTTAAGTCCGCGAACCCAGTCCGCGAACTTGAGTTGGTTATATCTAAAAATGATTTTCTTTCTGACTTATATTTATATAAACTAAGGAATGAAAATTGCAAACTGTGGCTATAAAGTTCATGATGCTTCGATTGTGTCTTGTGTAGTTACATAAGATTTCCTTGCAATTGAAAAACTCTCTAACTAGTTCATTTGAGTCATTTGAACTAGTTATTGTGAAGAAGAATATGGTTGATATGAAAGTGCTCATATAGCTAACCATTTGGTTAACTATTGTTGAACCAACAAATGTACATGTTTGGGTACGGTTACACAAACCTAAAATCGTGCATTTCAAGTGTGTGTAACAAGCTAAGTTTTCAATCCAACGATTGAAAGATATTAGCTTGAATCTAATCAGGTTTTCATCTAACGGTGAATATTGAATGGTTTGTTACCAAGCTAACATTGATTGCAAACCCTTATTTGAAAGAATATATAAGGGATAACTCTAACAACTAGGAAACCTGATCCCCACACCTTACGTGTGATACTAGTTATATTAGCTAGAGTAGATTCTTCCTTAACCTTAGGTTTCTTCTTGTAAACCAGGTTAACGACTTAAAGACTTCATCGAGATTGTGAATCCATACCGATACTACTTTCTTGTAGTTGTGTGATATGATCTTGCATATTCTATCGTTTTGAGTACGATCGTAACGATTGGCTTGAGATGATTGATAATACTAGGCTGTTCTTCGGGAATATAAGTCCGTGTTATCAGTTGGTTCCTGTTCACCTTGATTTATCAAAATAAGGAACAAAAACTCTTGGGTATTTCTATGGGAGACAGATTTATTCAATCCTATAGACTTTTCTGTGTGAGACAGATTTGTTTATCAAGTCTTCGACTTTGGGTCGTAGCAAATCTTAGTTATGGGTGAGATCAGCTAAGGGAATCAAGTACGTAGGATCATGTTGGGATCAGAGACGTAGGAGAATAACTGTACCTTGGATCAGTGTGAGATTGATTTGGGTTCAACTACAATCTATACTGAATTTATTTTATAGTAGGCTAGTGTCTGTAGCGGCTTAATACAGTGTGTGTTCAATATGGACTAGGTCCCGAGGTTTTTCTGCATTTGCGCTTTCCTCGTTAACAAAATTCCGGTGTCTGTGTTATCTCTATTTCGGCATTATATTGTTTATCTTTATAATTGAAATATCATAGGTTGTGCGTTAGAATCAATCAATTGGAAATCCTACCTTTGGTTGTTGATTGAAATTGATTGATACTTGAACATTGTTCTTTGGTATCGTTCAAGTGATTTCTCTTGTATTCAATTAGACTCGCAGATTTGCTTGAGTAAGAATTGAATCGAGAAAGAGAGATATAACTCTTTGATATACTTTTCATAGATTGAGTCTTGTTGATTTTCTTAAAAGTATATTGGAGTTTTTCCATACAGATTGCTAAGAGAAATATTTGGTGTGGTTGTTGTACCCCCGCCTTTTCATCTTCAATCCACTTGGTGAAGTACTCGGTTGCGGTGATAATATATTCGTGTTGTTTCGATGATGCAGGGTTAATATTGCCAATAATGTCCAGTCCAAGGCTGTAGAATGTCCATGGACTGCTTACTGAATGTAATGGAATGCAAGGAGTGCGTATGAGGTTATCGTGGACCTGGCATTGATGGCACTTCTGAACATAGGTGGCCGCATCATCTTTCATGGTCGGCCAGTAATATTTCTCATGAATTTGGAGAAATAATTTCCTCTTCCCTTGATGTTCCCCTTCGTGCATCTATTTTAAGACCATGGGTAATCCATCTTCTGATAGGCATCTCAGTAGATCTCCTTCAAAACTTTTGCGGTATAGAATCCCATCGTGAAAGACGAACCTCTTAGATTTCTGGGTTAACCGAACTGCTTCTTTCTTTTCTTAGAGTAGGTCATTATCACAGAGGTATTTGATGTAGGGTTCTCTCCAGTCCCCGGCGTGATAAATGGTCAGAGTATCGAGTTGATGTGTGTCGTAGGAGCTCAAATTAATTCACTTATATTCTACTTTACTAATGAATAATATAGAAATAAATAAGGTTCGTTCCCACTAAGAGCAGGGAGTTTTAGTTGTCAAAAATTTCACAATGGGGATTTTGTTTTAGATTCAAAGTAAAATCAAAGCAATTAAAAATAATTAAGTTGCAAGCAATGGAGAGAAATATGATCAGGGAATCCTTCTTCGTTACTAAACATTCATCAAAGTAGCATATCCATCTATTATTTGTAAATCACAGATTATTATCAACCGTAGGAAATCAGCTAGCTCATTGTTTCGTTGGAACATCCTCCCCAAATCTGAAAAGGTGATTTTCTCGGATACGAAAAAATACTTCTTGTAGAAAGCGGTTACCATCTCACACCAGTTGGATACACCGTTTGGTGAAATGTTGTTGTACCGGGTGTACACTCTCCCGGCAAGTGACTTTGAGAACTCTTTAAAGTGGAGGACATGATTGTATTCGTGCTCTCCTAATGACTCCGAAAAACGAGAAACGTGTTCACGAGCATTACCAGTTCCGTCATAAAGGGAAAATTGAGGAGTGAAGTATCCTCTCGGAAGAGAAAATATTTGCACATCAGGAGGATAAGGAGGCTGATGCTGGTGTAGGTCTACCGGGTTTTCCTTGCCTCGATGCTGGAGAAATCGTTCCAGATCCTCACGTGTGATGAAATTGAACGGCTGATTCCTTTCCCTTGAGCGATCAGGAGCAACATGAACTTCTTCATCTATGAAATCACGCCATGTTGAAGTGTTTGCGCCGAAAGTGTTGAAAGTACTCCTCATTGGTTCTATGGGCTGACACGGCTCTTTTAATAGTCTCTCAATTAGCGTCTTAAGGAAAGTGAGTACCTATTTCTGAGTTGTAGCCATGTACGTCTGAGCCTTAGCGAGAATTTCTTGTCTTTCCATCAAATCGAAAATGGTAATAGGGGGTTGGCCTCATATGGCTCCTCCAGTCTCTCGTCCTGATGGGGAGTGGCAGTAGCTCTAGTAACAACCGAAGGAGTTACGCTCGAAGGAACATTGAGAATGACGGTCGCGGCTCTGTCTCTGGTGATTGGAGGTGTCACGCCTAAGGGAGTTTCTTCTGCGCCGCTGGTGTTGGTGGTTGAGGATGTAGTACCGCGAGATACGTTGATCGTTCATGTAGGCGGTACATTGGTGTCACCGCAGGAATGTGGACACCAGGGGTGTTGTCAGCGCCAGTAACATCGGGATTTTTCGCTGATCCATACCTAAGATCCACCATCTTGAATTTGAGAAAAATTGGAATGAAATTTGAAAATTGCTTGTGACCGAGAGATTAATCTCCCACTGTGGTCGCCAGTTGTTTATGGGTAAAAACTGATTATGCCGGTTTTGGTAAATTTGGGTGTGTGTGGATGAGAAATGAATCTAAACCCTAAACAAATGCACTGCACGGGAGTACTTTAGATTCGAGAGATCAATCTGTACAACTCTGGCCTAAACCAAGAAATGGTCATTCCAGACTTGCTTCGGTCACAAAGTGAAGGAGATGGGGTTGATCTTAGGGAGGGAAGCGAAGAAGTTGTTGAGATTGTGAAGGTGTTGGATGTTTATGACTTGTATCAGAACGTTGAACTGGCTTGCATAATGTAAGCTATCAGTTCTGGGCGTTTTCTGGATACGGTGTTAACAACAACTTGGTTTTTCTGTGTTGTTTGGAAATAGGTGAAGGACCTATTTATACAAGTCATTGAGCGCAACCCTCATCTCGTAGGAAGTGGAGGAGGTGAAGTGATAGAGTAGTGGGATCGTGTATGGATAGTGATTGTCACACGATCACATCTTTGCCCACTTCCCTCATCACTGTTAATCGTCCACCTTTTCCTGACACGTTCTCGTAATGGCGCGTTGCACGCTGCACGCTGTAAATCGCCAGACCAATACCCCAGTAAGTATCCCCCAGTTTGTGACATGTTTCATGTCTCGAATGAGCGGATCGAGTCGTGGGACCCACCGCAGGAAATATCATACGGTGCTATTAAGTTAAACAACTAAGTTATTTAAAGAATTGATATTCATGAAATATCGTGTATGTTCGATGCATGTAATGCATCGAAAACAATCAATATGCATGAAGCATCGCTATTTTAAAGCTTAACTGAATAAGTCGCGGATTAAGCATCTTAAAATGGTAGCATGTCCAACCATCTTCGAGTGATCGTTTGGAGGATGCATGGGAATGCCACCATCTGGTCGATCACTCACTGTGGTAGAGTGGCGGACGGTGATCACTGAGGCGCTTCATTGGTCGCCTAACTTTGAATCTAAGCCGTCCTTCCAAGTTGGCAAAGTTGGACGGACGAGATGATTTACGGCGCATGTTTGCTGCCGTTGATGGATTTTAGGGTTTTAAAGAGGTGCGCAACATCCCCTTTGGCTTGATCGAATTCAAGCATGGGCGCTTGTTTTGGTGGGACCGACCGGTCATGCGTGGAGACGACCCATTGATGTGCATGTCTACACCTCTCGGTCCCATGAAGGTTCGATCTAGGCCACTCAATTTGACCGGAAAAGATGAGTGGCCGTGATTGATTTGCGACAGAAATCCATTGCCGCAAAGGATTAAAGGCCCCGTGACATGCCATCTTTGGGCACGTGTTTCGAGGCGCCTAGCCATAATCTGCCTAGGCCGGCCGGTTACACACACAAGTGGTCTCATAGTGATCACGTCAACACCTTGAGACTTCTTGATTCTATATCTACGCCCTCCGTTTAGGCTGGCGAAGATGGATGGACGTGATCGAACTACGACAGATATGCACTGCCACAAACCCTAATTAGGGTTTTGAAACAGTCACGCATACATGAATTTGGCCAAACGATTTGGTGAGCTGTGCTTCTCCTTTGGGAAGACCGATCGTGTGGGGTTCACGTTGGGCTGACGGTGAACATATGTGCACCTTCCTGATGGCCCTAGATGCGATCTAAGCCATCCAAATAGGCAGGCTAAGTTGGATGGTTGTGATCGATTTGATACGCTAGTGGACTTCCGAGACCCTTGAAAGCATCACGCTCTCTATGTTTTGAGCAAACGTTCAATGCTCCATGAACATGCCGTGAGCAAACCGAGTAGGTAAGGGCAGAGTGGGCCCGCTAACGTGTGTGTAAGCGCTTCCCTAATCATTCACTGGATGATCTAACCCTTCTAACCAGGATGGCAAAGTTGGACGGTTGTGATGATTTTAAGACCGTCTTGGACAGTCCATGCTCGATCGAGCTTCTCGCAAACAGCGCGACCACCCTACTTAGGATTGGCGTTTGACAACGCCGGAAGATGCAGGGTAATGTTCGGTCGGTTAGGGCATTAGTGGGCCCATCGTTGGTCATCACGACGATTTTCTATTCTTGCCAGTGTTTGGCTAGGCTTGTTAAATTGTGCAGCCAACTTGTGTGACCGCGATCGTTTCTGAGACTGATATGGACAGTCTATATTTCCCTTAAGGAAATTAAGCATGCTTGATCGGGCTAACCAAAGCACGTCGATGCGAGACTCTCTCTGTCAGAGAGTGATGTAGCATGTGTGGGTATTTCATGCACATCTCTATATTGGAATTTTGGGAGATTCATACTACTCTGCTGAGAGTGAACACTCAATCGCCATGTCATGTCAATAATGAGAGTTCGGATGAGAACATAGCATGGAAAATACTAGGCAAATAATGTATTAATCAATAATGCTAATAAAATTCACAAAATATTTGAGATTGCTGTTGCACGCACCATTCTGGGTGAATTTCGTGTATTTATTAAATTGTTTCAAATACAGTGAAGAGGTTTTCTGCACTCATCACTTCTTAAACGGCTTTTCCTTTGCAGGGTGACAACGCATAAAATACTGGTTTTATAATTTTAGCCCTGAACTAAAATCCACCATCAACATCTATAAATACCCAAGTTTGTATTTCGAGCAAACTATCCTAAGAGCCAGGCAAACTTCATCTTCTTGTTGTTTCTGGTGGAGGCGTCTATCCGGAGAGGAAAGTACCCTAATTAGGCGAAATCTCTTACGACCAATCAAGAAGCTCTACGAGTATTGTTTGTGGGAAACTAGATAATAATAGTTTATTTTATTTTTCGATTGATTAGATTGAATAACGGTTGTTGAACTTTGATTGCACTTAGTTTGTTTATTCTTGAGAATCTTCTCTTCTGATATAAGTTTCACTCAAACTAGATCGAAGTGTCGACGGGATCTTTAGAACTGTTTGTAGATCTAAAGACGTCTTGTGATAATCCGTTGTTAATAGACTTCGTTCTGTGCGTGATTGATCACAAGAGATTCAAGTGGTGTTTATCAAAGATTAAAGACTAAAGAAGATTTAAAGACAAAGAATATTTCTGATCTGGTTTCTATATCTTTGGGTGTGCAAAAACCTTGATCGGATGGGATCCAACTAAAATCGTATTTATTCGATTGATTAGTTGTGTAAGATCGGCATCACCTTATAGTTTCTTGTTGTTTTGGGGTAAAAACTGATTCTGCTGTTTTTGGTAAATTTGGGTGTGTTGATTAGAAACTAATTCAAACCCTAAAATAATACACTGCACGGGAGTACTTTTATATTCGAGAGATCAATCTGTAAGACTCTGGCCTAAACCAAGAAATGGTCGTTCTAGATTCAATTCGGTCACAAGGTGAAGGAGAAGGGTTGATCTTAGGGTGGGAAGCGAAAAAGGTGTTTGAGATCAGAATGTTGAATTATGAAGGTGTGGCTGTTTTATGACTTGTATCATAAAAATGGTTTCTGGCTACCTGTGTTGATAACACTTATGTTGTTTGTCGAAATAAGTTAAAATCCTATTTATACAAGTCATGTTCGAGCACTGATTATAGATTTTTTGATGGAGTTGTTGTAGTAAATAGGATTCGAACTCAAAGATTTGTGAAGATTAAATTTAAAGGTTTAATAAAATTATATACAAAAATATTAACAATGGTGAGAGTTACTGGGGCTTAGGATTCGGCCAAATTCATTTCTTAAATGGTTCAGAAATTAATTCTAGGCAATTATAATTCAAAACAAAATGAATATTAACTCTATTCTTTGCCAAAGTAGATTTTATAAAATATTACTTGTATTTATTAAGCATGGCATATCAAAAATCCCTAGGACTAAGCATAAACCATCAAATGAAATCACAAATAATTAATTAAAATCTTAATTCAATTAAAATTGGTGCAAAAAGTAAATAAAGAATTAAATAAAATTACCACATGGATGAATTAAGGCTTCCTCCGTCTCCCCAGTGTTGGGGTTTAGCTCCTCATATTAATCATAATCTCAAAATACATGTATAAAGCTCAAAAGTTGATTAAAGGGAGTAAAACAATTGAACAAAAAAATTGCAACAGAAATAACTGTTGCAAAGGCGCTGTTCAACTGTTACAAGAAGAACGATACAAATGTTATGTTGTTGCAAGACCCAAACTATGACCCACACTACGACCCACTGCTCTGCGTCGTAAACACTGTTGGAGAACGACTGTCTATGCAAGTCCGTTCTTCGTGTTCTTGGCCTTCATCAATGGCAGCAGCAGCAGAAACTCAACTAGTGATTTCTGCTTCCTGCGCTCTCCTATCTTCTCCCAACTCTCGACACCCTCTCTAGTAGACCCAAAGAGACTTTATATACTGTTTAATGCCTTCAAATCTTCACAATAACTCCCAGAAATCTCCATTAACGTCGGGAATATTTTCTTTGTATTTCATGCAGGATATGGGATTTTCTTCCCTGTTTAACTCTTCTACGCGTCTCTGGATTATCTTAAATTGTTCTTATAATATCATGAGATAATATCTTCCCAAATATCTTCTCACAATCTTCACACAGCTTCCATAATTAACATAATCTTCTAAAATATCTCGGTCCCCTGTTTACTTCCAAACTCGGATTTCTGGCCCAAGTTTTTCAATCCAATTCATTGTACCAAGCCTGTTAGGCTATATTAGGTCCATCCCAATCATTTCCAGCGATTGAATCTCGCTCAAAGCCCACACAAGATCGAACCCTAAACTGCCAGTGAAGTGTGCATGGCATAAGATTTTCCCACCATTTTTTGAATCGTGAAGAAAGGGTGTCCCCCTAACCACTGTTGGGTGTCCCTTTAGCAACTGGGGTGGAAACATCCTTTTTTTGGGGGGAAATAGTAATTTTTCTCGGTTCCTCCGGGACATTTCTGGGACGTTTCCGGTGCATTTCTGGGGCGCTTCCGGCATACTTTCGGGGTACTTCCGGTTCACTGTTTACAGAGGTCCAAATGCCACATATTCAGTCACTTTCGCCGCAAAACCTTATTTTTCCAAAAACACCTACAAATAAATAAAATATCATAATAAGTACAAAAATGGGTACTAACAATACAATTGGGCTATATTAGACACATAAATGCGTCGATCAAATACCCCCAAACTTATTATTTGCTAGTCCTCGAGCAAATTTAATCTAGAAAGTAAAATGACTACACTTAGCACGTGCAGCAAGCCGTTAAACCACTAGGTGGCCCTAGTGGCGGAGTGTTGTCTCCGGAGGGTTTACCAGAGGTGTACCCACAAAACCTTTATACTCCAGACCCTAGCTATCTACAACGAACCTTGGAAGGCACTAAAGAATCTTCTTGGTTGGCATACTTATTGACTACAAGAGGAAGTACCCTGATGCGAAATTCCAATTGATGTACACGAGTTTGCACTCAAGCATACTAAAATTCATATATAAGTGACAGAGCTCTACTCAGATAGTTGCACTATGGACATCATATTCGGAGTCAAACTAATCACATGGAAAGATTAAGAGATGGGTATAGAAAAACATAGATGGTTTTGATGTTTACTAAGTGAATGGCGTTTCCCATATCTGTCTGAAGGCCTCCGCCAAAATGAACCTATCCTAATGGATTGAGATACTAGTCTGAATAATATCAACACACTGGCATATACAAGGGTACCAGGGGTCGATAACCTAACTCTAGGTCAACACAACTGGCATATACAAGGGTACCAGTGGTCGACTTTATTGAATTTATTCCTTTTGGTCAAATGGTCTGGTCTCAATTTTATTTTATTTTTTTTCAACTTTTTGGTAACTACCATTTTTTTTTTATCTCTTTTCTCTTTTTCTTTTTCAACTTTTTTTTTTTCATGGTATCTCAATCACTCTAATTCATCCTAGCATTGGTAACAACTTGAATCGTGGGCCCCACCTATCACTCAGAGAAACATAGTTTAAAAACAAAATAAAATAAAAATAGAAGTGAAAAGGACTCAACGAGATATGGTGAAACTATCATGTTATTTCTAACACCTGAGCTCTGTGCTTTTATGAATAGACTCTTCTAGATGTTGCCATCTAATCAGATTGGTTCCTCAACTCCTACAACCAAAATGCTTCCATCCACTAAGATTGGTTAGTGCAATCCTAAATAGGCATAAATTTCTAAGCTCTGGAGTTTATTTATTGCAACTAAAAAGTTTCTCCCATACCCCCAAACTTAAATCTAACATTGTCCTCAATGTTCTAAAGATGAAATTAAAAGCATGAACAAGGAGAAACTGTTACCATTTGAAGCAAAAGTGATAAGGAAAGATATTACCGTGTCGCATGAATATTGGGTTACCTCTCAAGAAGTGCTAAGTTTAAAGTATTCAGCCATACTAAGCAAGGATTAGTCAACTCGAACCGTATAACAGTAGCCGGAATAACTGTGGGTCTTTAAAACCAAAAAGAGCTGACAAAAGGAAACTGCAGTGAACCAAGAAAATGTACAAGACTAGCATGCCCTTACCTAGTTTCTGGATAACTATCGCTAATTGCGGTTCAGGTTCAGGTTCTATGAAGGGGTCTAAATAGACTATTTTCCTTGGATACATTTCCTCATAGGTAGGATCCAAATTATTAGGTCCTAGAGTCTGAAAAAACTCAGATAAGAACCTGGAATCACAAAATAACCTAAATAATTTAGGATCCTCTAAGTCAATTAGGTATGACTTACATAGTTGACCACAGTCAGAGTAATGGTCATTCTGAAGCAAATGTGTCGATTCTAATTTCCTAAAGTACTTAGGCTTAGTCTCAGAACTTAATAAGTGACACATTGGAAATCTATACGTTCCCACAATTGGAAGAAAACTATTTTGTGGGAAAACAAAGTTAATCTGGGTATCATAGCCTGGGAAAACCACATCAACCAGAGGATGGGTTTCTAATAACTGAGCTTCTCTATGGACATCATTAGGTTCGGGAAAACGTGTATGAAGATAATCTTGTAAGATGGTTGAGGCACAAATGTCAAGTCCTACAGGAGGGTACTTTCTAAGAGTTAAAGCACACGGAGAATGATAATCACCCCCAAACTTAGAGTTTTCTGTGTCTCTAGAAAGACTAGTCACAACTTCCCTAATTTCTAGGTCATCAGATTCCTGGAAATGGTCAATAGATTCTTCTAAGTTGGGTTCATCCTCACTCATTTCTACGAGTTTATCATCTTCTAAGACTAGTGTTTCTAAATCGCTAGATTCTAAAACAGTATTCTCAGGGTAAACTCTTTCCTCTAAACCATCATCACAATCATATAAAGTATTTTCAGAGAAAGGCTCATAAACTAAGGTTTTAATCATAGTTACCTCCTCCGATTCACTGATAGGCACATCAAATAATGGATTATCCAACATACTTCAGGCTAAAGGATCATGAACAACATCGTCTAAAACGGTGGTATCTCTAGTCAAATCCTCATCCTTTTGAATAGGTGAATAATTATTAAAATTATTTGGATTTGTACTAGAAACAACACTATCATTATAAAGCTCAACCGGAGTAACAAATTCCTGATCACTATGCCTACATATTTCATGTTCTTCATCAATACTATCCTCATCATAATCATAACATGAAAATAATCGAACCTTATCAAAACAAGTAGTGTTACCGATTCTAACCTCGTCCTCTAAATTAGGCAAATATTCACTATTGATATCAAGGGTAGAATTAGAAACACTATTTTGGAAATTTAGATCATTTCGAGCAGCATTAGCTAACTGTTCATTTTCTGCCTCTAGACGTGCCTGAATTTCACTGAGCATAACACTTATACGTTCACCACTCTCGTTTATCATCTCAGAATATCGTGTACACTCTTCTTAACTATTCATTGCAACTAAACATTTATACGTCCTTTCAATCCGTTGTTGGGTCTCTTCTAAAGATGGAACAGGTTCAGAAATATCATAATCAGGACTAGTTTCCCAAAACGAGTAACCAGTACTAAAATGTTCCTTATTTTCTTGCTCGTAAGACCAATTCGCGTGTGGATAGTAATTGGGCTCACCATGGTATGAACCATAACCTTGAAAAGGTTGGCGTTCCCAACTACTATTCCCACCATGGTCATAAAACTGATGATGTCCATATTCAAATTCAGGTCGATACTCATTGTACTGGCTTCTATCATACCAGTTCGACATTCTTAATTGCAAGGGAATTCTACACAACCACAAACAAGGCCGACTCGACTCCACCAAAACAAACCTAAAGATTTCTAGCAAACAAAAAGCATGATGGCTCCACTTAGATTGTTTCTAGACCAGCTTCTATCTTTCGAAAGGGAATTCGTTGCAATTTGAGCAAACCCCTCTGGAATCAATCCGATTCAAAGTAAGTTGAATTGAGGCGAGGGAAGCTCAGTGGAGATTTGATACCCAAGGCCTCACCGCTATCACAAGGCAGCGCAGTCACGCATTCAACTCACAGAAACCATCATGAACTTTGGAGTGTGCTTAAAGAGCAACCAACATTTTTCGAACGAGTTTCCTACTAAGCTCGTTACCCTATCGGTCTCGTTCTATTCCAAATTTTAAGCTTGGGTTCGCGTTAGGTTTCGTTTTCCTAAGGCGGGCAAGAAGGGAGCGGTGATGAAATCCGAACCCTTATCTTGTATTGGCCAGGCCTTGCCCTTTACTAGGAATTTAAAAACAGTCCAAATTCGTCCTCAATCAATGAATCACCTTAAGGAATACAGTAACTCGCTTGAAGGGGATTCGCGAGTGTTTCGATTGGACTTACCTCCCGTACCAGACGGGGGATGAACCGTTGAAGTCGACTCGGGCCACGACTCCTATGTCATGTACGAAACCGAGGGGACGAGAAGATATCGTCATCGTCGTCCTTCCCTGCAAGCAGTTTGTATTTAATTTTTTTTTTTTAATAATAATACCCTTCCGTAGGGTTAAAAAAAAAAGAATAAAGTCCAATTGTCCAGAATAAAGTCCAAATAAAAAGTCCAAAAATTACAAAAATTATGAAAAATAAAGCCTATTTACAAATCCTAAAAAAAATATTATGTCTTTTTTTTCTTCTCTTTTAGCTTTTAGCTTTAAGCTTTTTGTTCCCAAGTCCTTAGTATTCCACTTCGAACCTGTAAATCAAAGACACAAAAAGAAACGTAAAAGGAACAAATAATAGTAAAAAAAAATAATAAAAACCTAAAAATTCTACCTAAGCACAAATCCGCGTCAGCGGCGCCAAAATGATTATAGATTTTTTGATGGAGTTGTTGTAGTAAATAGGATTCGAACTCAAAGATTTGTGAAGATTAAATTTAAAGGTTTAATAAAATTATATACAAAAATATTAACAATGGTGAGAGTTACCGGGGCTTAGGATTCGGCCAAATTCATTTCTTAAATGGTTCAGAAATTAATTCTAGGCAATTATAATTCAAAACAAAATGAATATTAACTCTATTCTTTGCCAAAGTAGATTTTATAAAATATTACTTGTATTTCTTAAGCATGGCATATCAAAAATCCCTAGGACTAAGCATAAACCATCAAATGAAATCACAAATAATTAATTAAAATCTTAATTTCAATTAAAATTGGTGCAAAAAGTAAATAAAGAATTAAATAAAATTACCACATGGATGAATTAAGGCTTCCTCCGTCGCCCCAGTGTTGGGGTTTAGCTCCTCATATTAATCATAATCTCAAAATACATGTATAAAGCTCAAAATTTGATTAAAGGGAGTAAAACAATTGAACAAAAAAAATTGCAACAGAAATAACTGTTGCAAAGGCGATGTTCAACTGTTACAAGAAGAACGATACAAATGTTATGCTGTTGCAAGACCCAAACTATGACCCACACTACGACCCACTGCTCTGCGTCGTAAACACTGTTGGAGAACGACTGTCTATGCAAGTCCGTTCTTCGTGTTCTTGGCCTTCATCAATGGCAGCAGCAGCAGAAACTCAACTCGTGATTTCTGCTTCCTGCGGTCTCCTATCTTCTCCCAACTCTCGATACCCTCTCTAGTATACCCAAAGAGACTTTATATACTGTTTAATGCCTTCAAATCTTCACAATAACTCCAAGAAATCTCCATTAACGTCGGGAATATTTTCTTTGTATTTCATGCAGGATATGGGATTTTCTTCCCTGTTTAACTCTTCTACGCGTCTCTGGATTGTCTTAAATTGTTCTTATAATATCATGAGAGAATATCTTCCCAAATATCTTCTCACAATCTTCACACAGCTTCCATAATTAACATAATCTTCTAAAATATCTCGGTCCCCTGTTTACTTCCAAACTCGGATTTATGGCCCATGTTTTTCAATCCAATTCATTGTACCAAGCCTGTTAGGCTATATTAGGCCCATCCCAATCATTTCCAGCGATTGAATCTCGCTCAAAGCCCACACAAGATCGAACCCTAAACTGCCAGTGAAGTGTGCATGGCATAAGATTTTCCCGCCATTTTTTGAATTGTGAAGAAAGGGTGTCCCCCTAACCACTGTTGGGTGTCCCTTTAGCAACTGGGGTGGAAACATCCTTTTTTTGGGGGGGAAATAGTAATTTTTCTGGGTTCCTCCGGGACATTTCTGGGACGTTTCCGGTGCATTTCTGGGGCGCTTCCGGCATACTTTCGGGGTACTTCCGGTTCACTGTTTACAGAGGTCCAAATGCCACATATTCAGTCACTTTCGCCGCAAAACCTTATTTTTCCAAAAACACCTACAAATAAATAAAATACCATAATAAGTACAAAAATGGGTATTAACAATATATACAATTGGGCTATATTAGACACATAAATGCGTCTATCAAGCACACCCTGATCTCGTAGGAAGTGGAGGTGATTAGGCAGTGGAGAAGTGGAGTTGTGTAAAAAGTGGTGATCACCATGTTTCCACTATGAGGGGAAACTGGTCACGCCTTCACCCACTATCTCATTGTTGTTAACCGTCCGTTCTTCCCTGACACGTTCTCGTAATGGGCACGTTGCGCTCCGCACGTTGTAGACCACTAGACCAATACCCCAGTGAGCATCCCCCAGTTTGTGACATGTTTGATGTCTCGAGTAAGTTGGTCAAGTCGTGAGACTCGTCGCTGAAAGCAGCAAACAGTGCTTTTAAGTCAAATAATAAATTTTTTGTGAAACCAATATTTATAAAACATCGCTTATAATCGATGTGTATGAAGCATCGCTTTTAAACAAGCAGCTGAAAATAATCGACGTGCAAGAAGCATCATTGATTTAGAGCTCGATTGAATCAGTAGCGGATTGCGCGTCTTAAAAAGGTAGCATGACCGACCACCTTTGGGTGATCGTTTGGTAGCTCTAGGGACGAGCTATTTCTTGGTCGATCGCTCCACGTAGACGAGTGACGGATGGTTTCCATTCTAAAATCCTACCGGTTGATCTAAATTAGATCTGGATTTCTCAAATCGTCTAGCCAAGTTGAGTGGCCGAGACGATTTGTGGAAGTTAATGACTGCTGTTGAAGCAGCGCGAAGGACCATCTTTGGGCGATCATTTGAGGATCACGTGGGCTAGTTATATATTGGCCGATTGCTCCTCATGGAAGGGGGGTGGTAGGTGATCACAGCGTCTCCCTATCGGTTATTTAATATATGATCTAAACCGTCCGACCAAGCTAGCGAAATTGGATGACGAGATGGTTTGCGGCAACTATTTGCTGTTGTTGATCCCAAATTAGGGTTTGGAAGTCGTGTGGACAACCCTAGTTTTTTTGATCGAATGAAAGCGCTGGGCGCTAGTTTGAGAAGGCCGATCGGCCACGTGCAAAGACGGCTCGCTGGTGTGCACGCTGACATCTCTTGGGACATCTAAAAGTAGATCTAAGACACTCAATTTGGTTGGGGAAGATAGGTGGTCAGGATTGATTTGCGATAGTTGTATCATGCCGCAACCCATATTGGGGTTTTGAAATGGCGCGTTCGCTCTAGTTTGGGCAAACGTTTTGAAATTCTATGGAGTTATCGTGAGCAGGTCGATCGACCAAGGGAGAAGTTGGGCCACCAACGAACACCCCAGCACTTATTTTATCGATCAAAATGCGATCCACGTCATCCAACTAGGCCGGCTAAGTTAGACGGATACGATGGGTTTTGAGACCGTTTATTCTGGTCTTATCTCGCTTGAGCTTGTTTTGCCAATAGCGTGATCACCCACATTAGGGTCGATCGTTCGAAGTGTTGCGGATGTACTAGATGGGATTCACTCGGTCAGGATTCTAGTGGGCCTGCCGGTGGTCATCGTGATAATTTCCTAATTCTGCCAGGAGTAGGCTAGGCTTGTTGAATTGCGTGGCCAAATTGTGTGGCCATGATCTTTTCTTAAGACTGATATGGACAGTCTAGATTTTCCTTAAAGAATTAAAACGCGTTTGATCGCGCTAACTTTTAATTAAAAAGTGTGTGAACACGCTGATCTCCTTGTCATAGGGTGATGTAGCCTATGTGAGTGTTTTCATGCATGTTTCAATACTGACACTTCGGAAGATTAACGCTACTCCGCTACGAGTGAACGTTAATCGTCATGTCATGCCAATATTGAGAGTTCAGCTGAGAACATAGCATAGGAAAACACTAGGCAGGTCAATGCATTAGTGAATAATGCAATAGGTTAAGGTTTACAGAATATGAGGGGTTATCGCTTCATGCACCATTCTGAATAAACTTCATAAATATGTTTAATTGCTCAATACGTATGTAGTAAAGAGTCTTGGGAACTCATCATAATTTTTAATGGATCAATCTTATTTGCAGAATGATGGCGCATTAAATACATGGTTTTACAATTTTGACCCTGAACTAAAAACCACCATAAACATTAAACCCCCTTCTTAGCACATAACGGTGACATTGTTGCTAGGTAAGCAATGGATGGTGACATACAAGAGAGGATGAAGACAAAAGGGAAGAGGCTTACCGGGAAAAGTTGGACTTCGGCAGCGTGCGGGGCGAAATTAGCGCGGCCGTGGGGCGTCGGTGCAGTGAGACCAGTTGTCTCCTTTCATGTTCTAATCAAAAGAGGAAACCTTCTCCCATTAGAACTCCGCCAAACGATCTTGTATAAAAGGGGGTTGACCTCTTTTTTTTTATGTCCGTTTGCTCCAACTTCTTCCCTTGCATCTACGTCTTCTCGTCATATCCTATAGCAGTTCCATAGCCTATAGCAGTTCCGTCGCCTAGTGTCCGTCAGCAGCAAGGTAAGTGCTTCTTCCTCTTCTTCCCTTTTTTTTTTTACATACATGGGTGTAAACCCTAGCCTTTGGTGTAGCTTTCATGAACTTGGAAACTATCCCCATATGAAGGACATCTCTCCGTTGGCAATATTGTAGTGAGTTTTAAAAGTAAATCAATGACAACATTACTAGCATTATGAGCAAAGAATCATATATGAACGTCGCCGTTTGCTCTTCTCTTTTTTATTTTTTTATTTTTTTTTATTTGTTTTTGCAAAAGACCTAGCCTTAGTTTTCAACCGTGGGTGTAATACCCACGGTGAAATTTCAACTCCATGGGCGTAACTCCCCATTCAAATGAATGTGGGCGCAACTCTGGTGTGGGTACGTATCCACGGTTGAAAATTGCGTGGCCTCCATCGTCTTTGCTATTTCGTTGTCCACATAATTCCCTATCGTGTAGCTTCGGCCATTAGTGGTTGCATAGAATTCGATAAGAAGTTATGTGCATGATTCCTCTTATAGCATGAAGTAGTGACTCTTTTCCATTTTGCTTCATTGTAGTTACTTGAAAGTGAATGTAAGGAATACTCGTTAAGATGTCACCTGTAAATACTTCTGCCGCTAAGTTAGAAGGTGTTAACAACTCCAAAGACATGCCAAATATTGATGACGATCTTTTTGTCGTGCCTTATCCGAACATTAGAACTCACCCTGGTCACAAGATAACCCTCCTCACAGGTTCAGAGAATGAAGAGGATGCTCCACTAGTTTCTCCAGTGCGTGTGATGAGGTTCTATCTTCAAAAGAAAGAGTATCGAGCTTCTCCTATTGATTTCAAAATTTGCCATAATCCACTGCGCTCTTATTAAGGATGGATGAGGCATATGTTGGGTAGTGAGCGTATCAGAAATAACCTGACTAAAGCACAAATTGTTGAAGCTGTCATGGCATCCACAACACTCCACATTAGGAAAGATACGACGGGTTTGATCACTTTTATTTCTCGATGGTGTCCTTCCACGCACACTGCTATATGCAGATGGGGAGAAATGACCATCACTTTAGAGAGTGTAGCAGTTCTGCTGAGTCTTCCGATTGCGGGAATCTTGATGTTGAGTTTTCTGCTGAAGAAGAAATGATATTCGCCACTCTAGTGAATAAGGCGGAGGGATATGATTCGAAGAAGAATGATGAAATTTTTTTTTACACTTGGTGGGTGTCTGAATGGTTTCCCACGAAACCGAAAGTAGGCCAAGTGTTGGATGATATACTCAGTGTTGCTGCCTTTTTATCTTTGTGGCTGTCCAGAGACGTTTTTGACGATGGTTCTGGTAAGAAGATTATAAGACGGAAGATCGTGATGTTTTATATTAAGCTGGCTCAAGGAATAGTCCATCCCTTAGGCATCATGTTCCTTGGGTCTTTGTACCCTCACCTGGCTTCCCTGGTAGCAGACATGTATGTTTCCAACGGGTATAGTAAGGTGGAGTCGCATATTCACATTTCTTTCCTTCAAGCATGCTTATGGGAGAACTTTAAAGGTTATGCTCTTGTCCCTGCAATTTGGTTCTCCAGTCTGTATGGAGGTTCCGGAATACTTCGTTGGCATAAAAGGCGTCCAAAGCCCGGGTTGAATTTTATTGATTTTTTCGACAACGTGCATGCGATAGGTTTTCGTCCGTGAGCACCGGTTCATTCTTCTGTAGTTTATCCAAAAACCTTTCCCGCCGATCCTGATATCGTGTCGAGCACTGATGAAGCGGATATGAATTTTGAAGAGATCATATTTATGCGAAGCTGCATGCGCACACCCTGATCTCGTAGGAAGTGGAGGTGATTAAGCAGTGGAGAACTGGAGTTGTGTAAAAAGTGGTGATCACCACGCTTCTACTATGAGGGAAAACTGGTCACACCTTCACCTACTATCTCATTGATGTTAACCGTCCGCTCTTCCCTGACACGTTCTCGTAATGGGCACGTTGCACGCCGCACGCTATAGACCTCCATACCAATACCCCAGTGAGCATCCTCATTTTGTGACATGTTTGATGTCTCGAGTAAGTGGGTCGAGTCGTGAGACTCGTCGCTGAAAGCATCACACGGTGCTTTTAGGTCAAATAATAAATTATTTTTGGAACCAATATTTATGAAGCATCGCTTATAATCGATGTATATGAAGCATCGCTTTTAAAAAAGCAGCTGAAAATAGCCGATGTGCAAGAAGCATCATTGTTTTTTAGCTCGATTGAATCAATCGTGGTTGAGCGTCTTAAAGGGTAGCATGACCGACCACCTTTGGGTAATCGTTTGCTAGCTCTAGGGACGAGCTATTGCTTGGTCGATTATTCCACTTAGACGAGTGACGGATGGTAGCCGTTCTAAAATCCTACTGGTTGATCTAAATTAGATGTAGATTGCCCAAATCGGCTAGCCATGTTGGGTGGCCGCAAAGATTTGTGGCAGTTAATGACTGTTGTTGAAGCAGCGCGAAAGACCATATTTGGGCGATCGTCTGAGGATCACGTAGGCTAGTTGTAGCTTGGCCGATTTATTCTTATGGAAGGGAGGTGGGTGGTGATCACACCTTCGCCCTATCGATTATCTAGTATCTGATCTAAACCGTTCGACCAAGCTAGCAAAGTTGGATTGACGAGATGGTTTGCGGCAGCTATTTGCTGCTGTTGATCCCAAATTAGGGTTTGGAAGCCGTGTGGCCAACCCAAGTTTGGCTGATCGAATGAAATCGCTGGGCGCTAGTTTGAGAAGGCCGATCGGCCACGTGCAAAGACGATTTGCTGGAGTGCACGCTGACATCTCTTGGGCCATCTAAAAGTAGATCTAAGCCACTCAATTCGGCTGGCGAAGATGGGTGGTCAGGATTGATTTGCGATAGTTGTATCATGCCGCAACCCATATTAGGGTTTTGAAATGGCGCGTTTGCTCTAGTTTGGGCAAACGTTTTGGCATTCTCTGGACTTGCAGTGGGCAGTTCGATCGACCAAGGGAGAAGTTGGGCCGCCAACGAACACGTCAGCACTTCTTTGATCGTTTGAAATACGATCCACGCCGTCCAACTAGGCCGGATAAGTTGGACGGATACAATGGTTTTTGAGACCATTTTTGCCGGTCTTAGCTCGCTTGAGCTTGTTTTTCCAATAGCGCGATCACCCACATTAGGGTTAATCGTTCAAAGCGCTGCGGATGTACTAGATGGGATTCGCTCGATCGGCATGCTAGTGGGCTTGCCGGTGGTCATCGTGATGATTGCCTAATTCTTCCAGGAGTAGGCGAGGCTTGTTGAATTGCGTGGCCAAATTGTTAGGCCATGATCGTTTCTTAAGACTAATACGGACAGTCTAGATTTTCCTTAGGGAATTAAAACGTGTTCGATCGCGCTAACTTTTAATTAAAAAGTGTGTGAACACGTTGATATCTTTGTCAGAGGGTGATGTAGCCTATGTGAGTGTTTTCATGCAGGTTTCACTACTGACACTTCGGGAGATTTACGCTAGTCCGCTGCGAGTGAACGTTAATCGTCATGTCATGCCAATATTGAGAGTTCAACTGAGAACATAGCATAGGAAAACACTAGGAAGGTCAATGCATTAGTGAATAATGTAATAGGTTAAAGTTTACAGAATATGAGGGGTTATTGCTTCACGCACCATTATGAATAAACTTCATAAATATGTTGAACTTTGATTGCACCTAGTTTGTTTATTTTTGAGAATCTTCTCTTCTGATATAAGATTCACTCAAACTAGATCGATCGAAGTGTCGACGGAATCTTTAAAACTGCTTGTAGATCTAAAGAAGTCTTGTGATAATCCATTGTTAACAGACTTCGTTCTGTGCATGATTGATCACAAGAGATTCAAGTGGTGTTGTGTAGGTATGTATATATTGATCACAAGAGAGTCAAGTGGTGTTGTGCAGGTGTTTATATATCTGCAGAGATTAAAGAAGATTTGAAGACACATAATTTTTTTGATTTGGTTTCTATATCTTTGGGTGTGCACAAACCTTGATCGACTGGGATCTAACTATAATAGGATTTATTCGATTGATTAGTTATGTAAGATCGACATCACCTTATAGTTTCTTGTTTGATTCTATATTGATTGATTGCAAATCTAAACTCTGATACTTCAGTAGTTGTTGGATAGATTGATCTGACCAGGCAAAGGAGTTTATTGGTTAAACGGAAGAGCCTTTGAATATGACTTGATATATCTTCATCTGAAAGAATACAGAGAGTTGTTACCAAACAGATTTGTTGTTCCTTTAATGTTTGGAATACGATCCAAAGGAATTGTTCCAATGCGTGCACTTATTGAATGTCGGAAGCGCAGGGATACTGTAGAAACTAAGTGAACTATAGGTTTAGTTGCTTGGTCTCAACTATACGAAGTTTGTTAGATTTTGTACAGCGGCTTAATTCTGAGAGTATTCAATTCTGGACTAGGTCCCGGGGTTTTTCTGCATTTGCGGTTTCCTTGTTAATAAAATCTTTTGCTTTGTCTTTTACTTTTCTATTTTCGCAATTATAATTGTTTATTATAATTAAAAGTAAAATACACAAACGTTAACTCTGTATTACTTGACAATGATCCAATAGATTTTGGTTAAGTCCGAACCTATTATCAAGTAATCATACTTTGATTGTTGTATTGTCTTGATCTCGTATCCATAGACGATCACACAAAGTGTGAATACCGATTTGTAGTATTGTCTCGACTTTGTCCATAGATAATCACTTTCGGTAAGAGGACTTATAGGTGGATAATTTAAAGATTTTGGTGTATTTGGGTACCATCGTCTTTTTAATTGGTATCAGAGCGTGCAAACACAAAAGATATAACAATCTGTGTTTGGTGCGATCCAACCTATAAGATATGAGTCAAAATAAGAAAATCAAAGCTAAAATTATGAAGAACTCAGTTAACGTACATCAAGATGCTGAGAACAAGGTCTCATAAAGGTCACTGGAAATTGGTCTCGTAAGTCTTTTCGAAAATCAAGAAGAAAGTCTAAGACTGATAACTTGATTGAGAATCAGGATCCTGATCAGAAAATAATGAATTTAAAATATAAGGAACATGTTTTGGATCCGACTCCAATCGCTGGTGAAAAATCTTCTGTTTCTAAAAGAGAAAAGAGATCTGATTCACTGGTCTGCCCAAGTTCTACATTTCGTAAAATGTTTGAAAGATTCTTCAAACATGCTGAAAGTTATGCATGAAAAGGAAAAGCCATTGACATCCTGAATGATTTCCTAAAACTTATTGTTCAATTAAATGTAAGAAAATATGAAGGAAAGCGAGAAATACTCAGTCTTCAAAATAATCTAACTGATTATTTGGAACAAAAATTGGCCTTGTGCAACGAAGTATATCA